>NC_058406.1:107734889-107756946 GCF_002201575.2 Neomonachus schauinslandi | reverse complement strand
AAAGAAAGAAAGAAAGAAAGAAAGAAAGAAAGAAAGAAAGAAAGAAAAGAAAAAGAAAGAAAGAAAGAAAGTAAAAGATAGAAGAAAACAAATCTTGGGAAAGGGGAAGAATCTGATTCCCAGAATTACAATACTATAAGATTTAAAGGTCTAGTTTTCAACAACAACAACATACTCATAAGGTAAACAAAGAAACAGAAGTATGGCTCACTTAAAACTCAAAATAAGTCAACAGAAACTATCCATGGTGAAGTCCAGATGCCAGGCTTCCTATATAAAGACTTTAAAACAATTGTCTTAAGGATGCTCAAAGAGCTCAAGAAAGACAAATTAGATAACCAAGAATAATGAAAAAATGTATTGAAACATAGAAATTACATGAACTGATTCAAGAAGAAATAGAAAATTGCAATACAACTAAAACACTAAAAGGTATTGAATCAGTAGTCAAAAACTTCCAGACAAAGAGAAGTCCTGGAGCAGATTACTTCAGTGAATTATACCAACCAATTATTATTTTTTTTTAAATTTATTTATTTATTTTAGAGAGAGAGAGAGCAAGCAGAGGGAGGGGTAGAGGGTGAGGAAAAGAGAGAATTCCCAAGCAGACTCCCTGCCAATGCAGGGCTTGATCCCAGGACCCTGAGATCATGACCTGAGCCAAAGCCAAAAGTCAGCGGCTTAACTGGCCAAGCCACCCAGGCATGCTTATACCAACCATTTAAGGAATTAACACCAATCTTTCTCAAACTATTCCAAAGAATTGAAGAGGAACGAACACTTTCTATCTAATTCATTCCATTAGACCAAGTATTGTTCTGATATGAAAGCCAAAGACCTCATAAAAAAGAAAATTTTAGATCAATATCCTTTAGGAATAAAGATGCAAAAATTCTCAAACGAAGAATATCAAATGGAATCCAACAACAATTTAATCTTTAATCCAAGATTAAAACGATAATTTGCCATAACCAATTGTCCATGATTCAAAATAAAAACATTAATCAATGTAATGCAACACGTTAATAGAAAACTCAAATGATATTCTTTTTTTTAAAAAAAAGATTTTATTTATTTGACAGAGAGAGACACAGCAGAGCAGGAACACAAGCAGGGGAAGTGGGAGAAGGAGAAGCAGGCTTCCCACCAAGTAGGGAGCCTGATATGGGGCTCGATCCCAGGACCCTGAGATCATGACCTGAGCCAAAGGCAGACACTTAACGACTGAGCCACCCAGGCACCCCAAGTCAAATGATATTCTTAATTGGTGTATAAAAGGCATATGACAAAGGCCAACAGCCCTTCATTTTAAAAGAAATCAACAGACTAGGATTAGAATGAAACACCCTGAGTATGATGAAAGCCATATATGGAAAACTCGTAGCTAACATTGTACTCAACTGTGAAAGGTGAGAGTTTTCCTCTTAAGATAAGAAGACAATGATGCCTACTTTCACAACATCTATTCAACATTGTACCAGAATTTCTAGCCAGATATATTAGACAAGAAAAATAAATAAAAGGTATCCAAATTGGAAAGAAGTAGTTAAACCATCTTTATTGGAAGATTATATGATTCTGTGAATAGAAAATCCCCCAAAATCCACAAGATACCAAAGTTAAGAAACGACTTCAGCCAAATTCCAGGATACAAGATCAACATACCAAAATTAGTTGTGTTTCTCTATACCAATGATGAACAATCAAAAAAAAAAATTAAGATCACAATTTCATTTACAATGGCATCCAAGACATGTATGTTTAAAAGTACAAAACATTGTCAAAAGGAATTAAATAATATCTAAATAAAAAGAAAGACACCCTGTGTTCGTGGATAGGAAGACTTAACATTGTTAAGAAGTCAGTAGTATCCAAAATGACTTATAGATACAAAGCAGTCACTACCAAATTTCTTTCTTGCCTAAATGCAATAGCCAGTGCTCAAATTCATTGAGAATTGTATGGGGTCCCGAACTGTCAAACAATCTTTAAAAAGAACAAAAATGTTTCAGTGCTCACACTTCCTGTCTCCAAAGCATACTATAAAAGCTACATTAATTAAAACATTATGATACTGGCATAAGGACAGACATATAGACCAATGGAATATAATAGAGATCCCATAAATAAACACTTGCCTATGTATGTGGTCAGTTGATTTTTGACAAGAATGTTAAGAACATTAAATGGGGAAAGGACAGTCTTTTCAATAAATGGTGCTGAGAAAACTAGATATTCACATGCAAAAGGATGAACTTGAACCTATATTTTATACCATATACAGATATTAACTCAAAATGAATCAAAGATCTAAACATAAGAGCTTTATTTAAATGTAAAAGATGGAGATTTCTCTAAAGAAAATATTTGACGAATGACCAATAAGCACATGGGAAGATGCTCAACATCATTAGTCCCTCTGGAAATGTAAATCAAAACCGCAATAAAATATCACTTCCCAGCTACTAGGTTGGCAATAATTAAGAAAAACAAGAAAGTAGCATGAGTTGATGAAGATATGGAGAATTTGGAAATGTGTTCATTTCTGGTGGAAATGTAGTATGGTGCAGCCTCTGTGCAAAATAGTTTGGTCATTCCTCAAGTAGTTCAACATACATGGTAAGGATGTGGAAAATGGGAACCCTCTGGCACTGTTGCTGGGAATGCAAACTGGTGCAGCCACTCTGGAAAACAGTATGGAAGTTGCCCAAAAAGTTAAAAACAGAACTACTCTGTGACCCAGCAATTGCACTACTAGGTATTTACCCAAAGAATACAAAAATACTAATTTGAAGGGATACATGCACCACGATATTTATAGCAACATTATTTTACAATAATTGACTGCTGAAGGGATACAGATGTGGTATGTATATATATACAGTGGAATATTACTCAGCCATAAAAAAGAATGAAATCTTGCCATTTGCAATGACATGGATGGAACTAGAGAATATTATGCTAGGTGAAATATGTCAGTCAGAGAAAGACAAATACCATATGATGTCACATATGTGAAATTTAAGAAATAAAACAAATGAGCAAATGGAAAGAAAGAGAGGATGAGACAAATTAAGAAACAGACTCAACTATATAGAACAAACTGATGGTTACCAGAGGGGAGGTGGGTGGGGGATGGGTTAAATAGGTGACAAGGATGTGCACTTGTTATGATGAGCACTGGGTATTGTATGGAAGTGTTGAATCACTACATTGTACACCTGAAACTAATATTACACTGTATATTAACTAACAGGAATTTAAATAAAAACATAAAAAGAAAGTAAAAAAAATAGTTAAGGGACACCTCAGTGGCACAGTTGGTTAGACATCTGACTCCTAGTTTCAGCTCAAGTCATGATCTCAGGGTCATGAGATCGAGCCCCATGTCAGGCTCTGTGCTTAGTACAGAATCAGCTTAGGACTCTCTCCCTCTGCCCTCCCCCCGTGCACCCTCTTTCTCTCAAATAAAAAAATAAATCTTTTAAAAAATAGTTAAACATACAACTACCATAGACCCTGCTTTTCCACTTCTAGATATATATCCAAAGGAATTGAAAACATTAACTCAGTTATTTGTACATCAATGTTCATAGCAGCATTACTTACAATAGCCAAAAGATTGAAAACAACCAATGTGTCCATCTACAGCCAAAATATGGTATATACATACAATAAAATAAGATCCAGCCACAAAAAGGAAAGAAATTTTCATATATAATACATGTACAGACCTTGAAAATATTCTGCTAAGTGAAATAAGCTAGAGATAGAAGGGCAAATGTATTATTATATGTATGTGAAGTACCTATAATAGTCAAATTCATAGAGATTGAAAGTGGAATAGAGGCTACCAGAGGCAGGGAGGAGGAGTGGAGAATTTTGTTCACTGCATACAGACTTTATGTTGGGGATCATGAAAAAGTTTTAAACATAGAGGTGATGGTTATAGAAAGTTATGAATGCATTTAATGCCACTGAATTGTACACTTTCAAATTGTTAGATGATAAATATTATATTATGCATATTTTATCCTAATAAAAAGAAATCTAGAAGTAACATCAACTTTATCATTCCATCTAACATAATGCAAGTTTCCTACTTATAAATAAAAACATGATCACCTTCTCTCTACCATTAGTTTTTGCATCCTTTTTGGATGGTGTTCATTACCTTTCTAATCAATTCCAAATTAATATCCTGCAACTTAAGAACTAAATTTTAAATGAGCCACTACTAATATACTTTATGTAAAATAATAGCAAAAAGAAAGAAGAAAAAAAATGTATTGACAGTAATAAATAAGCACAGAACACACCAAGAAGATCCATAGACTACTAATGCCATCTTTCCTTCATATGGCCACAGTTGGTATTTTTCACTTCCTTTCCCGACCCTCTGTGATATGTGTTCTTTGTCTTCAGCCAGAAAGTAAGCAAATTAGCATTTTTTTTAATCAGGTAGGTTACTAAACCCTCATTTTTAAGAAGTCTGGGGTTTTCTTTAATAAGATTGATCTTATTTTCCATTAACTTTCACTACCAAATATAGCAGTACCAGAAGGAATCCCAGACGATTCTTTGGCCTCTAGATAAATGTCTCCCTAATCACTGCAATAATATTTGCCTTGTTATAAATCTAGCATCTAGATAACAAAGGAATCTACTTTTATTTTATTTCTTGGTTCAGAGCATCAGTATTCCAAATGGTAAATTTCTTTTTCCATGGGAGCTTTACAGTTCCCTCTGGTGGAAACATTCTGCTCTTAAATACTAACGTCTCTAACCAGAAGACCCTAAGATCAAGAAGATTGGAAGAAAATATTTTGTATGGGGGTCACTAAAGTAGGATTGTGGCTGGTGTCATGTTACCTCCACCTTTTTGACCCAGAACTCTTGTACTTTGACCACCAGAGAAACCACAGCATATATCAATCACTGTTTCAGAGACACTTGTGGAATGGAACCTTAATCTCAGAAGGTACCACCTGGTGACAAAACTGAGTCTTAAATATTCCATTCCATCATTCTATAAGACCCCAATACATAGGAAACAATGTGCCTAATGGATATGAACCCGCAGATTCATTTCTTCTTCTGTGATGTAAGTCTATAGGACAGAGTTAATAATGTGTGGAACACTGTGGTGATGAACAAAGTATTCAAGATGTCTATGGATGGTAGTGGAGCATAGTGAGCACTGAAGGTAAATCCACATCCAGAAAAAGTGTCCTCTGTTTTCTCCAGGATATAATGGGGTTCAATTTAATAATGTTGATATTATTGTTGGGTGGTACCTCCCCTTCCAGTGCATGAAAGAGTTTCACCTAACCTGGTATAATTATTGAATTTATCCTTTCTCTCTTAAAAGTGTCCTGATTTAGGGATAAGTTATATTTTTAACTTCTATATTGGGGTCTCAGCATTGGTCTCATCTCTTGATGATTTGGGCAATCATAGTCACATTAGCTAGATTATCCTTAGGTTCAGGAAGTCTATGCTGTTGAGCCTTTATATAATCTGCATCCACCCTACTATGCTGCCTGATTCATGAGCATATCATTCTTCTTTTTAAACTCTCCAGAGCTAAGCTGAGGCCAACCATAAGACTGATAGATTCCATTTCTATTCTAACAGTAAATTGATTTCTTAAATTCTTATCTTCAATATGTGATTCATTCTGGAAAAAAAATTGCAACAATTTGAGTTGCATTTTCTGCTATGCATCTTGGACTAATTATTCAACAGCATATAAATCCTCACTGCGTTTATCCCATTTCTAGTTGGATAACTGCTTCACATTTCCCTCATTCAAGGTACTTGGACATTAACTGCTTCTGGAAGAAAATACCTTATTAATCCAAATTTTGTGTAAGAAACAAAATTCACTCTAGGTGTTTTAAGCAAGAAATAATGTAATACATTTGTGCTTACAAAATCTTTGGAAGAAATGTTTGACCAGGTTTTAGGCTGGATGAGAAAGTTTTCCAAAACTAATTCATCAGAAGAACTACCTATGGCACTGGTCTGAAGTTGAAGAGTCCAAAAGTCACTACTTGAGACATTGAGGTCAAGAAAACAATACTATAACTGAACTCCAAGGAGCAGAAATGAGAATCAGGTAGCTTCTTCATATTGCAGACACATGTTCCTCTCTACCACTAGTAAAAGTGGTCACCAGCATTGAAAATCTGAGTATGGAGGTGCTTGGGTGGTTCAGTCCATTAAGCATCTGCCTTCGGCTCAGGTCATGATCCCAGAATCCTGGGACTGAGCCCTGTGTTGGGCTCCATGCTCAGCAGGGAGTCTGCTTCTCCCTCTGTGCCTGCCCCCACTCATGCTCTCTCTCTGTCTCTGAAATAAATAAATAAAATCTTTAAAAAAAAAAAAAGAAAATATGAGTATCACTATTTCCTTCCTGAGAGCAAGCAACGAGAAACTAGATTGGGAATACTCTGGCAGAAAAAGAAAAGCAAAGAAAGACAGCAAATTAACAGAAAACCAGTCTACATAACCCTGCTCAACCACTACAAACAGCAAAAGAAGGCAGAATAGGGGCTTACATTTTTACCTTCTGAATATCAAGTAATTGTTGAATCTGATTTTCATCTAGGACTCTTACTGCAAAAAATATGTGGAGTACACATTTTTGTCCATTGTGTTCTTCAGTAGGCAAGCACACTAGAGGAAATACGCACTAGAGGAGGTAAGAATGCATGCTAAATGTTGATCTCATCTTTGCTCAGCAAAGATTATAAATTGTGTACTTATATGTCATCCTGTGTTTATATGTGTGAGCTTCTTAATTTAGTGGACTACCTGTTATCTAGAAGGCACTCAATAAACATTTCTTTAATTGAATTGATAGATTAGGTGAAAATATTTACAAATGGGGAAAATGTATATTTATAAAAATAAGGTTTGCATACATGGAAAGTGACCAAAATGTGGCGAGGAAAATTTTAAACTATGACATCTGTAGGAGAGACAAAGAATCAGTAATGTTTTGCTAAGAGGAGAGTTCATTCAGTGAAATGATTACATAAATAGCTTTTATAGGCCTGAATAATTTCCATGTGGAAAAAAGATTATATAGATTTAGGACAAGTAGACCAAAAATTGTAGCAGGAGATAAATAGACTCCTTAGGAAGCAGAATTTCAGCTTGATTTGAAAAACAAATTTCAAACTTATAGAAAACTCAGGAACCTTGTACAAATCTTGTACTGTATGTGTTCCTTTTCTTGGATGATGTGTTGAGGGTCAGAAAGGATAGATCCTTGCTCCATTATTCTCCAGGAAATTGAAATGCAGTGACATTTTCCAATATTGTTTCTTTGAAAAATTCCTAAGAATTATTTAGGGGAAAAAAAAGCTTATACTACTATCCATCTGGAATACCATCCATCTTTGATGCTAGCTTTTCAAAGATTCATGTTCATGAAAATTACGATCAATTAAAAAGGGATATACAAGAGAGTATTTCCCTAATTCATTTGTATGTTCATTTGTATGTATGCTTGGTTTTACTGCAGAGCACCTCTACAAATAAAGCAAAATGAAAATAAAATAAAATTCCCCAGGTGCCTACAGGAAAGAAAAAAAAATATGAGAAATGCTTCTGTGGACTATAAGAGGCATGATCTGACAGCATATATTGTTTGTTTTTATTTCTCCACCTCTTATTAAATATCAATACTGTGGTGCAAACCCACATGTCAAATGGGAAAAGTAGGAAATCAGAGAGAGGAAGGAAAAGGAGAAAGAGAGAGGGAAGGAAAAAGAAAGGAGAGGAAGAAGGAAGTAGGGAACATGTATAGGAAGAAAGAGGGAAAGAAAGAGAACCAAGAAGAAAAAGGAAAGATAAAAGATAAAAAAAGAGAAAAGAAGGAATGAAGGGCAGAATGATGATTGGAATCAACCACAGAATTGATGCCTAGAATATATTAATTATTTTGCTCCCAAACTTTTTTTTTTTTAAGATTTTATTTATTTGCAAGAGAGAATGAGAGACAGAGAGCATGAGAGGGAGGAGGGTCAGAGGGAGAAGCGGACTCCCCGCTGAGCAGGGAGCCCGATGTGGGACTGGATCCCGGGACTCCAGGATCACGACCTGAGCCGAAGGCAGTCACTTAACCAACTGAGCCACCCAGGCGCCCGCTCCCAAACTTTTTATTGTGTAATATAATATATATCCCAGATAAAAAATGCAAAAACCCTAGAAATTTAGTGTTTGAAGGAGTTTCAAGCCTCTCTCAGTCTTTGGAAATCTATCTTACTGTTTATTACAACCACTTGGGGACTATGGGAGTTACTCTTACTGTTCAATTAATTAAACAACGAATCCATTAGACTGAAGTTGCTCTAATGCCCTGGATGCCAAAATTTAAGCCTATAAATGCCTCAAGGTTACAAAATCAAAGCACTAAGGACAACCAATCACAAACAGACAATGACATTTGAATCTATAACCAAGCAAATAATTTCCTTTCTTTGCTTCCACACTTTCTTTATATAAATCTTTCTTCTGCCTTCTATTGGTGGAGCCCTCCTAACCACTCCCAGTTTGGCATTACTTGGTTCAAAGCGATTTTTCCTCAAATAAACTCTTAAAATTTTAATATGCCTTAGTTTATTTTTAACACTACCCAACCATGTCATTTATATCCAATTGGAGTGAGTTTGACCAAGCCCTCCCCAATGGCCTTAGAGTACTTCGTTCTCCTCTAGCTCTCACCATTAAGAGATCACTGTTCTAAAGGAATGATTTGGTATAATATTCACTACCTAGAAGGTTTGAAAGCTGGGTGCTCTCAGGGCGATTTAGGAGAATGCTACTTTAATAATGCACTTAAGAATAGGCTATATTGCAATATAATACACTTCATGGTTACTTGGAAAAAGTCAATCTTGAAGGAAAGCATGTGTGGTTAGGCAGTTATTTTTCCATCAACCAGAATAACAAAAACCACCAAGAATTAGAAATAATGACACCCTAAAATCATTAGATTTCTATAGAGATGAGAGATTTGCATAAATCCCATTTGGTACTAAATATGCACAGAGTACTGATGCTGCTCTCTGGGGACAGAAAGGATTCAGATAAAAAATTGATATGAAACCATCAGGGGACCAGTTTGTAGTTGCTAAATACAACTTTAAAAAACTGGCACATTGACCATTCATAAAGTAACAAAACTCTCTTTGCATGCCAAACTTTCACTGGTGTTTCTTACCTTTCATTAGCAAATGAGTGCAATTAGAAGTAGTTGGGATGGAAAAACAAGCACTGGGATTATGTACATACTACCTTGGGGAGTTGTGCAAATATATTATTTCAAAAGTAAGGATCCAATTATCAGCTTATTTTCAATTGGTGCCACTATACTCTCCAAGGAAAGATGCACATTATGTGAACTATTTCACAGCTTCATCAGAAATGTGTACATAAAGAATGCTTATGTCTGTGCCTTCCTCTTTGTGACACGTCAACCCATCTGGTGGCACTAGCTACTCATACATTATTACTGTGATATCCCAGGTAAGCATTTGCAATTTTTGCATGTTAACAGACTGAAATATAATCTCTATACTGGCTAGTCTTCTGGGTCACAAAATTGAAGTGGCCTAAGGAGAAAGAAGGAAGAAAAGTGGAAAAATTTTCCATTTTACCAGTTTACAGTTGGAGCTCTGTTGATACCTCTGGTAACTGGGGGTAATGATGAACTCAGGGAAAGCTGCTGTCATATATTATGGAGAAAACAAACCAAAAAAAAAATGCCCCTATGTTTGATATCGGTCAGAGATTTAGAATTACATCTTCTTTTAAAATAAATGCACTGAAGTCTATGTTTTAATCTCAAAGACTTTGAGAGCTATGAATCAAAATGTAAAATATCTAGAAAATTATTGTGCAAAATTCCATTCCTCAACTGTACTACATTGTTTGATGCCTCTAAATTCCTCCCCCAATTTTAAAGATGAGGAAACTTAGACCTGAGCTGTTATATGTATTTCTCAAGATCACTTAGATAGTTAATAAAAGTATTTGTCACCTTTTGTGATTGAAGAGGGTGTGAGGGAGACTTCTTTAAGTGCCACAAAATAAAGGATGTAATGTAAAAATTAGGTCAGTGTGCAAAAAGACTGATGTCAGGTAGATTCCAACAACAACAATAAGAGAGCTTCTAGAAGCTTAGGAAAATAATCTCCAGGAAAGGGGCACTGATTGGATTTAAAGACATGAGACCCATCTCATTTATTAGCCTGGATAAAATTACCTGGTTTCTCATTCACTTATCATTGTCCAAGAGGTGTTATTTCATTATAGAATATATTATAGGTCTAATTACTTCTGCTTGCAATACTATCCATAACGTGGAAAACCACCTGCCTTTGCTACCTGCCTGTTATGATTTGTGTTTTAGCAAAAATTGGAGTTACTGATTTTCAAGATGCAGGTCTGAAAACCCATCTCCCACTCTTGAGACAAAACCCCCTAAGGGGTTTTTAATAGAATTAGTAAATTATTCTTTGTCTTCAAAATGCTGATTATTGTTATTGATAAAGAGAAAGACGTTAATGCTTATACCGCCACCCATGTTGATTCTGAAGGGTGGCTATAATCCTCTGATACCTCCTTCCTTCTATAAGACATGCTTTCCATGACTAGTATCTATAAAACTACAGTAGAGTTTATTTCCACAGAAAATTATTTTTCATTACAAAAGCTCAATTTTCTGTCTACACAAGTGAAAATGGACAAAGAAAAATATGTGTGGCCAACAATAGACCTAATTATGGCTTTCCTAGGGAAAGTAAATGTAGCTACAACATGACTACATTTATAAAGTCTCTCAAATTGCTTTAAATAGAACAAAATTAAATGATTTAAGAGGCTTTATATTTAAGCAATTTGTAGATAACTTTAAAAGATAAGCACAACCTTATATCTGTGGTACTCTCCCTTACTTTTAAAAACAAATATTTGGCTAATAAAAATACACAGGATGGGTAGGTAGATAGACAATAAGATGTCACTTAAAGAGCATGTGAGCATGGAGTTTGGCGCTAGAATACATGAAATTCAGATCTGACTTTACCACTCAGTAGTTGAATCTCTTAATATCCCTAAATTTCAATTTCCTCTTCTGGAAAATGGTAATAATTATGTCATTGCTCAAACTGGAATTTTTTTCTAAATTACTAGTTGACATGATATATGAAAATGTAATATATATATTGATAGTTCAATATTTTTTAAATGTACTGTTTAATAATGTCATATTTTTTATAGCACAGCAAACTGACTCAAAAAGTTTTAAAAATAAACAAAGGAATACATTTTTCTGATTACTTTATGGCTATCTGAAAACATTTTCTTGATAAGCCTTTGTAATTAAAATGACTGACTCATTTCTTTGCCACTGAGATGCAATTTCAAGTTGCCAATATGCTGTGTTGTTTCTTACTGACTTTTAGATACGAAGTCAATATCCTGCCTACCACATTCCTATATGCCTTGTTACTTAGCTGCTACTGCATCCACTTCTTAAATTCCTTTCACAACTATGCCACAACCAGAAGGATAAATTCTCTCGAGTAGCAGCAAACATTAAGGCACAGAGGAGAATGCACATGGAGTCTGAGGGGGTGGATCAGGACACCCTTGGCCAAAGGACTCACCACACAGCTTGTCACATGGAAGTTCAGAGAGTCCTCTCTATTATCCAGTGTTCCTCATCACTGACATGAAGGTATCATCAAGACCTGACCATTTTATGTCTGAAATATCCTTAAGGTATACCGTTTCCTCTCCATCCATATCACCTAAATTCAGGTCCTTATCCCTTTTCTCCTGGGTTACTTATTGGGATTTATTACCTCCAATCTTGCCTCTTACCAAATCAGTCCTCACCATGCTACCAATTTCTAATAAGATAGCATGCTGATTAAGTCACTCCCTTGTTTACAATTTTTGAATTTTATTCTATAGTCTCAGAATAAAATCTGAACTCATCCTTTCCCTTGCCTCCGCAGATACTCTTCCCTCTGCACCTTGGCTGTGCCACCTACATAGACAGTCTCCCTTCTTTACCTGAATGTCTCATTCTTTTTAAAAATTTTGTTAAGTTTTAAATGAAGAAACAAACAGAAGGCAGAATCAGAACTATAAATACAGAGAACAAACTGGTAGTTGCCAGAGGGGAGGGGGTAGAGGAGATGGGCAAAATAAGTAAAGGTGAATGGGAGGTACAAACTTCCAGTTATGGAATGAATACATCATAGGGATGAAAAGTATAACATAAATAATATAACCAACGATATTGTAGTAGCATTATGTGGAGTCATACGGCAGCTACACTTGTGGTGAGCACACATAACATATAGAGAAGTTGAATCACTATGTTGTACACCTGAAACTAATGTAATATTGTGTGTCAACCCTATCCAAATAAAAACTGTTTTTAAAAAATGTTATTTAAAAAAAATGTAAGTTTTGGGGCACCTGGGTGGCTCAGTCATTAAGCATCTGCCTTCGGCTCAGGTCATGATCCCAGGGTCCTGGGATCGAGCCCCACACCAGGCTCCCTGCCCCATGGGAAGCCTGCTTCTCCCTCTCCCACTCCCCCTGCTTGTGTTCCCTCTCTCGCTGTCTCTCTCTGTGAAATAAAAAAAAAAAGTAAGTTTTACCAGAATATGAATTACATACCATGCAATCAACCCATTTAAAGCATACAAGTCAATGGATTATACTATATTCATGGACTTCTGCAACCATCACCACAGACAATTTTAGAACATTTTCACCACCTCAGAAGAAGGCCTGTATCCTTTTGCTATCATCTTCCCCACATCACACAATCCCTTATTTCCCCTCCAACCCTAAGCACTCATTAATTTACCTTATTCCCCATAGATTTGCCTGTCCTGGCTATTCCATATGGAATGAACTTACCATATGTGGATTTTTGTGACTGGCTTCTTTCACTTAGTATGATATTACTGGTCAGTGAAACAGTATTACATTAATATTGGTACTATATTCCTTTTCATGGCTAAATAATAGTCCATTGTGTGAATAAATTATGTTTTGTTTTATCAGCAATTCCTCAGTCTATGGACATTTGACTAGTTTCTACATTTTGGCTACAATGAATAATCCTGCTGAAAACCTTCCAGTTCAAATTTTTTTGTGAACATATATTTTCATTTCTCGTTTATGTATTTGGGAATAGAATTTCTGAGTCACATGGTAACCCTATGTTTAATCATTTGAGAAATTGCCAGACTGTTTTCCAAGGAGGATTCATCATTTTAAAATCCCACCACCAGTGTACAAGTGTTCCAATTTTCCTACATCTATTATTATCTGACTTTTTGATTCTAGCTATCGTAGTGCATGTGAGGTAATATCTAAGTAGTTTTGATCTGCATGTCCTGAAGATTAATGATATCAAGGATCTTTTCATGTGATTATTGGCCATTTATATATCTCTCTCAGATAAAGGTCTATTCAGATCCTTTGCTGTGTTTAAATTGTGTTGTCCTATTGAGTTGTAAGGATTATTTACATATTCTACAATCAAGTCCCTTTGCAGATACATGATTTGCAAACATTTTCTCACGTTTTGTGGTGAGCTTTTTTATTTTACTGATGGAGCCCTTTGAAGCACAAAAGTGTTTAATTGTAATGAAACCAGATTTATCTATTTTTTAAAAGATTTTATTTATTTATTTGACAGAGAGAGACACAGTGAGAGAGGGAACACAAGCGGGGGAGTGGGAGAGGGAGAAGCAGGCTTCCCGCTGAGCCGGGACCCCAATGTGGGGCTCGATCCCAGGACCCTGGGATCATGACCTGAGCCGAAGGCAGACGCTTAACGACTGAGCCACCCAGGCACCCCAAGATTTATCTATTTTTGTTGTTCCTGTTCTTGCTGTCATATTTAAGAATATTCTGACAAATCTGAGATCAGGAAGATTTAGCCTTATTTTTTTTTTTCCTAAGAGTTTAAAGTTTTAGTCTTGGATCCACTTTCAGATACTTTTGTGTATTATGTGAAGTTAGTATTCATTCATGTTTATGTCTACTTGCCCCAGAACCATTTCTGCCATAGAGTGGTCTTGGTAGCCTTGTAAAAAATCAGTGAACACATACTTTTGTTTATGGAATCTCAACTCTATTCCATTGGTTATATGTCTATTTTTGTACCAGTAACACGCTATCTTTTTGTTTTGTTTTGTTTATTTTCTTTTTTATTATGTTACGTTAATCACCATACATTATATCATTAGTTTTTGATGTAGTGTTCCATGATTCATTGTTTCCGTATAACACCCAGTGCTCCGTGCAGTACGTGCTCTCTTCAATACCCATCACCAGGCTAACCCATCCCCCCACCCCCTCCCCTCTAGAACCCTCAGTTTGTTTCTCAGAGTCCATAGACTCTCATGGTTCGTCTCCCCCTCCGATTTCCCCCCCTTCATTTTTCCCTTCCTGCTATCTTCTTCTATTTTTTTTTAACATATAATGTATTATTTGTTTCAGAGGTACAGTTCTGTGATTCAACAGTCTTACACAATTCACAGTGCTTACCATAGCACATACCCTCCCCAATGTCTATCGCCCAGCCACCCCAACCCTCCCAACCCCCACCACTCCAGCAACCCTCAGTTTCTTTCCTGCAATTAAGAATTCCTCATATCAGTGAGGTCATATGATACATGTCTTTCTCTGATTGACTTATTTCATTCAGCAAAATACCCTCCAGTTCCATCCACATCATTGCAAATGGCAAGATTTTGTTCCTTTTGATGGCTGCATAATATTCCATTATATATATATATATATATATATATATATATATATATATATAATATCTCACATCTTCTTTATCCATTCATCTGTTGATGGACATCTTGGCTTTTTCCATAGTTTGGCTATTGTGGACATTGCTGCTATAAACATCGGGGTGCACATACACCTTCGGATCCCTACATTTGTATCTTTGGGGTAAATACCCAATAGTGCAATTGTGGGGTCCTAGGGTAGTTCTATTTTTAACTTTTTTGAGGAACCTCCATACTGTTTCCCAGAGTGGCTGCACCAGCTTGCATTCCCACCAAGAGTGTAGGAGGGTTCCCCTTTCTCTGCATCCCCACCAACATCTGTCGTTTCCTGGCTTGTTAATTTTACCCATTCTGACTGGTATGAGGTGGTATCTCATGGAGATTTTGATTTGGATTTCCCTGATGCCGAGTGATGTTGAGCACTTTTTCATGTGTCTGTTGGCCATTTGGATGTCTTCTTTGCAGAAATGTCTGTTCATGTGTTCTGCACATTTCTTGATTGGATTATTTGTTCTCTGGGTGTTGAGTTTGAAAAGTTCTTTATAGATTTTGGATACTAGCCCTTTATCTGATATGTCATTTGCAAATATCTTCTCCCATTCTGTCGGTTGTCTTTTGGTTTTGTTGACTGTTTCCTTTGCTGTGCAAAAGCTTTTGTCTTGATGAAGTCCCAATAGTTCATTTTTGCCCCTGCTTCCCTTGCCTTTGGCGATGTTTCTAGGAAGAAGTTGCTGTGGCTGAGGTCAAAGAGATTGCTGCCTGTGTTCTCCTTTAAGATTTTGATGGACTCCTGTCTCACATTGAGGTCTTTCAACCATTTGGAGTCTATTTTTGTGTATGGTGTAAGGAAATGGTCGAGTTTCATTCTTCTGCATGTGGCTGTCCAATTTTCTCAACACCATTTGTTGAAGAGACTGTCTTTTTTCCATTGGACATTCTTTCCTGCTTTGTCGAAGATGAGTTGACCATAGAGTTGAGGGTCTATTTCTGGGCTCTCTATTCTATTCCATTGATCTATGTGTCTGTTTTTGTGCCAGTACCATACTGTCTTGATGATGACAGCTTTGTAATAGAGCTTGCAGTCCGGAGTTGTGATGCTGCCAGCTTTGCTTTTCTTTTTCAACATTCCTCTGGCTATTTGGGGTCTTTTCTGGTTCCATACAAATTTTAGGATTATTTGCTCCATTTCTTTGAAAAAAGCGGATGGTATTTTGATAGGGATTGCATTGAATGTGTAGATTGCTCTAGGTAACATTGACATCTTCACAATATTTGTTTTTCCTATCCATGAGCATGGAACGTTTTTCCTTTTCTTTGTGTCTTCCTCAGTTTCTTTCATGAGTATTTTATAGTTTTCTGAGTACAGATTCTTTGCCTCTTTGGTTAGATTTATTCCTAGGTATCTTATGGCTTTGAATGCAATTGTAAACAGGATCAACTCCTTAATTTCTCTTTCTTCTGTCTTGTTGTTGGTGTATAGGAATGCCACTGATTTCTGTGCTTTGATTTTATATCCTATCACTTTACTGAATTCCTGTATGGTTCTAGCAGTTTTGCGGAATACCACACTATCTTGATTACTGTTTTTTTTTTTTTTAAAGATTTTATTTATTTATTTGAGAGAGAGAGAATGAGAGAGAGCACATGAGAGGGGGGAGGGTCAGAGGGAGAAGCAGACTCCCTGCCGAGCAGGGAGCCCGATGCGGGACTCGATCCAGGGACTCCAGGATCATGACCGGAGCCGAAGGCAGTCGCTTAACCAACTGAGCCACCCAGGCACCCGATTACTGTTGTTTTATAGTAAAATTTGAAATTGGCGACTCCACATCCTCCTATTTGATTCTTTTTATTCAAGATTAATTTGGCTATGTTGTATCCCTTGCAATTCCATATGAATTTTATCATCTGTTTTTAATTTCTACAAAAAAAAAGTTAGCTGGAATTTTAAAATGTATTGCACTGAATCTGTACATTAATTTGGGGACTATTGCCATCTTATATTATGTTTTCTGTTCCCTGAAGGTGAGATTTTTTTCCATGTAATTTTATCTTTAATACTATTAGCAATGTTTTGTAGTTCTCAGTGTATAGGTTTTTGTAGTTCTCAGTGTATAGATTTTCATCCCCTCAGTTAAATTTCTTTCTTTCTTCTTTTAAAGATTTTATTTATTTGAGAGAGAGAGAGTGAGAGAGAGAGATAGAGCACGAGGTGGGGGGAAAGGCAGAGGGAATAGCAGACTCTCCGCTGAACAGGGAGACTGACTTGGGGCTGGATCCCAGGACACTGGGATCATGACCTGAGCCAAAGGCAGATGCTTAACAGACTGAGCCACCCAGGTGCCCCTTAAATTTTTTAAGTGTTGTATTCTTTTTAATGCTATTGTACATAGAATTGTACAGTAATTAAGATTTTATTTTAAAACTGTTTATTGCATGTGTTTAGAAAAGCAATTGATTATTCATGTTGATTGTATATCCTACAAACTTGCAGGGTTTGTTTATTAGTTTTAATTGTTTTTTTAAAGATTTGTTTATTTACTTTAGAGAAAGAGAATATGAGAGCATAAGTGGGGGAGGGGCAGAAGGAGAGGAAGGATCCTCAAATGGACTCCCCGCTGAACATGGAGCCCAATGTGGGGTTCATCCCAGGACCCTGAGATCATGACTTTAGCCAAAATCAAGAATCAGCTCAACTGACTCAGGTACCCCAGTTTTAATTGTTTTTTAGTGCACTCTATATTCAAGGCCATATCCTCAGCAAACGGAGATAGATTTACTTCTTCCTTTCCAAAAATAAGTTCTTTTTATTTCTTTCTTTTGCTTAATACTCTGGAGAGAAACTACAGTAAAGTGTTGAATAGAAGTGATTAGAGCGTGGGCGCCTGGGTGGCTCAGTTGTTAAGTGTCTGTCTTCGGCTCAGGTCATGATCCCAGTGTCCTGGAATCGAGCCCCACATTGGGTTCCCTGCTCCATGGGAAGCCTGCCTCTCCCTCTCCCCCTGCTTGTGTTCCCTCTCTTGCTGTCTCTCTCTCTCTCTCTGTCAAATAAATAAATAAATAAATAAAATCTTTTTTTAAAAAAAGAAGTGATTAGAGTGGACATCTTTGTCTTATTCCTGAACTTAGAGGGAAGCATCCTGTCTTTCACAATTAAATACATGATGCAAGCTTAGGGCTTTCATAGATAACTTTCATCAGGTTGAAGGTGTTTCAATCTATAGGCATATTTGGAGATATTGTGGGTTCAGTTCCAGACTGCTGCAATAAAATAGGTATTGCAATAAGGTGAGTCAAATAAATTTTTTAGTTTTCCAGTGCTTATAAAAGTTATGTTTACACTATACTGTGGATAATTAAGTATGAAATAATATTATGTCTTAAAAAGCAATGTTCTAGAGGGGAGGGGGTGGGAGGATAGGTTAGCCTGGTGATGGGTATTAAAGAGGGCATGTATTAATGGAACCCTGGGTGTTATATGCAAACAATGAATCATGGAACACTACATCAAAAACTAATGATGTAATGTATGGTGATTAACATAACATAATAAAATAAAATTAAAGAAAGAAAAAGCAATGTACATTCCTAAGGGTGCCTGGGTGGCTCAGCCAGTTAAGCATCTGAGTCTTGATTTTGGCTCAGCTCATGATCTCAGGGTCGTGAGGTCATTGAGATGGGCTCTGCACTTTGCATGGAGTCTGCTTAAGATTGTCTCCTTCTCCCTCTGCCTCCCTGGCTCTGCCACCAGAGCAGCTATTAGTCTTTCTTTCACATGCTAGAATTCCAATACAGCTGTCAGATCCCAGTCCTCTGTGTCTCCCAGCTGTGGAGAACACATATCAGAGCTGTCCAGCTGGCCCCATAGAAGCCCTTGCAAGTTAAGGATTAGAAAAGAACCCTCTCACATTCCTCCACCAAAGGGGACATTTGTCTGTACGTATGTATCAATTGATGGATGAATGAATAGACAGATGACAGATAAATAGGTTGATAGAATAAATGACATCTACTTAAATTGGATCATACCACTTTTAATAAAATGTATTGAATTTAATTTCACTTGAATTTAACAGAAGGAAAGTTGTGAACATTGACTCATTGTTCTTTCTTCACAGGAGATATTATTTCTTAAACTATCTTTCTAAGGATAAGAAAAAACACTGAAGAAAAGTTTTCAGTCATTAGTTTTTATTTTTTCTTACATGCTTCAGTTTTAGACCTAATTAACTAATGAAAGAACATGTTCTCCTATACCCTTTCTCCCAATTTTTTTAGCTATGTTATTATTTTACACTATTTGGATATCTATCATTTACTTTGTATTCTATAACGATGATTCTTGTAAGTTTTAGTATGAGATCTATGTTTAAATGGATTTTGTGTATCTCACATTAAAAACAAACAAAAAATGTACATTCCTTATTTAAAAAATACTTTATTGCTAAAAATGTTAACCATCATCTCAGCTTTTAGCAAGTCATAATCTTTTTTTCTGGTGGAGGGTCTTGCCTCAGTGCTGATGGCTGCTGACTGATCAAGGTGGTGGTTGCTGTGGTTGCTGAAGTTTGGTGTGGCTATAATTTCTTAAAATAAGACAACAAATTTTGATGATAAATTGAATCTTCTTTTCACAAATGATTTCTCTGTAGCACACTATACTGTTCAATAGCATTTTATCCACAGTAGATCTTTCAAAATTGGAATCAATTCTCTCAAACCCTGCCATTGCTTTATCAGCTAAGTTCATGTAATATTCTAAATCCTTTGTTGTCATTTCAACAATCTTTGCAGTATCTTCACCAGGAGTAGATTCCATCTCAAGAAACCACTTTCTTTGCTCAACTATAAGAAACAACTCCTTATCTGTTCACCACTTTCTTTGCTCAACTGTAAGAAACAACTTATCTGTTCAAGTTTTATCATGACATTGCAGCAATTCAGTCACACCTTCAGGCTTCCCTTCTGATTCTAGTTCTCTTGCTATTTCCACCATATCTGCAGTCTGAATACATAAAACATTTACGAATTAAAATTACTGTCTTATATGGATTTGGTTTGTGGCACTCTAAAACAATCACTGATCACATAGCAAATGTGATAATAATGAAAAACTTTGAAATGTGAGAATTACCAAAATGTGACATAGAGACACAAAGTGAGCAAATGCTTTTAGAAAAATGAAGACAGGGGGGCGGAGCAAGATGGTGGAGGAGTAGGAGACTTGGATTTCGTCTCCTCTCAGGAATTCAGCTGGATAGGGATCAAACCATTCTGAACACCTACAAACTCAAGAGGAGATCGAAGAAAAGAAGAGCAACAACTCTCTCATCAGAAAAGCGACCACTTTCTGGAAGGTAGGATGTGCGGAGAAGTGAATCCAAGGCGATATTCGGGAGGATAGACGGTGGGGGAGGGACCTCCATCGGCCGCTTCTGGCAAGTGATAGAGTCGCGGAGCACAAAATTGGAACTTTTAAAAGTCTGCTCCGCTGCAGGACGTCACTCTGGTGGCTAAGTGGGGGCTGGAACCCTCCGGGACAGTGTGGTCTCAGAACCCTCGGGGTCACAGAAAGACCGGGGGTGCCTGAGTGTGGCAGAGCTCCCAGGTAATGGAGCAGGGAAGCCAGCTGCAGAGGCAGAGCCCAGGCGCGGGCTCTCAGCTCGGGGTGGCCATAAACTGTGATCCGCGGCACAGTCGGGCCACTACTCCTCCAGCAGGGACCCAACAAGCGGCAGATCTGGGGAGACTCACCTTCTTTCCCCGGGAGGAGCCACGCGGGAGTGCACCGCAGGGATCTGCTGGGTTTGGAGACTCCACCCGGGGTCAGGTGCCAGAGATAGAAACATGCGGTCACAGGCCAGGTGAGCACGGAGTACAGCCGGAGACCAGGGAGACGGGAGTGACTGACGGCTTTTCTCTGGGGGCTCACTGAGAAGCAGGGCCCTGAGTTCTCGGCTCCTCGGGGGTGGAGATTGGGAGGCCGCTATTTTCACTCTCGGCCTCCAAAGCTGTACAGAAAGCTCGCAGGGAACAAAAGCCCGGAGAGCAAACCTGAGCAGATTACTTAGCCGGGAGGGGGCAAGGGTGGGGCAATTCCACCTCCAGCAAAGACCTTTGGAAACCACGGCAACAGGCCCCTCCCCAGAAGATCAGTGAGAACAGCCAGCCAAGACCAAGTTTACCGATCAAGGAGAACGGCAGAACTCCAGCGCTAGGGGAATACTGCACATAGACTTCATGGCTTTTTTACCATGATTCTTTAGTCTTTCAAAGTTAATTTTTTTTAACTGTCTTTTTTTCTTTTTTCTTTTTTTTTTTGAATTTTTCTTTTTCCCTTTTTCAACCAACATCTTATCAATCCCTTTAAAAAAAAAAGATTTTTATTTTTCATTTAGAATCATAATCTATCCCTTCATAGTAGTTACCTGTAGTTTTGGCTTATATATATAAGTTGTTCTCTCTTTAAAGTTTTGAGATAGTTTCTTCTAACAGATTAAAATATACCCTAAATCTCTAGTATATGGTGTTTTCTATTCCCCTGCCTGATCACATTCTCTCCCTTTATTTTTCTTTTTTCTTTTTTTAAATCCTCTCCTTTCTTTTTTCAAACAACTTCTTATCAATTCCTTTTATAAAATTTTTTATAATTTCCATCTTTACAGTCATATTCCATCTCTTCATCATATCAACCCTTATTTTTCTACATATATAAGTTTTTCTTTCTTTAAAATTTTGGGAGGCACTTTCTTCTAAAAGACCAAAATACACCCCAAATCTAGTGTGTGGCACTGATCTATATAACAGCCTGATCATATTTGATCACATTCTGTTTTTTTTTTGTTGGGGTTGTTTTGTTTGTTTTTGTTTTTATCTTTATCCTTATCTTTTTCTTTTTCTTTTTCTTTTTTTTCTTTCTCTTTTTTCTCTCTTTCCCTTTCTTTTCCCACTGCTTCAGGTCTTTTCTGATTTGTTTAGAGTATATTTTCTGGGGACGTGGTTACTCTGCTAGCATTTTGTTCTCTCATTAATCTATTCTCCTCTACACAAAATGACAAGATGGAAAAACTCACCTCAACAAAAAGAACAAGAGGTAGTACCGACTGCCAGGGACCTACTCAATACGGACATTAGTACGATGTCAGATCTAGAGTTCAGAATCATCACTTTAAAGATACTAGCTGGGCTTGAAAAAAATATGGAAGTTA
>NC_058406.1:107675060-107729889 GCF_002201575.2 Neomonachus schauinslandi | reverse complement strand
TAGACTCCAAATGGTTGAAAGACCTCAATGTGAGACAGGAGTCCATCAAAATCTTAAAGGAGAACACAGGCAGCAACCTCTTTGACCTCAGCCACAGCAACTTCTTCTTAGAAACATCGCCAAAGGCAAGGGAAGCAAGGGCACAATGAACTATTGGGACTTCATCAAGATAAAAAGCTTTTGCACAGCAAAGGAAACAGTCAACAAAACCAAAAGACAACTGACAGAATGGGAGAAGATATTTGCAAATGACATATCAGATAAAGGGCTAGTATCCAAAATCTATAAAGAACTCATCAAACTCAACCCCCAAAGAACAAATGATCCAATCAAGAAGTGGGCAGAAGACATGAACAGACATTTTTCCAAAGAAGACATCCAAATGGCCAACAGACACATGAAAAAGTGCTCAATATCGCTCGGCATCAGGGAAATCCAAATCAAAACCTCAATGAGATACCACCTCACACCATTCAGAATGGGTAAAATTAACAAGTCACGAAACAACAGATGTTGGCGGGGATGCGGAGAAAGGGGAACCCTCCTACACTGTTGGTGGGAATGCAAGCTGGTGCAGCCACTCTGGAAAACAGTATGGAGGTTCCTCAAAAAGTTGAAAATAGAGCTACCATATGATCCAGCAATTGTACTACTGGGTATTTACCCCAAAGATACACAAGTAGGGATCCGAAGGGGTACGTGCACCCCGATGTTTATAGTAGCAATGTCCACAATAGCCAAACTGTGGAAAGAGCCAAGATGTCCATCGACAGATGAATGGATAAAGAAGAATTGGTATATATATATACAATGGAATATTATGCAGCCATCAAAAGCAATGAGATCTTGCCATTTGCAATGACGTGGATGGAAGTAGAGGGTATTATTTTGAGTGAAATAAGTCAAACAGAGAAAGACATGTATCATATGATCTCACTGATATGAGGAATTCTTAATCTCAGGAAACAAACTGAGGGTTCCTGGTTGGGGGGTGGGGTGGGAGGGATGGGGTGACTGGGTGATAGACACTGGGGAGGGTTTGTGCTCTGGTAAGCGCTGTGAATTGTGCAAGACTGTTGAATCTCAGATCTGTACCTCTGAAACAAATAATGCAATATATGTTAAGAAAAATAAAAAGATGAAGAAGAAGGTAGCGGGAGGGGAAGAATGAAGCGGGGGAAATCAGAGGGGTAGACGAACCATGAGAGACGATGGACTCTGAAAAACAAACTGAGGGTTCTAGAGGGGAAGGGGGGTGGGAGGATGGGTTAGCCTGGTGGTGGATATTGAGGAGGGCACGTTCTGCATGGAGCACTGGGTGTTATGCACAAACAATGAATCATGGAACACTTCATCTAAAACTAATGATGTAATGTATGGGGATTAACATAAGAATAAAACAAAAAAAAAAGAAAAATGAAGACAATAAATTTGCTTGATGCGCTGTTGCCATAAACCGTTGTTAAAAAAAAAAAAAACACTATCTTCAAAGCAAAATAGAACAAAACATAATAAACAAAGTGTG
Source organism: Neomonachus schauinslandi (assembly GCF_002201575.2). Taxonomy (NCBI): domain Eukaryota; kingdom Metazoa; phylum Chordata; class Mammalia; order Carnivora; family Phocidae; genus Neomonachus; species Neomonachus schauinslandi. Next base: position 107,728,364 of record NC_058406.1, on the reverse strand, counting down.
CAATACTCACTGTTTATTGAGTGTTTTTGTCAAAAAGGGTACAGGGTTTTGCCAAATGCCTTTTCTATACCAATTTTGTATTCGTGAGATAAATCCCACTTGGGCATTGTGTATAATTATTTTTATGTTTCTAGATTCAGTTCAACAGTATTTTATTGTGGATTTTGAAATCCATATTCATAAAAGATATGGATCTATAGCATCCTTTGAAGTCTTTGTCTGGAATTGGTATTAGGGTGGTACTGGTCTCATAGAGTTTAAAAGTGTTTTCTCTGCCTCTATTCTCAGGAGAGTTTGGAATATTGGTGTTACTTCTTCCTTAATTGATTGGTAGAAGTCAATGGTGAAGTCGTCTGGATATTAGCTTTCTTTTAATGGTTATTAATTCAATCTCCTTAGTTATTTAAAGTCATTTCAGATCATCTATTTCTTCTGGAGTCATACAATTATTCATAGCATCCCTTCATAATGCTTTTTATTTCTGTAAAGTTAGCAGTAATATCTCTCTTTTTTTTGAGGCTTCTACTACTAATTTGAGGCTTCTCTCTATTGTTTTTTGTCAATCAAGCTAAAGATTTGTAAATTTTGCTGTTCTTTTCAAAGAGTCAGCTTTTGTTTTCATTGATTTTCTTTACTGTTTTTCTATTCTCTATTTAATTAATGTCCACCCTAATCTTTATTATTTCTTTTCTTTAGTTGGCTTTATTTTTCTTTCTCCAGGATATTAAGGTAAAAGTTTAGGTTATTGATGTAAGATGTTTATTCTTTCTTAATATAAGCATTATGGTATAAATTTCCTTCTAAGCACTGCTTTAGCAGCATCCCATAAGTTTTTGTATGTTTTGATATGTTGTATCTTCATTTTCATTCATCTCAGAGTATTTTCCAATTTTCCTTTGATTTCTTATTTGTCCCATTTGTTGTTTATATATGAAGTGCACTTTTAATCACCACATATTTGTAAGTTTCCAACTTCTTTCTGTTTTTGATTTTTTAAATTTCATTCCATTGCAGTCAGAGAACATATATAGTTTTATTTCTATCATTTCTATCATTTCAACTTACTAAGGTTTATTTTATGGCCCATCATAAAATATTCCATAAGCACTTGAGAAGAATGTGTATTCTGGGATCATCGGGTAGTGTATCTTATATATGTTTGTTAGGCTTAGTTGATCTATAGTATTATTCAATATTCTATTTCTTTGTTATTCATTTTCTTAGTCATTCTATTGATTATTAAAAGTGGGATACTGAGGTCTCCAACTATGGTTGTTTAATCTTCTATTTCTCCCTTCCTTTCTGTCAGTTTTTTCCTCATGTATTTTAGTTCCATATATGATTATAATTATTATATTTTTCTGATGGGCTGACACTTCCTTAGCTGCCACAGCACAAGGGAGGACAAAATCAGCACAAATATGTGGTGCAAAATTGACTCAACCAAGATGTGGTGAGCACAGCATTTTGTATACACTTCCAACACCAACCTCTTTATTTGTACCTCTTTGTACCCTTCCATCCTTACTAGAGTATTTGCTCTTTGAAAAAAGGACTCTGTGGGGCATTGGGTGGCTCAGTTGGTTAAGTGTTTGACTCTCGGTTTTGGCTCAGGTCTTGATTTTATGGGTTATGGGATAGAGCCCCGCATAAAGCTCTGCACTCAGTGGGGAGTCTCCTTGAAGATTCTCTCCCTCTGCCCCTCCCTTGACTTGTGTGAGCACTCTCTCTCTCTAAAATAAATATTAGAAAAAAGAAAAAAAGGATGCTGTGATTCTTATTTATAACTATAAGTAACTGCCATAGTTCATGCCATTTTTTTTTTTCCTGGTGAATTCATTTAGCATGTTTCCCCTCAGTTTTATTGAGAAATAATCAGCATACATCACAGTATAAGGTTAAGTTGTACATCATAGTGATTTCCTTTATGTATATTGTAAAATGATTACCACAGTAGTTTCAGGTAATATCCATGTTCTCATAAAGATATAACAAAAAAGAAAAGGGGAGAAAGGAAAAATATCCTTATAATGAAAACTCTTAGGATTTACTCTCCTAACAATGTTTCCATATATCATACATCAGTGTTACAAATAGGCATCATGTTGACATTACATTCCTAGTAATTATTTATCTTATACCTGGAAGTTTGTACCTTTGACTACCTTCCTCAAATTTCTCCTACCCTATGCTCTACCTCAGGTAACCACAAGTCTGATATCTTTCTTACGAATTTATTCTTTTTTTCACTTAGCATAATGCCTTCAAGGTCCATCCATATTGTTGCAAATGGTAGCCTTTCCTCATTTTCCTTTTTTATGGCTGAATAATATTCTATTGTGTATATGTTTATATGTATATATATAGTGTATATATCACAACTTATTTATCCATTCATCCGTCCATTGTCACTTATGTTGTTGTTTCCATGTCTTTTCTATTGTAAAAAATGAACATAGGGATGCAGATATCTTTTTGAATTAGTGATCTTAAAATGTTTGATATATTCCCAGAAGTGAAATTGCTGAATCATATGACAGTTCTATTTTTAATTTTGAGGACCTTCCATATTATTTTACATAGTGGTGGTACCAAATTACAATCTCAGCAATAGTGCTCAAGGGTTCTCTTCTCTCTTGACCAGCATTTACTATCTCTTGTCTTGTGGTTTTAATTTGCATTTTCCTAATAACTAGTGATTTGCATCATCTTTTCATATACCTGTTGGCCTTTCTTTGGAGAAATGCTTAGTTGGGTCCTTTGCCGATTTTTAATTGGGATTTTGGCTTTTTAGGCTATTGAGTTTTATGAGTTATTTATGTATTTGTATATTAACCCCTTATCAGATAAATGGTTTGTAAATATTTTTTTTCTGATCCTTTAGGTTGTCTTTTCATGTTGTTGATGGTTTCTTGTGTTGTGCAGAAGCTTATTAGTTTTATGTAATCCCACTTGTTTATTTTTTATTTTGGTGATTGTGCTACAGACATCTTATCCAAAAAAAAAATTTTTTTTTTTGATTACCAAGAGCTATATCAAGCAGATTTATTCTTGTTTTTCTCCAGGAATTTCATTGTTTCAGATCTTACATTTGAGTCTTTAATCCATTTCAAGTTAATTTTTGTGAGTGGTGCAAGATAGGTGTCCAGTTTCATTCTTTTATATGTAAATATCCAAATACCCCAGCACCATTTATTAAAAAAAAAAAAACTATTTTTTCTTCATTGAGTATTCTTGGCTCCCTTGTCAAATATTAGTTAATCATATAGGCTTGAGTTTATTACTGTACTCTCAGTGCTGTCCCATTGGTCTATCTGTCTATATTTATGCCACTGCCATACAGTTTTGATGACTACAGCTTTATAGCATAGCTGGAAATTAGGAAGTGTGATGTCTCCTGCTTGTTCTTCTTTCTGCGAATTTCCTTAGTTATTCAGGCTCTTTTATAGTTCCACATAAATTTTAGGAGTTTTTTTTTTTTCTACTTATGTAAAAAATGCCATTAGAATCTTATTAATTGTAGCATTAAATCTATAGATGGGGGGCGCCCGGGTGGCTCAGTCGTTAAGCGTCTGCCTTCGGCTTGGGTCATGATCCCAGGGTCCTGGGATTGAGCCCCGCATCGGGCTCCCTGCTCGGCGGGAAGCCTGCTTCTTCCTCTCCCGCTCCCCCTGCTTGTGTTCCCTCTCTCACTGTGTCTCTCTGTCAAATAAATAAATAAAATCTTTAAAAAAATAAAAATAAAAACAAATAAATCTATAGATTTATAGATATCATTTTAACAATATTAATTCTCCCAATCCATGAATATGGGCTATCTTTCCATTTACTTGTGTCTTCTTCAATTTATTTCATCAATGACTTGTAGTTTTCAGAGAAGAGATCTTTCACCTCCTTAAATTTATTTTTAAGTATTTTATTATTTGTATGCTATTGTAAATCAGATCAATTTATTTTTTCAAAATTTGTTAGTGTATAAACACATTACTAATTTTAATATATTAATTTTATATCCTGCAACTTTATTGAATTCACTGATTGGATCTAACAGATTTTTGGTTGAGTCCTTATGATTTTCTATACATAAAATCATGTCATCTGTAAACAGAGATAATTTTATTTCTTCCTTTCGGTTCTCATAACTCTTCTTCCTCTTTTTTTTTTCTTCTCTTTCTTCTCCCTCTTCCTCCTCTTCTTCTTTTTCTCCTGTCCCTCCTCCTGCCCCTCCTTCTTCTTCTCCTTCTTTTTTTTCTTCTTCACTTTCTCTTTTGCCTGATTGCTCTAGTTAGGATTTCTAGTACTATGATGAATAGGAGTGATGAGAGTGGGCACCCTTGTCATCTTTCTGATCTTAGAGGAAAAGCTTTCAACCTTTCACCATTGAGTATAATGTAGGCTGTGCATTTGTCATACATTGCCTTTATTATGTTGAGATATATTCCTTCTATGCTTAATTTGTTAAGAGCTTTTACCATGAATGGATATTGAATTTTATCAAATGCTTTTTTTGCATCTACTGAAATGATCATATGATTCTTTCTTTCATTTTATTAATGGAGTGTATCATGTTGATTAATTTGAATATATTGAACCATCCTTGCATCCCAGGGATAAATCTTACTCCACAGTGAATCATCCTTTTAATGTGCTGCTGAATTTGGTTTGCTGGTATTTTTTCCAGTTTTCCTGGATTTCCTTGATTTCTAGTTTCATGCCATTGTGGTTAGAGAAGAGACTTAGTATGATTTTAATCTTAAATTTGCTAAGACTTGGTTTGTGGACAAAATACATGATCTAGCCTAGAAAATGTTGCAAATGACCCTGAGTAGTATGTGTAATCTGTTGCTATTGGATGGAATGTTTTGTATATGTTTGTTAGAGTCCATTTGGTCTACAGTGTTGTTCAAATCTTCTGTTTCCTTATTGATTCTCTGCCTGAGTGATCTATCCATTGTTGAGAGTAGAATGTTAAGTCCCCAACTATAACTGTATTACTGTTTATTCTCTTTATAGCTCTGTTATTTTTTGCTGTCATTTTTCGCTATTTAGGTGTCTTGATTTTGGATCAGAAATATTTTTAATGTCTTCATGATGCACTGAGACCTTTATCATTATGTAATAACCTTTGTCCCTTTTTACCATTTTTAGTTGAAAGTGTATTTTGTCTAAGTATAGGTATCCCTGCATTTTTTCCCCCTTGGTTACCATTTTCTTGACATGTCTTTTTCCATTTCTTTATTCTCAGTCTATGCATATCTTTAAGACTAAAGTGAGTCTTTTATAGGCAGCATATTGTTGGATCTTTTTTTATCCACTTAGCCATTTTATGTCTTTTAATTAGATAATTTAATCCATTTACATCTAAAATAATTATTGATAGTAAGGACTTACTATTGCCATTTTGTTCATTGTTTTCTGGTTGTCTTCTAGATCCATTGTTCTTTAGTTTCTTTTTTGTTTTGTTTTGTTTTTGAGAAAGAGAGTGGGGGGAGGGACAGAGGGAGAGAGAGAGAGAGAATCCCAAGCAGGCTCCATGCCCAGTGCAGAGCTGGATATGGGGCTTGATCCCATGATCCTGAGATCATGATCTGAACTGAAATCAAGAGTTGGACACCCAACCAACTGAGCCACCCAGGTCCCCATTGTTCTTTGCTTTCTAACCAGCTGTCTTTTTTAGTATTTTGATGTCTTTGGTATCATTATGTTATGACTTCTTTATTATGTCCTTTTGCTCTCCCAGGCAGATTTGTGGAGGCAGGAATAGGGGAATTGAGACTAAAGTAGTAAACAATCCCCAGCTGATCCTGAGCTAGAACTAGAAGGAGGCAGGCAGGGAGGCCCCATGGGTGTTACCAGCTTCATACCTGCAGTGACAGTCCCTTGTACAGCCTGCCTGCTCCACCTCCTGCACCCATCCCCTCCCTCCAAGACAGCCCTGCCTGACACCCTCGGCTGACCAGTTGTCTGGCCCTGGCCCCGCCCTCTCACCCTGTGGTGGTAGCAGCCAGGTGACTTCTGCTTCCATCTGCTGCTGCTGTTGAATCTTTTTGCTACAGGATTTTCCCTTGTGGTTACCATGAGATTTACATAAAATATTTTAAACTTATACCATCTTACTTCATACTGACAACAATGTAACTTTAATAAATTCACAAACTTTACATTTTTACTTCTCTTCCTCACATTTTAGTTATGGGTATCACATTTTTTTTTTAAGGGAGAGTGAGAGAGAGGGTGCAATCTGGGGGGAGGGGCAGAGGAAGGAGTAGAGAGAGAAAATCTCAATGTGGGGCTTGATCCCATGACCCTGAGGTCATAACTGAATCAAATTCAAGAATCAGACACTTAACCAACTGAGCCACCCAGGTGCCCAACATGTTTTTTTTAATATTGTGTAAATAATAGATTATTGCAGTTATGGTTATTTTTGCTACATTATTATTATTATTATTTTTTGCTTTTCAACTAGATTCTTAAGTGAATTATGCACCACTATCATCATAATGAAAAATCTATGACTATATATTTACCATTACCAGTGAGATTACCTTTCTATGATTTTATAATGTTAATTAACATTCTTTCACTTCTATTTAAGAATTTCCTTAGCATTTCTTGTAAGGATGGTCTGGTGCCAATAAACTCCCTCAAGTTTTTTTGTTTGTTTGTTTAGGATTTCTTTCCCTCATTTCTGAAGGACACCTTCACTGTGTATAAATTTTTCCAGCTGTTTTCTTTCAATATTTTGAATATGTCATTTCATTCTCTCCTAATCTGAAAAGTTTCTATTGAGAAAATTGCCAGTATTCTCATGGGGGTTCCCTTTCATGTAACTTCTTTTTTCTCTTGATGCTCTTAAAATTCTTTCTTTGTCTTTGACTTTTGGCAATTTAAGTATATGGTATGTTGGTGTTGCTCTATTCATTCAACTTATTTAGGGTCTTTTAGATCTTATGGATCTGGATATCCATTTCTTTCCCCAGGCTTAGGATGGTTTCAGCTGTTATGGCTTTAAATATATTCTGTCATTTTCTCTTTTTCTACTCCTTTGGAAATTCACATAATGCAATTATTTTATTATGTCCCATCATTGCCATATGCATTCTTCACTCTTCTTTCTTTTTTTCTTTTTACTCCTCTGCACTGGTAATTTCTAATGTCCTCTGCTCCAGATCACTGATTCTTTCTTCTGCATGGTAGAATCTACTTTTGAAATTTTATTGAGTTATTCATTTCAGTTATTTTTTTTTTTAACTCTAGGACTTCTGGGTTTTTGGGTTTTTTTGTTTGTTTAGAAGTTGCTATTTCCTTGTCAAACTTCTTGTTTTGTTCATGCATCATTTGCTTAATTTTACTTAATTATCTGCCCTTTTTTGTAGCTCACTAAACTTTCTTAAGGGGCTTATCCTGAAAGCTTCACCTGACAGTTCATAGATCTCTATTTCTTAGGGTCAGTTATTGGAACTTCATTAATTTCCTTTGGTTGTGCCATATTCCTCTGATTGTTCATAATCTTTGATTCCTTATGTTGTACCTACACATTTGAGTAATGTGTTACTCTTCCAGACTTTGTTTTGCTTTGGCAGAGACCAGTCAGCTCACTCTGGGTTTCTGGGTGTGTCTACTGGTAATGACCTTGGGCAGATAAGACTTGCTAGTATGGTCTATTTTGTGGTGAGACAGATGTTTGAGTTCTGAGAAAGGACATAGATGGGGGCAGGATATGCCTCTGGCTCAGAACAGTTGGCTAGAACTGCTGGCTTTGTTCTCTAACCAAGTGAGGTTGAAGGATGGGCTCTGTAGTTGCCTGATTTCTCTAGTCAGGCTTACTAGATGGTTGAGACTGGATAATATATTAGTAATAGGGATATGAATTAGCTTCCCTGCCTTGGCAGGGCAGTAAGACAGGACCCATGGCCTATATAGCTCTTTGTTTCATTACCTGAATCAGGCTGGGGTGTTCACTGAATTCTTTGGTAGCTGTGGCCACAAGTTTTGTTCTGTAATGGGGGAAGCCAAGGGCTGTGCTCTGTGTTCAAATGCCACTGTCTTTAGGGCTGCTGAATTGGCTATGAAGTTATGCTCCTTGGCCTTGGGCTGAGGGCTATATTCAGCAATGAGTAAGACTATGAATTAGATTTTCTTCCTGGAAGCAGCAAGGGAAACAGCTCTAAAGTCAGTAAAGCTCTTTGTTGTTTTAAGCCAACATGCACCCCAAGTTTCCTGGCCAAACAGGGCCATTGTATTTGTTTTGCAAATTATTGGTTCTGTTTGCCTTTCTTTAGAATTGAGCATTGCTGGGCTGCACTGCTTCCAGGGGTTGTCACTAGCCCTTCTGGTTAGATGGAGCTGGAAGACATCTCCACAATGGGTGGGACTATGTCTAGGCTCCCTTGCTTGAAAAGGAGGGGGAAGGGCCACTCTAAGCTACTCTCAATTTCCCAACAGACTCTCCATCTGGGATGGGCTAGTGAGTATCCTCAGCCTTGGCTATGAATTAATCTCTATACCTGTGCCAAGCATGGGAACCTTACATGCCTGGTTTTGCTCTAGGAGTGATCAGCTCTGCCCATATGGCTCTCTGAGCTCAAGGGCTGCTGGGCCACTCAGCTTCCAAGAGTTGTTTCTATCCCTCCTGGTCATATGGGGCTAGAAGACACTCTCCACAGTAAGTGGGGCTGTGACTCCACTCCTTGCCTGGGCATGGGCAAACCGGGTTCTAGGACTGGCAAACGTCCTTGTCTAAGGATCAGGAAGATCTGCACTTCACCAAGTTCCCTGGCCATAATGTGTTCCCAACTTGCTTCTGTAGATAAGCCAAGCCACTTGTTGGGATTACTACTTGGGCTCTGCTGATGGGAACTCAGCCTGCCAAGACCCATGTGCTGGTTGTTGCAAGTCTCTGCCCTTTCTCTATCACAGTCAGATACTCGGTGGTTGAACCCCACTGATTTCCCTGCAATCCCTTTGGGGTGAGGTCAGATCAGGTGGTCCTATAAATTGACCCCAATGCTGGGGGAGGGGAGTAGTTGTCCCCTATGGGCTCTCTTTCCCTCCTGGAGGAGCCGGAGGCTGAGGGTAGATATATCTGTGGTTGTGGACTGTTTTGAGGGGAGGGACAATGCAGTCAGTATGTAGTCACTTCTCTTACCCTTCCAGTGCAGTCTGTCTCACCCTCTGATGCTAGGATTATCTCAGCGGTGTCTTGTTCATGAATAGGTAATAGTTATTCTTCTTGTGAGAGGGAACAAAGTCAGGAACAACCTATGTCACCAGCTTCGTGATGCCACTCTACAGTTCATGGCATTTTAGATCAAAATTGTGCCCTATGAATGAATTATTAGATCTTGAAGATGCTAATTGTGATGTAAAGAGAGGATACATGGCACATAAGGGCAATTATAATTCAGAGTCTTCATGAGTTGACTGTATGCCAGTACCACACTGATCTTTCTGCTTGGTCAAAGGTATAACAGGTGATCAAATAATCATTTCAATGGCATGCTGGTTCCATCTCTGAACCAGGCAGGATACCTGGTTTTTAAATTCCTCTTTAACATTTTTCACATGTGGAAATCACTGAACCTTGCTGAACTTTAATTTCTTCATTAGTCAATGTACTCCTTATCTCCTAAGAGACTTTGTAAGAAGGAAAATAGACTGAGAATGTTAAAGCACTGCAAAATGGTAAAGGGTGAGGTGGGAATGCCCATTAAAAGAAAGGCTGAGGTGAACCTTTGGTTTGTAACTTACAAGCTACAAAACCTCAGACAAGTTGCTTTGAATTTAGTTTCCTTTTTTGAAAACAGGATTACAAAAATAATCTTTAAAGGTTGTTTTATTCAGTATGCAATGTGCTTTCTACAGTACCTGACCCATAGAAGATAATACCTAAATGTGAGGTATCATTGTTATTAAAACTGCTATAAATATATGATCTTTCTCAGATGGCATGGAATTCTAAAGCACTTAAGCACAGTATTATCCCAAGGAGAAAATTTTAGCAAGAGACTAAGCACAGATCTGTACCTCTGAAACAAATAATGAAATAAATGTTAAGAAAAAAAAAAAGAAGAAGATAGCAGGAGGGGAAGAATGAAGGGGAGGAAATCGGAGGGGGAGATGAACCGCGAGAGACGATGGACTCTGAAAAACAAACTGAGGGTTCTAGAGGGGAGGGGGTGGGAGGATGGGTTAGCCTGGTGATGGGTATTAAGGAGGGCACGTTCTGCATGGAGCACTCGGTGTTATGCACAAACAATGAATCATGGAAAACTACATCAAAAACTAATGATGTAACGTATGGTGATTAACATAACAATAAAAAATTTTAAAAAAAGAGACTAAGCAAAAAAACAAAACAAAACAAAAAACGAGAGAGAGAGACATTAAAAATGTTATCTTTATAAAGCAAAAAGCCAGGCTTGGCCTTTGTGCCTTTTTCCTAAATAAAAATGTTACGTACATGTGCTAAAGGAGTACATTGCAATAAAGAATTTAAAATAATTTTTAGAGAAGAGATTAGAATATATTCTGTTTTAAAAATATGTATTTTCAGGGGTGCCTGGGTGGCTCAGTCGTTAAGCGTCTGCCTTCGGCTCAGGTCATGATCCCAGGGTCCTTGGATAGAGCCCCGCATCCAGCTCCCTGCTCAGACGGAAGCCTGCTTCTCCCTCTCCCATTCCCCCTGCTTGTGTTCCCTCTCTCGCTGTATCTCTCTCTGTCAAATAAATAAATAAAATCTTTAAAAAAATAAATAAAAATATGTATTTTCAAAAAGATATCAGTTAGGGATTATGACATAAATTGCTACAAATAAATTCTACCAGGTAAGCAAAGAAAAAGACATTGATGACTTCTTTAGATAATCCAGGTAAGGCACTGTGAAGACAAAGTAACTAGCTTTCAACTACTTTAGTAGTTTGAAATGTTAAGAATGTTTATAATTTGGCCTCATTTGAAGATGTCTATGAAGACCATGATTACTGCTTACTACCAAAGCAACCTATCTTTGAACATATAAAATGGTGGTACCCACTGTTACGGTTTAGTTAGAAAATCATTCTATGCACCCTCATGTCCATGGGAGTGAGTGTTTTTTCCTCTACCCTGTCTTGAAGCTTGAACTGCTAAACGACTGTTTCAGAGCAGTTTCTACTCCCCCCGGCCACCACCTCAATGCTCTATAGGAGAGATGAACCGTCCTCTGGCAGGACACTATATATAGATACACTTGGTATGGCCCAAATACAGGCAGAAAAATGTTAAATCTCTCTCATCTTCAGGTACCTACTAAGAAGTGATTGTGTGACTGGCTTATAAGAATCAATGTATAGGAAAGTACTTTTTAAGGAGGATAGATGGCATTTCAGTATTCACTGTCTACAGGGAGCTGGTTCTCAGCTGATATCAGCAGGAGGCAGCAGCGCATGGTGTTAAGAATATGAGCTCTGCTGCTGCTCTGTGTGGGTGGGAGCCCAGTTCTCCTACTTAGTGTTGGTGAGACTTTGGACAAAGAATTTAAACCTCCTTGCCTAGATTTCTTTTGCTAACAAATAGGTTAATAAAAGTACCGCTCCCTAGAGCTGTTGTGGGTTAGTTAACGTATGTAAAGTACTTAGAATCTTACCTGACACACCAAAAGTGCTACATAGTTATTTAACAAATCAGTGAAGGAAGTACAGGTAGTTTTTTGAGCAAAGATTATTGTTTTCAAAATTTGCAACACACAACTATTAGTTGAATAACTATTTTGAACAATTCATTAACTTGGCAACTATTTATTGAATATCATTAATCATATTAACATTTACTCATATTACTCATAGGCATTATTATTATCATAGGATAAGGAAACACTGATTCCAGTCCCCGGGAATTTACAATTACAGGTTGAATTTGCCACTATAAAACTTCAAGATTAAATGTCCACAATTGTGCATGACTGGTATACCAATGCTTATTTGTAAAGATCATTTTACATCATCCTTCAATCAAAGAGAAGGGAGTATTTAATCCTTTTGAATGTCATTCACATATCTTTATTACATAGAATTGTACTTTTCATAATACACTTCAGTACTTCATCTGATGTTTCACACCTACTAATATATTTCTTTTTCCTCTATGAGTGTTCTTTCTTTTACAATATGGAAAACAGATTGTTTTGAATCTAAGCTCTGTAAGTTATTTTCTGCCTAAGGAATATTTACTTTCCGTGGCATAAATTTTAGGTATAGCTGAACCAGCATGGGCATTCCTAGCTGCTTTCTTGTGTAGTGGAACAGATACTATGCATGTATCTTTGTTCCTTGAGGGAAACTTAATTGCCATCCAGCAATGTACTGTTCTCTGGCTGTCATGTTACATAAAAGGGTTTGTGCAATGCACAAATTCAAAAAGTGTCATGCACATGAATGTCAGCTGTCTTCATAGTAGCAAACCCATTCATGATTGAATCAAGACAAAGGCCAAAATTGACATGGAAGTCTGAAAGGGGGATTCTGTACTCAGCAGTCAGCACAGTTAATTTTTCTCCTGTCACATAGGTGGCATAAACACACAAGTATAATTTAAATCATGCACACACATGCGTACACAATAAGTAATCCCAGAAGTGAGGGCAGCAGGGAATTTATAACTGTTAGTTACTGAACAGTGAGGAGAGTCAGATACTGAACTAAGTCCTTCCTCATTGGTAGATCACTCATAACATACCTGTATTAACATCTCCTCTATTACTCTCCTCAGGATGGTAGAAAAAACTTTCCAGAGCTCACTGGTTAGCAATAGGACTAGGTTATAAACATTGGTCCTACCTAAGCTAATGCCTACATTCTGAAATATTATGCTGTTCCTCAGCATACAGGGGTTAACAAATTGATTATCAATATCCATGAGATGATTACTTTCTATCTTCATTAGACCTGTGCTTCTTGAGACCTAACCTATATTCTAGGTGTCCAAAGAATCAGTCATAAGCTATATGTTTCATGCCATCTCCTCATACAGCACACTTTTGAGTATATTGTAATGCTAATTACATAAATAACTATTACAATTAATGCTATTATAATTAATATAAATAATGCTATTGTATTTATAGCTAGTCATTTGCTGAGTTAAAAGGTGTTAAAGTTAAAATCTGGAGGATTCAGACATAAAAACCTGGAAAATTAAGAGCAAAGGGAAGACATATGGTCCTAAATAAGAAAGAAGTTATATTTATGACAGAAAACAATACTTCAAATATCCTTTTTACTATGTATAGTATTTTTCCAAGGAATAAATCAATAGGAAATGCTCTAAGATAAATGTTTTGAGAAGATATTTAAGTGTCCAATACCTAACCAAGCCTGACAAGATATATTATTTTCCACTTGCAGTTTTATGAGATTTCACCTTCCTCCAGCAGCATGATGGGAGGGGATGAAAGCACTGTTTTCTCATTTGTTCTTACTTGGAATGCTCTTTGAGTGATATTGCAAGTTCAAATTTCTGGGTTTTATATCTTAATCTTCTTTTTTATACCTTTGGACAGTGTCCTTTACTGAGTGATGTCTCAACATTAGCCTTTCCCGAAATGTCTGTTGCATGTTGGGAAAAGCTCACAGTTTGTCAGGCAAGGAGGCCTGTGAAAATAACCAAGAAGACTTAACAAATGTGCTGTCTGCTGTCAATTTACAGGAATGTAATTAGGGAGATTATAATCTGCCCAAGATCACAGACACACAGTAAATTATGATGCTGACAGGACTGTCTGACAGTAGAATCTTATGCTCCACGTTGGGATATTATTACACAGTCTCTCTGGTGACCCATGTCTGTATTCCATTTTTAATATTTATCCATTTCTGTATTCCAAATATTAAATTATATATACTCACTATATATCATATATAGTAAATATAAATATACACTAAATCTAATATACACACTAAATATTTACATACTATATGTAAATACCTAATTCAATTAAAAACAAATTTTGGCAAACTTGATATAGCTGGTAATGATATTAGTCTGCCCATGTCAATCAGCCTTCACTGTTTTCTTTTTTTTAAGATTTTTTATTTATCTGACAGAGAAAGACAGCGAGAGAAGGAACACAAGCGGGGGGAGTGGAAGAGGGAGAAGCAGGCTCCCCTCGGAGCAGGGAGCCCAATGAAGGGCTCGATCCCAGGACCCTGGCATCCTGATCTGAGCCGAAAACAGGCGCTTAACGACTGACCCACGTGGCGCCCCTCAACTTTCACTGTTTTCATGAGTACCAGCCCGGTCTCCAGTCTTTTACCCTGTGTGTCTTTACTGGAAGCACTACTTTTTGGCACTGCACTCTACCCAAGTGCCTCCCAGGAGTGGTCCTCAAGCAATGCCTCTTCAGAGCTGATGAGTGAACAGACCAACCCCTTTACTTCTTGGACTATGGGACCTGTGTCTGAGGTGTGTATACTCTGCTGTCTGCCATTGGCACACCCCCTTAGATTAAGCTCAGTTACCCACTATTGTTTTCTGTCCTTCCCGATCTAATTTACCTATTCACTTGGCAATGACTCATAGAATCATCTCTGAAATAAACGATGTACTTCCAAATCCTTGTCTCAGGATCTTTTCAGGAAACTCAAACAATGCTATGGCATAAAAATATAAAATTTAACTCTATGGTGTATATATATGATTCACACTTTAAAAGACAAAGTTTGAGAATGAAATAATTAAAATATAATAAAGGCACTAAAAATAGCTTATGTCATTATACTGATATAATACAAAATATACTTTCAGGCAAGAGGAATTTCCAGAGATAAATAAGGATCTTTCTAAACAATAAATATTCCAATTCATTAAAAAGCTGTATTATTCTTAATCTCTGTAGCATAACTTCAGAAAAATAGATATAATAATTCTAATTTAGTTTCAAAATAGGTAAGGCAAAAAACGAGAGAATTAAAAGGAGAAAGGAAAAGTCCATAATCATTGTGGAAGATGTTAAAATGTCTCATAATAATTGAGAAAATCCAAGTAAACAGGAAAACCAGTGTTCACTGATATAAAAAATCTGAGTACAACAATTAAGAAATTGAATAACACATTAAGAAATTGTGTAACATAGTTATAAATACATAATTATGAAACTTGATGACATTTACATATATAGAATACAACATCAAACAATGACAGGATTTATAATGCTTTTGAGGAGCATATTGAACAGTATCAAAAATGACCATATGCTGGGTCATAAAGAGAGCCTCAGCAAATTTCAAAGGATTGATTTCATTCAGAGTATGTTCTCTCACTAAAGTAAGATCAAGCTAGAAATTAATAACAAAGAGAAGACTATAAAGATCCCATACTTAAGTATTAAACAACACATTTCTAAATAATTTATAAATTACACTATCTATAACACACACAGGAATTAGAAATATTTTGAACCAAATTATAATAAGGGCACAGCATATCTAAACTTGTTGGATGCATCTAAAACAATGCTGTAGTGAGAAATTTGTGACATTAAATCGCATATATTGAGGAAAAAAGAAAACCTAAATATCAGTAAGATAAGTCTTGACATCAGAAGGTTAGAAAAAGAATAGTAAATTTAGCACAAAGTACAAAAAGATAATAATAAAGATAAGAACAAAGTCTATGTGTAGAAAACAAACATGTATCATGAAAAAAAGTAACAAAATCCAAAAGTTGATTACTTAGAAAAATCAATAAAATTTATAAATTTCTAGCAAAATTGATCAAAAGAGTGAGACACAAAAATCTACTTATTGATATAAAGATTGAAAAGCAGATATCACTGCATAACTACAGACATTTGGAAACATAAAATAACATTGATAAACTCAATGCCAATAATTTGACAATTTATATGCAATAACAAAAAGCATAATTTACCAAACTGACAAAAGAAGAAATATAAAGTCTGAATATCCCTATTACAAATCATTCTTGTAAATCTTTACTCAAAGAAAACTTTAAGCCTTGGTAGCTTGAGCAGTGAATTCTTTCAAATATTAAATTAAGAAATGGCTTTGATCTTATGCAAATTCCACAGATAATAATGAAAAAGGGAACACATTCCAGAACTTTTTATGAGGTCATCAAATGCCTAAAAGAGGCAAGAAACAAATTTACTAATCAATCTCTGTCACAAACAGATGAAATTAGCAAGTTAATAGTCACAATATATGAAATTATATGCTGACTGAACAGATTTATTCCACTGAGCAAGTGGTTTCAAATAAGAAAATCAGTCAATAATAACTCACCATATTAATAGGCCATGGAGAGAAATCATGTAATAATCTCAAAATTATATGATAACATTCAATACCCAATCATGAAAGAACCCAGGAATAGAAAACAATCTCCCTAAATTGGTAAAGACTGTCTGGAAAATTCAGCCTGGACTTTGGTCAAATTAAAGTAAAATCTCAAAAATAATAAAAAGAAATAGTTCTCAGGCTATCAATCACTTCATGTTGCCTTAGGGTCTCTGCATCTGAACATATATCTCAGTAAATTTTCAATTAAAGTGTCCATTTTGGAGGCACCTGGGTGGCTCAGTTGTTAAGCATCTGCCTTCGACTCAAGTCATGACCCCAGAGTCCTGGGATTGAGCCCCTGCATCAGGCTCCCTGCTCAGTGTGAAGCCTGCTTCTCCCTCTCCCTCTGCCTGCCCTTTGTTGTCTCTTTCTCTCTCTCTCAAATAAATAAAATTTTATTTTTAAGAAGTGTCCATTTTGTTTGTGCCTTGCTATTTTATTTATTTTATTATTTATGTTATCACATTATCTTCCTTGGTGAATGTTGTAATGATCTCCCTTCAGGAATGAAGGACTTTCTCCTAAAGTTGCTGGGACAGCTCTACCAGAAAGCTGCTTGCCCATGACAGGAACAGCTTCAACTAAAGAGAGGTTCCTCAGCTAGGGTGACTGCCTTTCTGATGTGGCCACATCCAAGGACTAGCAAGCATGGATGCCTATCCTCTCACCCCTACAAGGGACAACTATGAGTCTTCCAGAGCTCAGAACCCCCATGCAGTTGGCTGAGGCCTCCATTGAAAGTATGTCAGAGCCGCTTCTTCTGCTCATTGGTTCTTCCTTGCCCTTCCCCTCCTAAGCATTCCCTGATACACCTCCCATGCACTGTTCCCCATCTCAGAGCCAGCTTCCTGGGAACGCAGACAGTTGCATCTTTATTTTTTTTGAACGGTTGCCTAACAGCCCATGAAATTGAAGCACCCTAACTCTATCTCCACCTCACACATTTGTAGTTATTTTCCTCTCTAACATCGAAACACTGAGTATCCAACATCTTGTTGGGTATTGATTTAACATTCCTTTATATTACTTTCTTAAAGTACATACCCAGGCATGAAATATATGTTATATTACAAATATATTATATGTCATATAATATATTATATATAAATTATAGGTATTCACAAATATATAATTTTGCCAATTTAAATATGCAATCTTGTTAATTTATAATATATTTCAATATACTAGTTTAGCAGCTTTCTTAGACTATCACATAATTAGATGTTGTAATTTTTATTTAAAACTTGAGAGAAATGGAATTTCATCCTTCCTTTCATTTGAAATTCTAGTCACTGGTAATATTGTTTTTTTTTTTCTTTTTTTTTTTTTATTCTTATGTTAATCCCCATACATTACATCATTAGTTTTAGATGAAGTGTTCCATGATTCATTGTTTGTGCATAACACCCAGTGCTCCATGCAGAATGTGCCCTCCTCAATACCCACCACCAGGCTAACCCATCCTCCCACCCCCCTCCCCTCTAGAACCCTGTTTGTTTTTCAGAGTCCATCGTCTCTCATGGTTCGTCTACCCCTCCGATTTCCCCCGCTTCATTCTTCCCCTCCCGCTACCTTCTTCTTCTTCTTTTTTTTTTTTTCTTAACATATATTGCATTATTTGTTTCAGAGGTACAGATCTGAGATTCAACAGTCTTGCACAATTCACAGCACTTACCAGAGCACATACCCTCCCCAGTGTCTATCACCTAGTCACCCCATCCTTCCCACCCCACCCCCAACTCCAGCAACCCTCAGTTTGTTTCCTGAGATTAAGAATTCCTCATATCAGTGAGATCATATGATACATGTCTTTCTCTGTTTGACTTATTTCACTCAACATAATACCCTCCAGTTCCATCCACGTCATTGCAAATGGCAAGATCTCATTCCTTTTGATGGCTGCATAATATTCCATTGTATATATATACCAATTCTTCTTTATCCATTCATCTGTCGATGGACATCTTGGCTCTTTCCACAGTTTGGCTATTGTGGACATTGCTGCTATAAACATCGGGGTGCACGTACCCCTTCGGATCCCTACTTTTGTATCTTTGGGGTAAATACCCAGTAGTGCAATTGCTGGATCATATGGTAGCTCTATTTTCAACTTTTTGAGGAACCTCCATACAGTTTTCCAGAGTGGCTGCACCAGCTTGCATTCCCACCAACAGTGTAGGAGGGTTCCCCTTTCTCCGCATCCCCGCCAATATCTGTCATTTCCTGACTTGTTAATTTTAGCCATTCTGACTGGTGTGAGGTGGTATCTCATTGAGGTTTTGATTTGGATTTCCCTGATGCCGAACGATATTGAGCACTTTTTCATGTGTCTGTTGGCCATTTGGATGTCTTCTTTGGAAAAATGTCTGTTCATGTCTTCTGCCCATTTCTTGATTGGATTCTTTGTTCTTTGGGTGTTGAGTTTGATGAGTTCTTTATAGATTTTGGATACTAGCCCTTTATCTGATATGTCATTTGCAAATATCTTCTCCCATTCTGTCAGTTGTCTTTTGGTTTTGTGGACTGTTTCCTTTGCTTTGCAAAAGCTTTTTATCTTGATGAAGTCCCAATAGTTCATTTTTGCCCTTGCTTCCCTTGCCTTTGGCGATGTTTCTAGGAAGAAGTTGCTGTGGCTGAGGTCAAAGAGTTTGCTGCCTGTGTTCTCCTTTAGGATGTTGATGGACTCCTGTCTCACATTGAGGTCTTTCAACCATTTGGAGTCTATTTTTGTGGGTGGTGTAAGGAAATGGTCCATTTTCATTCTTCTGCATGTGGCTATCCAATTTTCCCAACACCATTTGTTGAAGAGACTGTCTTTGTTCCATTGGACATTCTTTCCTGCTTTGTCAAAGATGAGTTGACCATAGAGTTGAGGGTCCATTTCTGGGCTCTCTATTCTGTTCCATTGATCTATGTGTCTGTTTTTGTGCCAGTACCATGCTGTCTTGATGATGACAGTTTTGTAATAGAGCTGGAAGTTCGGAATTGTGATGCCACCGGCTTTGCTTTTCTTTTTCAACATTTCTCTGGCTATTCAGGGTCTTTTCTGGTTCCATACAAATTTTAGGATTATTTGTTCCATTTCTTTGAAAAAAGTGGATGGTATTTTGATAGGGATTGCATTGAATGTGTAGATAGCTCTAGGCAGCATTGACATCTTCACAATATTTGTTCTTCCAATCCATGAGCATGGAACGTTTTTCCATTTCTTTTGTGTCTTCCTCAATTTCTTTCATGAGTATTTTATAGTTTTCTGAGTACAGATCCTTTGTCTCTTTGGTTAGATTTATTCCTAGGTATCTTAGTTTTGGGTGCAATTGTAAATGGGATCGACTCCTTAATTTCTCTTTCTTCTGTCTTGTTGTTGGTGTATAGGAATGCCACTGACTTCTGTGCATTGATTTTATATCCTGCCACTTTACTGAATTCCTGTATGAGTTCTAGCAGTTTTGGGGTGGAGTCTTTGGGGTTTTCCACATAACGTATCATATCATTTGCAAAGAGTGAGAGTTTGACTTCTTCCTTGCCAATTTGGATGCCTTTGATTTCTTTTTGTTGTCTGATTGCTATGGCTAGGACTTCCAATACTATGTTGAATAGCAGTGGTGATAGTGGACATCCCTGCCGCGTTCCTGACCTTAGGGGGAAAGCTCTCAGTTTTTCCCCATTGAGAATGATATTCGCTGTAGGTTTTTCATAGATGGCTTTTATGATATTGAGGTATGTACCCTCTATCCCTATACTCTGAAGAGTTTTGATCAAAAAAGGATGCTGTACGTGGTCAAAAGCTTTTTCTGCATCTATTGAGAGGATCATATGATTCTTGTTCTTTCTTTTGTTAATGTATTGTATCGCATTGATTGATTTGCGGATGTTGAACCAACCTTGCAGCCCAGGGATAAATCCCACTTGGTCGTGGTGAATAATCCTTTTCATGTACTGTTGGATCCTATTGGCTAGTATTTTGGTGAGAATTTTTGCATCCATGTTCATCAGGGATATTGGTCTGTAATTCTCCTTTTTGATGGGGTCTTTGTCTGGTTTTGGGATCAAGGTAATGGTGACCTCATAAAATGAGTTTGGAAGTTTTCCTTCCATTTCTATTTTTTGGAACAGTTTCAGAAAAATAGGTATTAATTCTTCTTGAAATGTTTGGTAGAATTCCCTTGGGAATCCATCTGGCCCTGGGCTTTTGTTTTTTGGGAGATTTTTGATGATTGCTTCAATTTCCTTAGTGGTTATAGGTCTGTTCAGGTTTTCTATTTCATCCTGGTTCAGTTTTGGTAGTTGATACATCTCTAGGAGTGCATCCATTTCTTCCAGGTTATCTAATTTGGTGCCATATAGTTGCTCATAATATGTTCTTATAATTGTTTGTATTTCTTTGGTGTTGGTTGTGATCTCTCCTCTTTCATTCATGATTTTGTTGATTTGGGTCATTTCTCTTCTCTTTTTGATAAGTCTGGCCAGGGGTTTATCAATCTTGTTAATTCTTTCAAAGAACCAGCTCCTAGTTTTGTTGATCTGTTCTACTGTTCTTTTAGTTTCTATTTCATTGATTTCTGCTCTGATCTTTATTATTTCTCTTCTCCTGCTGGGTTTAGGCTGTATTTGCTGTTCTTTCTTCAGCTCCTTTAGGTGTAGGGTTAGGTTGTGTACTTGAGACCTTTCTTGTTTCTTGAGAAAGGCTTGTATTGCTATATACTTTCCTCTTAGGACTGCCTTTGCTGCATCCCGAAGATTTTGAACAGTTGTGTTTTCATTTTCATTGGTTTCCACGTATTTTTTTAATTCTTCTTTAATTTCCTGGTTGACCCATTCATTCTTCAGTAGGATGCTCTTTAGCCTCCATGTATTTGAGTTCTTTCCGACTTTCCTCTTGTGATTGAGTTCTAGTTTCAAAGCATTGTGGTCTGAAAATAGGCAGGGAATGATCCCAATCTTTTGGTACCGGTTGAGACCTGATTTATGACCTAGGATGTGATCTATTCTGGAGAATGTTCCATGGGGACTAGAGAAGAATGTGTATTCTGTTGCTTTGGGGTGGAATGTTCTGAATATGTCTGTGAAGTCAATTTGGTCCAGTGTGTCATTTAAAGTCTTTATTTCCTTGTTGATCTTTTGTTTAGACGATCTGTCCATTTCAGTGAGGGGGGTGTTATTAAAGTCTCCCACTATTTTTGTATTGTTGTCAATGTGTTTCTTTGCTTTTGTTATTAATTACCTTATATAATTTGCTGCTCCCATGTTAGGGGCTTGGATATTTACAATTGTTAGATCTTCTTGTTGGATAGATCCTTTAAGTAGGATATAATGTCCCTCCTCATCTCTTATTACAGTCTTTGGTTTAAAATCTAATTTGTCTGATATAAGGATTGCCACCCCAGCTTTCTTTTGGTGTCCATTAGCATGGTAAATGGTTTTCCACCCCCTCACTTTCAATCTGGGCGTGTCTTTGGGTCGAAAATGAGTCTCTTGCAGACAGTGTATCGATGGGTCTTGTTTTTTAATCCAGTCTGATAGGCTGTGTCTTTTGATTGGGGCATTTAGCCCATTTACATTCAGGGTAACTATTGAAAGATAGGAATTTAGTGCCATTGTATTGCCTGTAAGGTGACTGTTACCGTATATTGTCTGTGTTCCTTTCTGGTCTATGTTGCTTTTAGGCTCTCTCTTTGCTTAGAGGACCCCTTTCAAGATTTCTTGTAGGGCTGGTTTTGTGTTTGCAAATTCCTTTAGTTTTTGTTTGTCCTGGAAGCTTTTTATCTCTCCTTCAATTTTCAATGACAGCCTAGCTGGATATAGTATTCTTGGCTGCATATTTTTCTCATTTAGTGCTCTGAATATATCCTGCCAGTCCTTTCTGGCCTGCCAGGTCTCTGTGGATAGGTCTGTTGCCAATCTAATGTTTCTACCATTTTAGGTTACATTTCTCTTCTCCCGAGCTGCTTTCAGGATTTTCTCTTTGTCTATGAGACTCGTAAGTTTTACTATTAGATGTCGGGGTGTTGACCTATTTTTATTGATTTTGAGAGGGGTTCTCTGTGCTTCCTGGGTTTTCATGCCTGTTTCCTTCCCCAAATTAGGGAAGTTCTCTGCTATAATTTGCTCCATTATACCTTCTGCCCCTCTCTCTCTTTCTTCTTCTTCTGGGATCCCAATTATTCTAATGTTGTTTTGTCTTATGGTATCGCTTATCTCTCGAATTCTGCCCTCGTGATCCAGTAGTTGTTTATCTCTCTTTTTCTCAGCTTCTTTATTTTCCAGCATTTCATCTTCTATATTACTGATTCTCTCTTCTGCCTCATTTATTCTAGCAGTTAGCGCCCCCATTTTTGATTGCACCTCATTAATAGCCTTTTTGATTTCTACTTGGTTAGATTTTAGTTCTTTTACTTCTCCAGAAAGGGTTTCTCTAATAACTTCCATATTTTTTTCAAGCCCAGCTAGTATCTTTAAAGTGATGGATCTGAACTCTAGATCTGACATTGTACTAATGTCCGTATTGAGTAGGTCCCTGGCAGTCGGTACTACCTCTTGTTCTTTTTGTTGAGGTGATTTTTTCCGTCTTGTCATTTTGTGTAGAGGAGAATAGATTAATGAGAGAACAAAATGCTAGCAAAGTAACAACGTCCCCAGAAAATATACTCTAAACAAATCAGAAAAGACCTGAAGCAGTGGGAAAAGAAAGGGAAAGAGAGAAAAAAGAAAAAGAAAAAAAAGAAAAAGATAAAGATAAAAACAAAAACAAACAAAACAAAACAACCCCAACAAAAAAACCAGAATGTGATCAAATATGATCAGTGCCACACACTAGATTTGGGGTGTATTTTGGTCTTTTAGAAGAAAGTGCCTCCCAAAATTTTAAAGAAAGAAAAACTTATATATGGACAAAAATAAGGGTTGATATGATGAAGGGATGGAATATGACTGTAAAGATGGAAATTATAAAAAATTTTATAAAAGGAATTGATAAGAAGCTGTTTGAAAAAAGAAAGAAGAGGATTTAAAAAAAGAAAAAAAAAGGGAGAGGATGTGATCAGGCAGGGGAATAGAAAACACCATATACTAGAGATTTAGGGTATATTTTGATCTGTTAGAAGAAACTATCTCAAAATTTTAAAGAGAGAACAACTTATATATATAAGCCAAAAATACGGGTAACTACTATGAAGGGATAGAATATGACTCTAAAAATGAAAAATAATTTTTTTTTTTAAAAAGGGATTGATAAGATGTTGGTTGAAAAAGGGAAAAAGAAAAATTCAAAAAAAAAAAGAAAAAAAGACAGTTAAAAAAAAATTAACTTTGAAAGACTACAGAATCATGGTAAAAAGAAGCCATGAATTCTATGTGCAGTAGTCCCCTAGAGCTGGAGTTCTGCCATTCTCATTGATGGGTAAACTTGGTCTTGGCTGGCTGTTCTCGCTGATCTTCTGGGGAGGGGCCTGTTGCCGTGGTTTCCAAATGTCTTTGCCGGAGGCGGAATTGCCCTGCCCTTGCCCCCTCCCAGCTATGTAATCTGCTCAGGTTTGCTCTCCGGGGCTTTTGTTCCCTGCGAGCTTTCCATACAGCTTTGGAGGCGGAGAGTGAAAATGGCGGCCTCCCAATCTCTGCCGCGGAGGAGCCGAGAACTCGGGGCCCCCTTCTCAGTGAGCCCCCAGAGAAAAGCCGTCAGTCACTCCCGTCTCCCCGGTCTCCAGCCGCACTCCGTGCTCACCCCGCCTGTGACCGCGCGTTTCTATCTCTGGCACCCGACCCCGGGTGGAGTCTCCAAACCCAGCAGATCCCTGCACCGCACTCCCGCGCGGCTCCTCCCAGGGGAGGAAGGTGAGTCTCCCCACATCTGCCACTTGTTGGGTCCCTGCTGGAGGAGCAGTGGCCCGACTGTGCCGCGGATCACAGTTTATGGCCACCCCGAGCTGAGAGCCCGCGCCTGGGCTCCGCTTCTGCAGCCGGTTTCCCTGCTCCGATACCTGGGAGCTCTGCCACACTCAGGCACACCCGGTCTTTCTGTGACCCGTGGGTCCTGAGACCACACTGTCCCGGAGGGTTCCACCCCCCGCTTAGCCACCAGAATGATGTCCCTCAGCGGAGCAGACTTTTAAAAGTTCCGATTTTGTGCTCCGCGGCTCTATCACTTGCCAGAAGCGGCCGCCGGAGGCCCCTCCCCCGCCGTCTATCCTCCCGAATATCGCCTCGGATTCACTTCTCCGCACGTCCTACCTTCCAGAAAGTGGTCGCTTTTCTGATGAGAGAGTTGTTGCTCTTCTTTTCTTCGATCTCCTGTTGAGTTTGTAGGTGTTCAGAATGGTTTGATCCCTATCCAGCTGAATTCCTGAGACCAGACGAAATCCAGGTCTCCTACTCCTCTGCCATCTTGCTCCACCCCTGTTTTTTTTAAAGGTGTATATGGGATAAAAACAAAGGCTACATAAATGTTACATCTATTTGTTTTTACTAGGGTTTTTTTTGAAGAGCTTATTAATACATAGTTTTTAATGTAGCTGTTTTCCTAGGAATTAATGATATATAACTTCCATAATTAAATGAGAAGTGTTTAATAGCATGAATTTATTTTTCATTTAAATTGCTATCTTCCTGACATAATAAATATAATATTTATTAAGAATAATGGTCACAGGAATATGCACATATTTGGAAGCATATATCTAGTAATTTAACTTTTCATAACCCTATTTATCTATATAAATGAGGATATAAATACCCACTTTGTATCATAGATATGGTGACTAAGTTTATAAAGCACCTAGTATAATATTTGCTCTGTAACAGAAGTTCCATGACTCATCATGTAGAAAAAAAAGGCTCTTAGTCATACTTCAGGGACAAAAATGAAGAGGAAAAAACAGAATATGAGAAAACAATCATAAAATGACCCTTGATAGAGCAACCCAAAGCAGTAGTTCTGAATGAGAGGTAATGAACAACATCTAGGGAAAAATGTGTGCACTAAAGACTTTCAAAAGATAGTCCTCTGAAGGCTGTGGGTCTTTGGGAGACTAGTTATATGTGTTTGCTTATCTAAGACTTTGCAAAGAGCAGGTACTAAGGACATGAACAAGAGAATGGTGGTACCATAGATCCCACCTAGGCCACAGGCCCAAGGGTCCAAATAGATGTAAGGGAACACACAGAAATAAAAGTATGGGATTGTGGCACAGTGAGACTGTCATGATAATGAGGCAGCCCCTTGAGCACAAGTAAGCTCTCAACCTTAATGGTACTTGGTGATGAATCATTGGAGGAACAGTGTAACTAGATGATTTACATAGAAATTATAGTCAAAGAGTACTTGGGGGGGAGTTTCATTTTTCACAATTTAGGCTCTTAATATCATGTCAAGGAGAATATTTAACAGTGAATAATAATTCAAATATAATTCATTTGAGAATGCTTATTCTGTGGTGAGAAACCACTCGGAAAATGGGAATACAAAACCAAATTAGATATGCCCCAGTCTTGAAGAGGTTAAATAAATAATCAACCTTGAAAAAACTTTGTAAAAGTGTTTTTGTAAATAATAGCATTTTAAATCATCAGATAAGTAGCTACATGTAGAGATTTTTTGAAAATTCATTCCCATAGATTTATAAAATATCTTCCACTGAATCATATACTAACCTGATCTGTATTACTTTATAATATCCACTTATTAAAATCAATACATATTTTTGAGGACTACATGGAGACATGCAGCAATAAGCTAAAGAGAAACAATTCCCATGTGGGTGTGTGGGCTTTAGAATGGGATGTCATCCCAATTCCATGGGATGACATTTTATAGCTGGTCCATGAGCAAATTCTAGTAGCAATAAGAGGTTGAATATATGGGAAAAGGAGAAGGTATAACTTGGAGGGGGCATGGAAACAATAGGGGGGCTTTAGGATCAAAAGCAACTGTGTAAGAATTAGCCTTAAAGAGGAAAAGAGAATAAACTCCATGTACTAGGTCCTCCATGGAAAAGAGGCCAACCGAAGCACAGAAGCCTGGAGTTATTTTAAGAGAATGATTCTGAGAGTGTCTGTTCTATGAGCCTTTCACAAATTAGATGTTAGTAGACCTCTGAATAAATGAAAGAATAAATTTTAAAACTAAATTGTCCACATAAAATGCTCTTATAACAATGACACTGAAAGCACATACAAAATTAGCAAAATCATTGATTATGTATGAAGAATTAATATCCAAGTTTGTGAAAATGATTCATAATTAAAGGACAAAGTCTATAAAAAATACAAAGTATATGATGAAGTTTCAATTAACGTCTGAATCATAAAACTCCTGGAAATTTTATGTCATTGTAATTAATCCCAAACTGTTCCGAAAATAAAGGAATGTTAAATCCTCCAGTTATTCTTAAATTGTGATAGATGATTCATTAGGAACATGGTGTTTCACTCTCAGTCCCATTCAGATCATGATAATTAAAAGTTGTTGCAGCTGAGCTGGAAGACATGATCATTTGCAGGATGTTCTGGTGACTTGTAAGTAGCAGGGACACATATTCTGAAATTTCTGACCCTTTCTAACACCTGTAGATTATCATGGCACACCAAACTGAACAAAGCTGATGTTAAATTTAATTTGGCTGGTGGAAGTGGAGCTGGAGTTACGGTGAGGTATCAGATGGGCCAGAGCATTCACGCTTTGGTCGCTGGATGAAAGAGGGCAAGGTAAGCCCCCCTGGGCTCAGAGGGTCATACATAAAAGTAAAATGTGATTAACTGTGTAATTCTGAAGTCACTTTGTACTTGCAAACACACAGGTGATGGAGATACATGTGTGTGAGTTGACTCTCAGCTCCTACCCAACACTTTGCTCATGACATTGGCCAAATCATTCAGCTTTTCTGAGCTTCCACTCTCCTTTTTATAAAATAAAGATTAATGGAGCCTCTTGTAAGACTAATAAAAATGTTAGAAGTAATATGTTTAAAGCACTTACACACAGCTTAAAATATGGTGTAAGTTTTGTAAATCATAGACACCATTAAGACAAGTAGCATTGATAACCTAATTCTTTTCAACCCATGATGAAGAAGTATAAAGATTTATTCCTAGCAATTTTAGCTGCCCTTCCCTAAGAAAGATTCCTGCTCAGTCACCAATATAAATTCCTAGTCAGCTTTCATTTTGAAGTCTGAAGTTCTTTATATTTGAAGTTGAAAACAAACTGTAAAATATGTCACAATGTCTTCCCTATGTGTCACACTCCTATGTATGAACACCAGATGTACTATATTCCCTAGGACAATATAATTACTCTTATGTTATCATACTGTTATATTGTTATAGAATATAATAATAATACATAAGAATTTTAGAAGAGTGATTTCAGCCTCGTCTACTATATGACTGGAAGTAATTGTTGCTCTTTAATAGTTCAGCCCCTGATTAAGTGGCCTTTTCATAATTAAGGAATGGGTTGATAAAATTAAGGTTAGCCTGAGACAGGGATGAAGGAGTCCACCTCCAAAAAACATTGGTATGAACATATGCCCTCCTGTAGTATCTCACTTTTAAATAATCTAAAATGCAGAGGACAGAGTATCAATCATGCTCTACTTCAGGTGAAATTTTATAATACAAAAAATTAAAGTTCTCAGTAGCACTTTACCTCAGGTCATCTTCAAAATTAAACAAGATCAGCTATTTTTCTCTGATTGTATCCATGTCTTTGGAAAACACACACATATTCAAATATTTTAAAATTTACTTATCAGGGACAGTTGAAAGAAAAGACAAATAGGTCAATAGAACAAAATAGAGTCTAGAAATAGACCTCCATAACTATAGTCAAATGGTCTTTGGCAGAGGACAAAGGAAATACAATGGAGCAAAGATAGTCTTTTCAACAAATGATACTGGAACAACTGGACATCCATGCACACAAAAATGAATCTAGACAGATCTCACAAAAACTAACAAAAATTGACTCAAAATGGATCATAGGCCCAAGTATAAAACACAAAACAATAAAACTCCTAGAAGACAACACAAGAGAAAACCTAGATGACTCCGTGTATATTGAAATCATTTTAGAAAGGACATCAAAGGCATAGTTCATGAAAGAAATAATAAGATGGACTTCGTAAAAATTAAAAATTTCTGCTCTGTGGAAGACGATATCAAGAGAATGAGAAGACTAGCCACAGACCAGGAAAAAAATATTTGCAAAAGACATCTGACAAGGAACTGTTCTTTAAAATATACAAAAAACACTTAAAATCCAACAATAAGGAAACAACTTGATTTTAAAAAGTGAGCCAAAGACTAACAGACATTTTGCTAAAGAAGATATACAGATAGTGAATAAGCATATTAAAAGATGCTCCACATCACGTCATCAGGAAATTGAAAATTAAAACAATGAGATACCACTACACACCTATTAGAATGACCAAAACACTGACAATACCAAATACTGGTGAGGATGTGAAGCAACAGGAACTTTAATTCATTGCTGGTGGGAATGAGACATTGTATAGCCATTTTTGAAGACAATTTGGCTCTCTCTTATAAAACTAAACACATTCTCACCGTATGATACAACAGTCATGCTCTTTGGTATTTACCAAGTGAATTGAAAACTTATGTCCACAAAAAAACCTGCACATGGGTGTTTATGGCAGTTTTATTCATAATTGCCAAAACTTTGAAGCAACCAAGATGTCCTTCAGTAGAAGAATTAATAAATAAACTGTGGTACATTCAGACAATGGAATGTTATTCAGCACTAAAAAAGAAACTATCAAGCCATGAAAAACATGGAGGTACCTTAAATGCATATTACTACGTGAATGAAGCCAATCTGAAAAGGCTACATACTATGTGATTCCAACTATATGATATTCTGGAAAAGGCAAAACACCAGAGACAATAAAAGATCGGTGGTTACCCCTGCAATAACGGTGCCAATAAGCACTAAACCATCTAATTCTTCTATTATATTATAGTTAACCCCTCTCAGGCTCCTGCCTACAAGTATCATCCTTCCAGAATCTAGAAGAACCTTATTCTAAATAGAGGACTATCACAACTTAGCAAAGAATACCAGCATGTGATGTCTCTTGAGTGAAGAAGACAAATATCTTTCCTTTGGGGAATTCCGCTGGAAAACTTTTGAGTTTATCAGTCTGTGTGCCAATAATGACTATGCCCCTCACAGTCAATAAGAAATGCATATTTGCATCATAACCCATACCCAGGATAACAACTAATTAGACTAAACCCAAATTAAAGCCCTTTCCCTGGGAAATGAAATTAGAACTAACAGATTCCAGATGCAGCTTGAGCTGGTCTCCTTAATAGTCATGACTAACTTCTGCCCTGTCAACTGTGTGGTAGGCAAAATAATCAGCCATAGAAAGTGGACAGGACAGATGAAAACAGTACACCATGTGTCCCTGACTCTAGTGATTTCCCACTTTTAGCTCTTTTCTAAGTTCTGACTGCATTCATTGTCATCCTTTTATTTTTATAAAGAAGTTCCTGGTTTTGATTATGCTAGTTCAACTTGGTTTTTGTTATTTATATTGACAGTGTTCTAATCAAGTCATAAGCCGGTCACTTTTAGAGCACAGAAGAGACCAAGTATAATTCTGCTAAAGAGAATGGTCTAGGATTTGAAATTGGGCAAGATATTGAAATTGGATATTAATGGGCTGAGATGGAAACATTCTAAAATGGGGACAAAGTCCATGCAGGCAGAAGAAGGGGAAACTATGGGGGCCTGGGGAGCAGTGATTACACAGAGATGGGAAGTATGTTGTATGGAGAACAGTGAGAAAAAGAAAGTTGAAGCCAAACAAAAAAAAAATAAAAAAATTAGTAAAATAAACTTTTAGTCTGTTATCCATGGGGTTCCACCAAGGTTTGTGGTCATAGCCAGAAAAAAAATTCTCTTCCAAAATTTTCTTTATTTACTTTCACATTATTCCCCCCATCTTTTCCCACATCCTTTTTTAAAACCCATCTTTATAACTTGGATCTTGAAACTTGAATATAATTCAGAACTACTTTGGAAATGCAAATTGGGGCATAGATGTTATAACCATAATCCCACCTTTATCTTTCAGTGTGACAGCAAGGTATCCATTAATAATAACTGGACTATTTGAACGTTTCCCTGGGGTGCCTGGGTGGCTCAGTCAATTAAGCATCTGCCTTTTCTGGGGTCATGATCCTGGAGTCTCAGGATCGAACCCCGCATCGGGCTCCCTGCTCATCAGAGAGTCTGCTTCTCTGGCTGCCCCTCACCCGGCTTGTGCATTTTCTCTCTCACTCTCTCTCAAGTAAATAAATAAAATCTTTAAAAAATGACTGGACTATTTGAACTTTTCCCCTCTATTTACCCTATTTTATAAACAACAAACTGCATTTCAGAATAGAACAGTGACTTGTCTAAGACTTTTCAGCAAGGAAGTTTTAAAGTCTAGAGACAGATTCACTCTTATAATTTCACTGGGAGTTACAGAAAAGGCTTCACAAAGGAGCAAGGATTTGTTTAGGCTATAAAGAGAAAAGATGACCACACAGGTTTCCTCAAAATGGAATCACTTCTTTCTGGTAATGTTGTTGAGTGGTTGAAGGGATTAAATGACATCATAAAAGAAAAGTATTAAATGGCCAAGAACCTCACAGGAGGATAGCCCAAACGAATCTGTTGGACAATAAAATGTGCTTATTATGGAAGAAAAGTGGGGAGCGGTTAGAAATAAGGTTGGAAAATCTGTTGTGACCAGTACCTCATGGTATGAAAACCAGGGTAAGATGAGCCATTTAAAGATCTCTGTCAGTGCCTGGCAAGAACTCTGAGAAACTTGTTACCACTGCCTCAGCCCACAGGAGTCTCTCCTCATACTGAACTCCTACCTGTATCTTACATAATGACACAGGGTTTGCTCATAATTGTTCTCTAATTACTTCATTTGGGTTTTTTAAATCTTCTCCTGACTCAGATTATGAACACTTAGATCCTGCTGTAGTATGTTTAATACACTCCAGATTAGCAAATATGTAAATTAACCTGAGCACAATTTTGGGATGTACAAGGTGTTAATAACTACACAATTTGAGATTAGTAGGTTTTCCACATGCATCTCTGGAATCTGAATCATGGCATTATCATAGTCCATTTGGTTATCAAGCAGACTGGCTAAGTATTCTAGGAAGATTAAAAGAACAAGCAGGCTTATTTAGGTAAGGAAGTAATCAGTTCCTAAGTGGTTTCTTAGCAGCTTATGTAAGTTCACATGTCACTCTAAGGTCTAATTGACTATCGCAAGGTATAAGCTTTGGAAAGATGTGGGTCAGAATGCCTGAGTGTGTTTAGCTTATCTTAAAAATTTCTATATATCTTATACTTTAAAAAGAAGAAGCCTGCAGCTCAGCTTCCCTTAGTTTATTCTTAATGCTCTGGAAATAGCTTTTAGTGTTCCTATAACTTTATGTTCTCTCCAATGTAAATATTTGTATAAAAGATATCAAAAAATCATAAAAGTAAAGGTCCTTAATCAGTAACAGAGTTTATCCTTTTGCTATAAGACATAAATCACCACATGTGTCTAGGAAATGCTGGAACTCATTTTGTTCTTTCTTGTTTCTCACTTTCCTGAGAAGCACCTTCACAAACAATGAAGGGAGACGAACTTCCACCGCCAAATGTTCCCCAACTGCTCCCCACGCCAAATGTTCCTGTTACTCTGGAATTATATCACTTCCTACACAATAGTGGCAAAACTGTCCAGGTACAATCTGTAGAGAGATGATCACCCAACCTCACCAGTCTGGACACCATAGGACTATAGAGAATTTATAAATTAGATGAGTCTAAAATGACTAAGGCCACAGTATGTGTTTTATGTGTGTATGACTATATATACAGTCATACCTTGTTTTATTGCACTTTGCAAATGTTGCATTTTTTATGGAGCAAGAACATTGGCACAATTTTTCCAATAGTATTTGCTCACTTCACGTCTCTGTGTCACATTTTGGTAACTCTTGCACTATTTAAAACTTTTCCAATACTATGTTTGTCATCATGAAGTGATCAGTGATTACAATTCAATGAAAGTTCAGATGATGGTTAGCATTTTTTAGCAAAAATTATTTATAATACTACTTGTAAATTATTTTAATTATGGTATATACATTTTAAAAGGTATGTTTTTAAGGCATAATGTTTTTGCACACTTAATAGACTGTAATATAGTGTAAACATAGCTTTTATATGCACTCGGAAACCAAAAAATCCATTTGACTCACTTCATTCTAATGTTCACTTTACTGCAGTGTTCTGGAACCTAGCCCACAATGTCTCAGGGATATGCCTGTAGTTACTTACTAAAATGCATCAATATGCTATAACCTATTGAAAATAGGCAGTAAAGTAGTAATTCTTGCCTCATCCAATTCAGGACCTTTAGAAACTCTTAGGAGTGTTTGTCAAACCTCTATTTTCCACAGTTGTGTGCATTAACGTGGTCACATCTTGCCTTGGCCTTATATACTCTACAGAGAATTCTAAATTGCTCTGTCTGCAAATGTTCTAGATATAAATTTATAAATAGAGTCTCCATCATCTGCTTTTGCTAGTTGGCATGTGCGTTATTATAACTCCGCCTCCTAGACCACCTCATTAGCTATTAATTTATGCTTGCAATGCTTTCTAGTTTATGCACTGAGAAAAAGCCATTGGTATCTGCTAAACAAGTAGAAGTGGCTTCTCTCTTTCACTACCCTACATTGTATCAGTGGAAAGTGTTTCAGAGGTTACTCAGTTAAAGAAACAAGACCCTGTAAATGGAGCTTTGCTAAAGAGGTATTTTTCCTTGACACCCATAGGCAAACATAACATTTTTAAATTTTTTTTTAATTATTCAAATTCAATTAGTCAATATATAGTACATGATTTGTTTCAGGTGTAGTGTTCAATAATTCATCAGTTGCGTTTAACACCCAGTGCTCATCATATCACGTGCCCTCCTTAAAGCCTATCAACCAATTACCCCATCCCCCTATCCACCTCCCCCCCAGCAACCCTCAGTTTGTTTTCTACAGGTAAGAGTCTCTCATGGTTTTTCTCCCTCTCTGAGGACTTCCCATTCAGTTTTCCGTCTCTTCCCCTATGATCCTCTGAGCTGTTTCTTAGATTGTACATATGAGTGAAACCATATAATAATTGTCTTTCTCTGATTGATCTATTTTGCTCAGCATGATATACTCCAATTCGATCCATGTCAATGTAAATGGTAAGTATTCATCCTTTCTAATCTCTGAGTACTATTCCAGTGTATATGTATAGATGTGTCTAGCAAGAAGTTGCTGCGACCGAGGTCGAAGAGGTTGCTGCCTGTGTTCTCCTCTACGATTTTGATGGTTTCCTGTCTCACATTTAGTCTTTCATCCATTTTCAGTTTATCTTTATGTATGGTGTAAGAAAATGGTCCAGTTTCATTCTTCTACACGTGGCTGTCCAATTTTCCCAGCACCACTTATTGAAGAGACTATCCTTTTTCCATTGGATCTTCTTTCCTACTTTTTCAAAGATGAGTTGACCATAGAGTTGAGGGTCCAGTTCTGGGTTCTCTATTCTGTTCTAATGATCTATGTGTCTGTTTTTGTGCCAGTACCATACTGTCTTGATGATTACAGCTTTGTAATAGAGCTTGAAGTTAGGCATTGTGATGATGCCCCCAGCCTTGGTTTTCGTTTTCAACATTCCTCTGGCTATTTGGGGTCTTTTTTGGTTCCATACAAATTTTAGGATTATTTGTTCTGGCTCTGTGAAAAATGTCAATGGTATTTTGATAGGAATTGCATTGAATGTGTAGATTGCTCTGGGTAGCATAGACATTTTAACAATTATTTATTAAATATATATTTATATATATTTAACAATATTTGTTCATCTAATCCATGAGCATGGGATGTTTTTCTATTTTTTGTGTCTTCCTCAAGTTCTTTCATAAGAGTTCTGTAGTTTTAGAGTACAAATCCTTTACCTCTTTGGTTAGGTTTATTCTTAGGTATCGTATGCCTTTTGGTGCAATTGTAAATGGGATCAGTTCCCTAATTTCTCCTTCTTCTCTTCATTGCAACATACATTCTCCATTTTCTTTCTAACATATATTATACAGTCATTGTTATATTATACCTTCACTTATAATTGGACTGTAAATTTGCATAGAGAGGAAACCATAATTTTAATTTCTGTTTTTTGTGGAATGACACATAGTAATTCAATGAATTTTTGTCTTTTTTAATTCATTCTTAAGCAAGCATCCATCACATACAGTGTGACAGGTTGTGTGTTAAGTGCTAGGGAAACAACAGAGAACAAGACACAAATAGATTCTGCCTTTGTGAAACTTACATTTTTGCAGGGGAGAGAGCTGAAAACAACAAACTGAAAACTGAGGGAAAAGATCAATTCAGTAAAGAAACAAAAAAATGTTTGAGGGGCACCTGGGTGGCTCAGTTGGTTGAGTGTCTGTCTTTGGCTCAAGTCATGCTCCCAGGGTCTTGAGTTTGAGCCCCGTGTCAGGCTCCCTGCTCAGTGGGGAGTCTGCTTCTCCCTCTCCCTCTGCCTCTCTCCCTGGCTTGTTCTCTCTCTCTTTTTCTCTCTCTCTTTATCAAATAAATAAAATATTTTAAAAAAATGTCTGAGGCAGAGAATGACAGAGAGGGACAGCCTCAATCTGTAGGTTACCCTTAAGTAGAAAACTAAGGGAATAAAAAGTGGGAGAAAAGCATCCCAAGAAAAGGGAACAGTACATGCAGAGACCCTTATTTGGAAAGTAATAATGCATGCATCGATAAATGGATACATAACCTTGATCCAACCCCCACATACCATATATATATTTGAGGCTGGGTGTTTTATATGAAAAATTCTTTCCCACAGTGTGGAAGGAAGTCTTGCTAGGTAATGTTTTAGGTCTAAATATTGGTCATCACCCTTGAGCATAGCATTCTATGCTCATTTTATGTTTCATGGGGTTTAATGAAGCCACTCCTGGATGCAAATGTAAAGTTCAGCAAGAAAGGCACTGCTGACTGGTAATTCAGGGCCCTGATCACAAGGAACTCATCAGTTCATGGCAGGGCCATGATCACAGGGAACATCCCAGGGCTGTACATAAACCAGGCCACATCCTGCAAACTGTAATCTGAAGAAAAATTTTGTTCTTCATTTTTAAAAATTGGGCCAGTATTTGGAAATATTTCACATACCTGGGTTTACAAAGTATTTAAGTGTTCTGTTTTGGAACACTCAGTATAAAGTCATAGTTAAGAAGTAACATAGTAGAGTGGTTAAGTATGAGCTTTGGAGTCAGCCTTCCTGGGTTCAAATCCCAACCTCCTGATTTCTCTGATACATAGCCTTAGGCAAGTTGCTTTACCTCTCTGTGTCTCAGTTCCCCATGCCTGTGTTCCTTCTGCCCCTCTGCCCTCTCCTCTCATCCACCATTCTCCTTACTCTAGTTATCCCTTTAATCTTGGCATGTATTTGAGGGTTTGCCCGTGGGGGGTTTAGAAGATCAAATTAGTTAATGCTGACAGACAACTAGAACAATTCCTTGCTATAACAATAATAACATTCATTATTAGAATTTCCTCTTTTTACTGAGCCAAAATCTCCATCTTTTAAAACTTTTCATTGATTTCTCTTAGACTAGCATGTGATAGTCAAGTTCACTTGATTATTTGTGAGTCAGTTGCAGCTTGAGCGCTGTAGTTTGTATTGAGAGCAATTATACTTCAAGTTCTCTCCCATATGACAGCACTCCAAACAGGTGAAGTCAACTCTAAGGTTATGAATCCAAGGCTAAGGTATTCCTTAACTGTTTTATATCTACATTCATTCTAAAGTGTTTCATGTTCATTCGTTGCTCATAAAGTCAATAATTTGGTGATGACATTTTTCAATCTCCTGTGCTTCTCTGTAGAGCAATAATTTTAAGATATTGACAGGAGCTGGGAAAAAATTAAAAAGTTTTTCCAGTGGTGGGATCCTTCACACACTGACAACTGCAGATGCAGCACCCCAGCTTGGTCTCCAAAATAGTTCTTAAAGCTGGGCAATTGGCAGAGCTATTACCATCAAGCTTCACAGTGGTTGGCTATACTTTTTTTTGATGGCAAAATTTAAAAGATTCCTTTGATTTAAGAAGTCAGAGAAATATGAAATAATTTTGGAAAAATTTACTATAAAATTTAATTGGATTATGCTTTGTTCTTTGTTCTTAGGTTTTTGAAGTTAAAGGGCAAAATCTCTGTTCATTCTGAGAAACATGGCTCTTTAGGAAGTATTATTCCCAGAGAACATCAAGTAGTTTTGTATTATGTATGTATGTATTGCTACAAGTGGGTCTTGGCTTTGGAAAAATCATTTATAAAACATAAAATATTATAACTTTTCCAATAACATACAGAGTTGAATGTACCATAGTTTAATATTGTAAAATATTAACATCTCTCTACACTAAGAAAACCCCTATATTTGAGATGTTTCATTTGAAATCTTTTCATAAATATTAATGCTGTAATAAACTCTAAATGAACCCATTTTAATTGAGTCATAATCAGGAAGCAAGGTTGAGATCTTAGATTTTGAAGCAACAACAGCAAAACACAAAAAATTCAAAGCGTTGCCAAGTCTTCTTTATTTTTAAAGTGATTTTCGTCATGTCTGAACCTGGATATTTAAGATATCCAATAACCCTCATGTCTGATTTTTTTTTTAGTATGGTGGGAACTTAATAGAATCTTAAAACATTCTCATAGACACAAGTGCATATATCAAAAAGGGGAACATTAAAATTTCATTTCAATTAATTTATTTGTTTATATCAAATAAGAATATTTTGGATTAAGAAATTACTGTTGAGGGGCGCCTGGGTGGCTCAGTCGTTAAGCGTCTGCCTTCGGCTCAGGTCATGATCTCGGGGTCCTGGGATGGAGCCCCGCATCGGGATCCCTGCTCCGCGGGAAGCCTGCTTCTCCCTCTCCCACTCCCCCTGCTTGTGTTTCCTCTCTCGCTGTGTCTCTCTCTGTCAAATAAATAAATCTTTAAAAAAAAAAAAAAGAAATTACTGTTGAATAAATGTCCCCCTCCAGTCATAAACACACTTAAACCTTATCTACAAAGATAAATATGTTCTTAATTATTCTTATGTCTTCTTCTTCTTTCCCTTTCTTCTTCCCTTCCCTCATACACAATGAAGGTTTATGGATTTTGGTGTGCAGGTTTTCCATTTCTTGAGAATTTATTCTTAATTATTTTATCATTTTTGATGCTATTGTAAATAGAATTGTCCTCTTTATTTAAATTTTGGATTGTTCATTGCTAGTGTATAAAAATATGGTTGTATTTTGATCAACTATCCTACACCCTTGCTGAACTTGTTTTTTGGCTCTACTAGATTGTGTGTTTGTGTGTGCATGCATGCAACATGTACAACATCAT
Source organism: Neomonachus schauinslandi (assembly GCF_002201575.2). NCBI lineage: Eukaryota > Metazoa > Chordata > Mammalia > Carnivora > Phocidae > Neomonachus > Neomonachus schauinslandi. The sequence continues at coordinate 107,690,525 of NC_058406.1, read as the reverse complement.
GTCATCTGCAAATAGAGGAGGTTTTATTTCTTTCTTTCCAATAAGTAGCATTTATTTGTTTTATTTCTTTTTACAAAATAACCTCTCTGTCCCCATCTTGTTTTTGTAGCATTAATATATACCATACATGCTTCTATCATAATATTTACAACACTCAATTATATTACTTATTTACACATTTATTTTGACAATCCAAATTGCATAACACATCAGACTTAGTAATATCCATTATATGGTTGAATGCTTGAATCTCTGATGTTTTACTTTTGCATGATATAAAAATATAATACATTTGTGTTTTACAGTATACATCAAGTAAGTATAAATAACTTACTTGCAATTTTGGAATTTTGAAGCTACCCAATAGCATGCATTCAAATCATGAAATTTGCTGCTCCATTGATCTTAATAGAAAGTATTAAAACCAGCTCTGATCTCTAAATTTTAACAAATTGCCCATAAAATGAAGGTCTCACAATTTCAACTCAATGTTTCAATGTTGAAAACACAGGGAGATAGAAAATAGATCTACAAATCCAGGTTGTCATATACAGCACAGGGACACAGCTGGTCATTCAGTAAAGGTTATATTGTGTAGTATCTGTCTTCACAGAGTGGAAGCTGGTACAGTGTATGATGAAGCAATTCCTTCTAGACCCTCAGTTTTATTGGGAACCACTGAGTCTTCCTCCACAGGTAGGTATCCCTCACCAGATCTGGGAAACCACCACATTCTTGCTATGTTAATGATCCTTCACACTCAGCTGAACACACTATTTCAGAGGATTATATAATTTGCTTTAAATTTAATAAAATACCATCTAAATGATCCATGCTTTATCTTTAGCAAGCCATCTCTTTAAATACTCATTAAAAGAATGACTGAAGATTGGAAGAAGATTTTGTTATAACATAGGCATATCTCAATCAACCACCAATCATCATAATAGTAATATATCCTAGAAACATGGCTTTAACATCTTAAAATTTGACTATTCAGTCAGAAGGCAGCAAGGCTACAAAAGCAGAACCCCAGAATCATCAGGCATGGAAAAATACCCATGCTTATTGTTAAAGAACATAATATGTATCTATATGTTAGTTTCTATTAAAGTCATTTAAATGTCTTGATTATGGCAAATGTGGTTATCAACTCAATATAAGATATATATTAATAAGAAACCAATGGTACAATTTAGAGCAGGAATTCAGGAAACAATGCCTGGAATTTAAAGCTTGAGTATCCAAAATACACCCAATGAAGAGCCAGCTTGCAAAATGGCCGCATCCATATTCCAACTTTTAAGTGGATATAGCTTATTTAGAAACTGGCTGGCACTATTTGTCATGGTCTTAAACAGTCATCATAATCTTTTATTCCAAAAGGCTTAGTTAGTTTTCATACGTCCCTATATTATTTAAAATTTTTTTTCCTTATACAACACTGACTTATATATTGTCCTTTATTCCACTCCCTTCTACAATATAAAGTCATTGAGCATAATTGCCATTGTCTTCCTAGTCTTGTGCTTTCTTTTACTCTTCCTGATATGTGCTAGAGTCCTATGCATGGAGTAAATACCCAATCCATATTTGAGTAATTGATGCCAAGAAAATGAAAAGCAATTAAAAATTTTTTTATTAAACATGTATAACACAGTTAAATATATACTGCAGACCTACCCAAAGACTGCTAGCTAGTCTCAATCATCTTCCAGAGGCACCTAAGATTTTACCTATAACTACTGAGCACTTCAGGGTCATAAATCCCTCTGTGCTTCTCCAGCATAATTATGATTCCCTGTCACCTCCACCAGTAGCTCCTCAGTTTCCACATCTTATCCATTACCTTCTAGGTGTCATACCTTAATTCTGAGTATTCCTTACATTGCCACCATTCTCAACCACTCCATTGGGTGGTATCTGAAACTCTTCGATTTCCCATAAATATTCCCAAACTCGGGCCTGCGCGTTTAGCAAAAACGCTTTAACTGTTTGCTTTAACATTCAGAAAGTCACCACTTCTATTTTCAAGGTGAAACACTTGAAATACAACACTTGATTACAACACTTGTTAAACACACCCCATGGCTACTTTCCAACTATTCTTTTCTACCAAAGTGCCAGAAAACCTCTTTTTCCTAGTGCCATGACATCTAGTTAAAGTCCTTATATCACCATTGTTACTACCATTTGTTAATCTCCTTAGGCTCTTCATAACCACTGAGGGATTTGACAACTACCTCAAACTATATATTCGATGCTTATGCTTTAATTTCAAAGCTTCTTCTGAAATCGAATGAACCATCATTCATTGTAGTCAAAACAACCCATGGCCAAATTCAGAAAATGAACTAGAATTCTATCATCTCAGAAATCTTAAACTCCAATTACTAATCTCTGTTCTAAATGTCATTTGTCAACTTCTTCACTTTGTTATTCTCATTGTGTGAAAATTGAGATACCTGGGGCGCCTGGGTGGCTCAGTCGTTAAGCGTCTGCCTTCGGCTCAGGTCATGATCCCAGAGTCCTGGGATCGAGCCCCGCATCGGGCTCCCTGCTTGGCAGGAAACCTGCTTCTCCCTCTCCCACTCCCCCTGCTTGTGTTCCCTCTCTCGCTGTATCTCTCTCTGTCAAATAAATAAATAAAATCTTTAAAAAAAAAAAAAAGAAAATTGAGATACCTAATTGCTGTAGAATTTCTGTCATTCACATTTATGCCACATCTAAGCAATTTCCCATGATGGTGTCTCATTTTAGTCAATCTCTTACCAGCCATTCTCAAATACTTAGTTCATTTATCTTTTTTTTTTTTTTTGGAGTCTGCAAACCTTCAAGTTTTAATAAGCCAACTCCCTGCTTATTCTAAACCTGCACTAGGGATGCTGTTTTTCTATATATCCATGGTCTCCAACTCCAGCTGTCCTCTCAGCACAATGAATAATACTTCCTGTATGTCCCCTGTCAGCTTCCTTCTCAAATGCCTATAATTGCTGTTTCAAATGTTCATCATAGATCTGTAACTACTGCTTATGCTATATATATATATATATGCCATATATATTTTTAATTTGCATATTTGCATTAATTTGTTTTAAGACAATAAATAGCTGCAATTGGAAATAGACTTTCAAATTTGTGGGTAATTCTCTATTATGTATTTTTCTGCAACAAAAGCAGAAAATCATGTTGTACATTTATGAAATATGAAATTCTTTAGTGTTTTTTGAAAATGCTGAAAATCATAAACTCTAAATTTTATAAGGTGTACACAAATAATAAATAGGAGAAAAAGAATTTTTAAAGTAGATCTTAAATTCAGTTACCTAAATACACAACTGTTCCCACCCTATAAATATTTTTAACATGTATGATTATTTTTATTAAGAAACATATGGCTTGTCAATCATTTGAAAATGAAGGCAATTTTATATTATCTACCACATTTTAAGAAGCTAATCTCTATTGACTGAAATTTTTTAAAAAATGTTTTAGAATAGTTTAAGATTTTCCCCCAAATTTTAAAAATAGTACAAGGAATTCCAATATGAGCTACATGGATTTTCCCCCATTATTAACATCTTATATTATTGATTCATTTGTCACAAATTAATGAACTAACACCAATACATTATTATTAATTATAGTTCATATTTTATTCTGATCTCTTAATCTTTCTTCTAATATCATTTTTCTTTTCCAGGATCTCATTCTGGATATTAAATTATATTTTGTTAACGTGTTTCTTAGGGTTCCCCCTTTTATTTTTTTTATAGATTTTATTTATTTATTTTAGAGAGAGAAAGAGGGAGAGGGAGAGTATGGGGCCAAGGGCAGAGGCAGAGGGAGAAAGTTTTAAGCAGACTCCATGTTGAGCACAGAGCCCTATGAGGGGGTCAATCTCAAGACTCTGAGATCATGACCTGAGCTGAAACCAAGAGTTGGGCACTTAACCAACTGTGCCACCCGGGTGCCCTTGTCAAATGTTTCTTAATTGACATATTGTTGAATTTTCCATGTGATCTTGAGATCTTGTGTATTCTGCTGATGTCGGATGGAGTATGGTATAATTGTCAACCAAGTTTGAGTCATCTATATCCTTACTCATTTTCTGCCTGTGTGATCTATTGATTACTGATAGAGGAGTGTTAAAGTCTCCAGCTATCCTGGTGAATGTGTCTACATACCCTTTTAGTGCAATCAGTCTTGTTTTATGCATTGTGATGCTCTATTATTAGATGCATTCACATTTAGTACTGTTATGTCTTCTCAAAGAATTGATCCATTTATCATTATGTCACTTCCCTCATTAACCCGGACAATCTACTTTCATCTAAAGCTTTTTTGTGTAAGAAATTAATATAGGTGCTCCAACTTCTTTTGATTAATATTAGTATAGTATATCTTTCTCCATCCTTCTACCTAAATCTTTTTTTGTTTAAAGTGTATTTATATAGACAGAATTTATTTGGGTCTTATTTCTTTTTATCATTCTGACAATCTCTGTCTTTTATTTTTTTCTTTTAATTGATGTATTCAGGTCATTCACTCTCATGCTAGTTCATACCTGGCTTTCTGAAATTTCTCAAAATCATCATTTAAATGATCCTAGCAATTTATGGATCCAACAGCTTCTGTTCTAGGTAAGCCGATTTTTGTTGATGTGTCTATCTGGATATTTGCTCTTCCTTTTAGAGGTGGCAGATTGCCTTGTGTTCTTAGTTTGTTTATTTGTTTGTTTTGTTTGGGTTTTTTTTTGATAGCCCAAGAAAACTTGTTTTTTTTTTAAAGACTTTATTTATCTATTTGAAAAAGAGAGAGAGATTGAGAGAGAGAGAGAGAGAGCACAAGTATGGGAGAGGGGCAAAGGGAGAGGGAGAAGCAGGCTCCCACTGAGGAGGGAGCCTGGCATGGGGCTCAAATCCAGGACCGTGGGATCATGACCTGAACTAAAGGCAGACACAACTGACTGAGCCACCCAAGGGCCCGGAAAACTTGTTGGTTTTTTAGTTTTTCCAGCTTTTTTCTTATTACAGGTATGGCAGTGATAACTTCTATGCTCTTGTCATATTGGAACTGAAATTTTAAGTCTCAGATCTTTCTTCTAAACACTAGTCATTCTTTTTTCCAAAGGTTTTTATCACTTTCTTTTTTAGCTTCTTTATTTCCCCTCTCACACTTTAAATGTTAATGCCCTCCAAATTTCTGTCCTTATGCTTGTTCCTCCTACCTACAGCAGCCATATTTAAGATGATGTTAATATTGATGATAGCAAACATTTACACAAAGTGAATAATTTGGCAGTCACTCTTTTGTTCACGTGTATGTGTTTATATGTGTGAGGTTGGATAATGTATCTGAGATGGTTCATCTTCCTCAGTTATGCAGTGATTATGGTAACAATCTACCCACACTTTAAAAGAGCTGCTGTTGGCATTTGATGAGTAATGTATTTGTTAGTTTTTATCTTACTCATCTCAAAGTGGGACATAGAGTGTTCAGATAAATTTCTCCAGTCGATGAAGCTATTACATTGTGCAGACAGATTTCAAACACAGACTGTCTGACTAAAGAGTCCATATTCTTTTTTAAGTTTGTTTTTTTAATTCTAGTATAGTTAACATACAGTATTATATTTTATATATATTAGATTCAGGTATACAATGTAGCAATTCAACAATTCTATACATTACTCAGTGCTCATAAGGATAAGTGTACTCTTAATCCCCTTCACCTATTTCACCCATCTCCTCTGATGACCATTGGTTTATTCTGTTTTGTAACCATAGTTAAGAGTCTCGTTTTTTGGGTTGTCTCTGTTTTTTATCCTTTTTTTTTGTTTGTTTTGTTTTTTTAAATTCCACATATGAATGAAATCTTGTCATTTGGAACAACATGGATGGATCTAGAGGGTATAATATTAAACAATATAAGTCAATCAGAGAAAGACAAATATAAGATTTCATTCCTTTTTATGGATGAATAATAAAATTACTGCTTGTGCTCTCTTCTGGGATTTTTATGGTTTAAGGTCTCACATTTAGGTCCATTTTGACTTTATTTTGTGTATAAGAAAGAGGTCCAGTGTCATTCTTTTGCATATAGCTGACCAGTTTTTCCAACACCATTATGGAAAAAATTGTCTTTTTCCCATTGCATATTCTTGCCTCTTATTGAAGATTAATTGACCATATAATTGTGGGTCTATTTCTGGGCTTTCAGTCTTGTTCCATTGATCTATGTGTCTTTTTGTGTCCCACCATACTGCTTTGTAGTATAACTTGAAATCTGGAATTGTGATACCTCCAGCTTTGTTTTTCTTTTTCAAGAATATTTTGGTTTCTCAGGGTCCTTTGTGGTTCAACACAAATTTTAGGGTTATTTGTTCTAGTTCTGTGAAAGATGCTATTGGTATTTTGATAAGGATTGCATTAAATCTGTAGACTGTAAGATAGACATCTTAACAATATTGGTTCTTCCAACTGAGCATGGAATACATTTCCATTTGTTTGTGTTGCCTTCAATTTTTTTTTTTTTTTCATCAGTGTTTTATAGTTTTCAGAGCACAGGTCTTTCACCTCCTTGGTTAACTTTATTCTTAGGTGTTTTATTATTTTTGGTGCAGCTGTACGTGGGATTGGTTTCTTAATTTCTCTTTCTGCTGCTTCATTATTAGTGTAGAGAAATGCAATGGATTTTTGGTACATTGATTTTTGTATCCTGTGACCTTACTAAATTCATTTATCAATTCTAGTAGTTTTGGGTGGAGTTTTAGGGTTTTCTATATATAGTATCATGTCATCTGCAAATAGTGAAACTTTTACTTCTTCCTTACCAATTTGGATGTCTTTTATTCCTTTTTCTTGTCTGATTCCTGTGACTACAACTTCCCGCACTGTGTTGAATAAAAAGGGTGAGAGTGGACATACTTGTCTTGTTCCAAATCTTAGGGGAAAAACTCTCAGTGTTTCACATTTGAGTATGATGTTAGCTGAGGGTTTTTCATATATGGGCTTTATTATGTTGAGGTATGTTCCCTCTAAACCTGCTTTATTGAGGTGTTGTGGTTTTTTTTGTTTTGTTTTGTTTTTTTGTCATGAATGGATGTTGACCTTTGTCAAATGCTTTTTCTGCATTTATTAAAATGATCATATATTTTTTTATCTTTCTTCTATTGATGTGATATATCATATTGATTGATTAGCAAATATTGAAACACACTTGCATCCCAGAAATAAATCATACTTTATTGTGGTGAGTGATTTTTAATGTATTTTTGGATTATTTGCTAATATTCTGTTGAGGATTTTTGCATCCATGTTCATTAGAGATATTGGCCTGTAGTTCTCTCTTTGTTGGTAGTGTTTTTATCCAGTTTTGGAATCAGGGTAATGCTTGCCTTGTAGAATGAATTTGGATATTGTCCTTCCTCTTCTATTTTTGGAAAAGTTTGAGAAGAATAGGTATTAACTCTACTTTAAGTATTTGTTAGAATTCCCCTGTGAAGCCATCTGGTCCTAGACTTTTGCTTTTTGGGAGTTTTTTTAATTACTGATTCAATTTCATTTCTTGTTCAAATTTTCTGTTTATTCCTGATTAAGTTTTAGGAGGTTATATGTTTCTAGAAGTTTATCCATTTTTTCTAGGTTGTTCAATTTGTTAGCATATAATTTTTCATAATATTCTCTTACAATCCCTTGTATTTCTGTGTTGTCAGTTGTTATTTCTCCTCTTTCATTTCTGATTTTATTTGAGTCCTCTCTCTTTATTTTTATTGTTTTAATGAGCCTGGCTAAAGATTTATCAATTTTGTCGGTCTTTTCAAAGAACCAACTCTTGGTTTTATCGTTCTGTTTTATTTTATTTTAGTTTAGTTTAGTTTAGTTTCTATTTTGTTTATTTCTGCCCTAATCTTTATTATTTTTTTCTTTCTACTGGCTTTGGGTTTTGTTTGTTCTTTTTCCAGCTCCTCTAGCTGTAGGAGTGAGTTGTTTATTTGAGATTTTTCTTGCTTCTTGGGGTAGATGTGTATTAGTATAAACTTTCCTCTTAGAAGTACTTTTGCTGCATCCCAAAGAGTCTGGACCATTGTTTTCATTTTCCTTCATCTCCATGTAATTTTTTATTTCCTCTTTGATTTCTTGGTTGACCATTCATTATTTAGGAGCATGTTACTTAAACTCCAGGCATCTGTGGTCTTTCCAAATTTTTTCTTGTTGATTTCTAGTTTTATATCATTGTGGTCAGAAAAGATGCATGGTATGACTTTGATGTTTTGAATTTCTTGAGGCTTGTTTTGTGGGCTAATTCTATTCTGGAAAATGTTTTGTGTGCGCTTGAAAAGAATGTGTATTCTGGTGTTTTAGGACAGGATGTTCTCAATATATATGTTAAATCCATCCGTTTCAATGTGTTATTCAATGCCACTGTTTACTTGTTGATTTTCTCTTTTGATAATCTGCCCATTCATGTAAGTAGGGTGTTAACGTATCCTATTATTATTGTATATTATCAATTGCTTCCTTTACGTTTGTTACTAAGTTCTTTAAGTATTTGGGTGCTCCCATGTTGGGTGCATAAATATTTACAAATATATCTTCTTGTTGGATTGTCCCCTTTATTGTCATAGAGTACCCTTCTTTGCCTCTTGTTACCATCTTCATTTTAAAGTCTATTTTGTACAATATAACTATTGTTACCTCAGCTTTCTTTTCACATCCATTTGCATGATAAATGTTTCTCCACCCCTTCACTTTCACTCTGCATGTGTCTTTAAGTCTGAAATGAGTTTCTTTTAGGCAGCATATAGATGAGTCTTATTTTTTTATTTATTTTGTCACCCCATGTCTTTTGATTGGAGTGTTAAGTCCATTTACATTCTAAGTTATTATTGATAGATATGTATTTTTGCCATTTTGTTACTTGTTTTATGGTTGCTCTCTGTTCCTTTCTTTTCTTGCTCGCTTCTCTCATGATTATTGGGTTTCTTCAGTGTATGCTTGGATACCTTTCTCTTTATTTTTTGCATATGTATTACTGGTTTTTGAATTGTTATTACCATTTGGTTTGTATAAAACATCTTCTGCATATAGCAGTCTATATTAAGTTGATGGTCGCTTAAATTTGAACACATTCTTTAATCCTCTCCACCCCATGTTTTAGGTAAATGGTGTCATGGTTTACATGTTGGGGGGGGGGTGGTTGTTTTTTGTTTTTTGTTTTGTGAGTCCCTTGACTTTTTACAGATTTACTTCTTTTTATTGCTTTTGTGCTTCCCATTTTCCTTACTCTTGCTTATGATCTTTCCTTTCCAGAGTGCTTTTTTTTTTTTCTTTCCAGAGCCCTTTTAAACATTTTTGGTAAGTCTGGTTTAGTTGGTCATGAATTCCTTTGTCTGGAAACGCTTTATCCCTCCCTCTACTCTGAATAATAGCCTCGCTGGATAGAGTATTTTTGGCTACAGTTTTTTCTTTTTTTCTTTTTTCTTTTCAGTACTTAATTTTTTTTTTTAAAACATACAATGTATTACTTCTTTCAGGGGTACAGATCTGTGATACATCACTCTTACACAATTCACAATGCTCATTATAATACATAACCTCCCCAAAGTCCATCACCCAGCCACCCCATCCCTCCCACCCTCCACCACTCCAGCAACCCTCAGTTTGTTTCCTGAGATTAAGAGTCTCTTATGGTTTGTCTCACTCTCTGGTTTCATCTTGTTTCATTTTTCCCCTCCTTTCCCCTATGATACTTTGTCTTGTTTCTCAAATTCCTCATATTAGTGAAATCATATGACACTTATCTTTCTCAGATTGACATTTTGCTTAGCATAATACCCTCTAGTTCCATCCACATCCTTGCAAATTGCAAGATTTCATTTTTTTTGATGGCTGCACAATTCCACTGTGTATACCTCTTCTTCTTTATCTATTCATCTGTTGATGGACATCTTGGCTCTTTCCATAGTTCGGCTATTGTGGACACTGCTGCTAGAAACATTGGGGTGCATGTGCACCTATGGATCACTACACTTGTATCTTTGGGGTAAATACCCAGTAGTGCAATTGATGGGCCATAAGGTAGCTCTATTTTCATCTTTTTGAGGATCCTCCATACCGTTTTCCAGAGTGGCTGCACCAGCTTACATTCCCACCAAAGGTGTAAGAGGGTTCCCCTTTCTCTGCATCCTTGCCAACATCTGTCATTTCCTGACTTGTTAGTTTTAGCCGTTCTGACTGGTGCGAGGTGGTATCTCATTGAGGTTTTGATTTGTATTTCCCTGATGAAGAGTAATGTTGAGCACTTTTTCATGTGTCTATTGGCCATTTGGATGTCTTCTTTGCAGAAATGTCTGTTCAAACCTTCTACCCATTTTTTTTTAATTTTATCTATTTATTTGACAGAGAGAAACACAGCAAGAGAGGGAACACAAACAGGGGGAGTGGGAAGGGAGAAGCAGGCTTCCCGCAGAGCAGGGAGCCTGATACGGGGCTCGATCCAAGGACCCCGGGAGCATGACCTGAGCCGGAGGCAGACGCTTAACAACTGAGCCACCCAGGCACCCCTCTTCTGCCCATTTTTGATTGGATTATTTGTTCTTTGGGTGTTGAGTTTGATAAGTTCTTTATAGATTTTGGATACGAGCCCTTTATCTGATATGTCATTTGTAAATATCTTCTCTCATTCTGTTGGTTGTCTTTTGGTTTTGTTGACTCTTTCCTTTGTTGTGCAAAAGCTTTTTATCTGGATGAAGTCCCAATAGTTCATTTTTGCCCTTGCTTCCCTTGCCTTTGGCAGTGTTTCTAGGAAGAAGTTGGTGTGGCTGAGGTCAAAGAGGTTGCTGCTTGTGTTCTCCTCTAAGATTGTGATGGACACCTGTCTCACATTGAGGTCTTTCATCCATGTTTAGTCTATTTTTGTGTGTGGTATGACGAAATGGTCCAATTTCATCCTTCTACATGTGGCTATCCAATTTTCCCAACACCATTTGTTGAAGAGACTGTCTTTTTTCCATTGGACATTCTTTCCTGCTTTGTCAAAGATGAGTTGACCATAGAGTTGAGGGTCCATTTCTGGGCTCTCTATTCTCTTCCAATGACCTATGTGTCTGTTTTTGTGCCAGTACCATACTGTCTTGATGACGACAGCTTTGTAATAGAGCTGGAAGTCCGGAATTGTGATGCTGCCAGCTTTGCTTTTCTTTTTCAACATTCCTCTGGCTATTCGGGGTCTTTTCTGGTTCCATACAAATTTTAGGATTATTTGTTCTATTTCATGGAAAAAGTGGATGGTATTTTGATAGGCATTGCATTAAATGTATAGATTGCTCTGGGTAGCATAGACCTCTTTACAATATTTGTTCTTCCAATCCATGAACATGGAATGTTTTTCCATTTCTTTGTGTCTTCCTTAATTTCTTTCATTACTGTTCTGTAGTTTTCTGAGTACAGATTCTTTGCCCCTTTGGTGAGATATATTCCTAGGTATCTTATGGTTTTGGGTGCAATTGTAAATGGGATTGACTCCTTAATTTCTCTTTCTTCTGTCTTGTTGTTGGTGTATAGGAATGCCACTGATTTCTGTGCATTGATTTTATATCCTGCCACTTTACTGAATTCCTGTATGAGTTCTAGCAGTTTTGGGGTGGAGTCCTTTGGGTTTTCCACATAAAGTATCATATCATCTGCAAAGAGTGAGAGTTTGACTTCTTCTTTGCCAATTCGGATGCCTTTTATTTCTTTTTGTTGTCTGACTGCTGTGGCTAGGACATCTAATACTATGTTAAATAGCAGTGGTGATAGTGGACATCCCTGCTGTGTTCCTGACCTTAGGGGGAAAGCTCTCAGTTTTTCCCCATTGAGAATGTATTCGCTGTGGGTTTTCATAGATGGCTTTTATGATATTGAGGTATGTACCCTCTATCTATACTCTGGAGAGTTTTGATCAAGAAAGGATGCTGTACTTTGTCAAATGCCTTTTCTGCATCTATTGAGAGCATCATATGGTTCTTGTTCTTTCTTTTATGAATGTATTGTATCACATTGATTGATTTGCGGATGTTGAACCAACCTTGCAGCCCAGGGATAAATCCCACTTGGTCGTGGTGAATAATCCTTTTAATGTACTGTTGGATCCTATTGGCTAGTATTTTGGTGAGAATTTTTGCATCCATGTTCATCAAGGATATTGGTCTGTAATTCTCCTTTTTAATGGCATCTTTGTCTGGTTTGGGGATCAAGGTAATGGTGACTTCATAAAACGAGTTTGGAAGTTTTCCTTCCATTTTTATTTTTTGGAACAGTTTCAGAAGAATAGGTATTAATTCTTCTTGAAATGTTTGGTAGAATTGCCCTGGGAAGCCATTTGGCTCTGGGCTTTTGTTTGTTGGGAGACTTTTGATGACTGCTTCAATTTCCTTAGTGGTTATAGGTCTGTTCAGGTTTTCTATTTCTTCCTGGTTAAGTTTTGGTAGTTCATACATCTCTAGGAATGCATCCATTTCTTCCGGATTATCTAATTTGCTGTCATATAGTTGCTCATAACATGTTCTTATAATTGTTTGTATTTCTTTGGTGTTGGTTGTGATCTCTCCTCTTTCATTCATGATTTTATTTATTTGGGTCCTTTCTCTTTTCTTTTTGATAAGTCTGGCCAGGGGTTTATCAATCTTGTTAATTCTTTCAAAGTACCAACTCCTAGTTTCGTTAATCTGTTCTACTGTTCTTTTGGTTTCTATTTCACTGATTTCTGCTCTGATCTTTATTATTTCTCCTCTCCTGTTGAGTTTAGGCTTTATTTGCCATTCTTTCTCTAACTCCTTTAGTTACAGGGTTAGGTTGTGTATTTGAGACCCTTCTTGTTTCTTGAGAAAGGCTTGTATTGCTATATACTTTCTTCGTAGGACTGCCTTTACTGCATCCCAAAGATTTGGAACAGTTGTGTTTTCATTTTCACTTGTTTCCATGATTTTTTTTAATTGTTCTTTAATTTCCTGGTTGACTCATTCATTCTTTAGTAGGATGCTCTTTTTTTTTAAGATTTTATTTATTTATTTGACAGAGAGAGACACAGCGAGAGAGGGAACACAAGCAGGGGGAGTGGGAGAGGGAGAAGCAGGCTTCCCATGGGGCAGGGAGCCCGATGTGGGGCTCGATCCCAGGACCCTGGGATCATGACCTGAGCTGAAGGCAGATGCTTAATGACTGAGCCAGCCAGGTGCCCCTACTAGGATGCTCTTTAGCTTCCATGTATTTGAGTTCTTTCCTACTTTCCTCTTCTGATTGAGTTCTAGTTTCAAAGCAGTATGGTCTGAAAATATGCAGGGAATGATCCCAATCTTTTGGTACCAGTTGAGACCTGATTTGTGTCCCAGGATGTGATCTATTCTGAAGAATGTTCCATGGGCACTAGAGAAGAATGTGTATTCTGTTGCTTTGGGATGGAATGTTCTGAATATATCTGTGAAGTCCATCTGGTCCAGTGTGTCATTTAAAGTCTTTATTTCCTTGTTGATCTTTTGCTTAGATGATCTGTCCATTTCAGTGAGGGTGGTGTTAAAGACCCCTACTATTTTTGTATTATTGTCGATGTGTTTCTTTGAGTTTGTTTTTAATTGGCTTGTGTAATTGGCTGCTCCCATGTTAGGGACATAGATATTTAAAATTGTTAGAACTTCTTGTTGAATAGACCCTTTAAATAGGATGTAGTGTCCTTCCTCATCTCTTATTATAGTCTTTGTTTTAAAATCTAATTTTTCTGATAAGGATTGCCACCCCAGCTTTCTTTTGATGTACATTAGCATGGCAAATAGCTTTCCAGTGCCTCACTTTAAATCTGGAGCTGTCTTTGTGTCTAAAATGAGTCTCTTGCAGACAACATATCAATGGGTCTTGTTTTTTTTATCCAATCTGATACCCTGTGGTTTTTGATTGGGGCATTTAGCCCATTTACATTCAGGGTAACTATTGAAAGATATGAATTTAGTGTCATTGTAATGCCTGTAAGGTGACTGTTACTGTATATCGTCTATATTCCTCTCTGGTATATGTTATTTTTAGGCTCTCTCTTTGCTTAGAGGACCCCTTTCAAGATTTCTTGTAGGACTGGCTTGGTGTTCACAAATTCTTTTGGTTTTTGTTTGTCCTGGAAGATTTTTATCTCTCCTTCTATTTTCAATGACAGCCTAGCTGGATATAGTATTCTTGGCTGCATATTTTTCTCATTTAGTGCTCTGAATATATCATGCCAGTCCTTTCTGGCATGCCAGGTCATTGTGGACAGGTCTGCTGCCAATCTATTATTCCTACCATTGTAGGTTACAGACCTCTAGTCCCAAGCTGCTTTCAGGATTTTCTTCCTGTCTCTGAAACTTGTGAGTTTTACTCTTAGATGTCGGGGTGTTGACCTATTTTTATTGATTTTGAGAGGGGTTCTCTCTGCCTCCTGGATTTTGATGTCTGTTTCCTTCCCCAAATTAGGGAAGTTCTTTGCTATAATTTGCTCCAATATACCTTCTGCCCTCTCTCTCTTTCTTTTTCTTCTGGGATCCGAATTATTCTAATGTTGTTTCACTTTATGGTATCACTTATCTCTCGAATTCTCCCCTCGTGATCCAGTAGTTGTTTCTCTCTCTTTTTCTCAGCTTCTTTACTCTCCATCATTAGGTCTTCTATATCACTAATTCTTTCTTCTGCCTCATTTATCCTAGCAGTTAGAGCTTCCACTTTTGATTGCACCTCATTAATAGCCTTTTTGATTTCAACTTGGTTAGATTTTATTTCTTTCATTTCTCCAGAAAGGTATTCTCTAGTATCTTCAATGCTTTTTTCAAGCCCAGCTAGTATCTTTATAATTGTATTCTGAATTCTAGTTCCAACATCTTACTAATGTCTATATTGATTAGGTCCCTGACAGTTGGTTCTGCTTCTTGTTTTTTTTTTTTTTTTTTTTAAGGTGAGTTTGTCCATCTTGTCATTTTATCCATAGGAGAAGAGATGAATGAGAGAACAAAATGCTAAAAGGGTAACAATGATCCCAGAAAAATATACACTAAACAAATCAGAAGAGATCCGAAACCAGGGGGGAAAAAAAGGGGTAAAAAAATGAATATGGTCAGGCTGGTGAATAGAACAGAGCCACACACTAAATTTTGGGTGTATTTTGGTCTGTTAGAAGAAATTGCCTCTCAAAATTTTAAAGAATGAAAAACATATATATACAAAAATAAGGGTAAATATGATGAAGGGATGGATATGACTGTAAAGATGAAAATTAAAAAAGATTTTAAAAAAGGAATTGATAAGAAGTTGGTTGAAAAAAAAATGAAAAAAATTTTTTAAAAAGAATGTTTCATCTCCCCTCTGATTCCCCCCCTTATTCTTCCCCTCCTGCTTTCTTCTTCTTCTTCTTCTTCTTCTTCTTCTTCTTCTTCTTCTTCTTCTTCTTCTTCTTCTTCTTCTTCTT
>NC_058406.1:107629000-107675050 GCF_002201575.2 Neomonachus schauinslandi | reverse complement strand
TTCTTCTTCTTCTTCTTCTTCTTCTTCTTCTTCTTCTTCTTCTTCTTTTAACATATAATATATTATTTGCTTCAGAGGTACAGATCAGATGAACCATGAGAGACTATGGACACTGAAAAACAAACTGAGGGTTCTGGAGGGGAGGGGGTGGGAGGATGGGTTAGCCTGGTATTGGGTATTAAAGAGGGCACGTTCTGTATGGAGCATGGGGTGTTATATGCAGACAATGAATCATGGAACACTACATCAAAAACTAATGATGTGATGTATGGTGATTAACATAATAATAATTAAAAAATAGGTAAATAAAAAAAGAATGTGATCAGGTGGGAGACTAGAACAACATCATACACTAGATTTAGGGTATATTTTGGTCTGTTAGAAGAAAATGCATACCAAAATTTTAAAGAAAGAAAAACATATATATACAGAAAATGAAGGTATGGAATATGATTGTGAAAACGAAAATTAAAAAAGATTTAAAAAAAAAAGGAATTGATAAGATGTTGGTTGAAAAAGGAAAGAAGAAAAATTCAACTAAAAAAATAGAAAAAGAAAAAATAAAGAAAATTTAAAAAAATTAACTTTGAAAGACTAAAGAATCATGGGGGGAAAAAGCCATGAATTCCTGTGCTGTATACCCCTAGTGCTGGGCTTTTGCCATTCTCATTGATTGGTGAACTTCGTCTTGATGTTCTTGCTGATCTTCTGGGGTAAGGGCCTGTTGCAGTGATTCTCAAATATATTTGCCCAAGGTGGAATTGTATCACCCTTCCCAGGTGCCAGGCTAAGTAATCTGCTCAGGTATGCTCTTGGTAGCTTTTGTTCCCTGCAAGCTTTCCATACAGCTTTGAAGGACGAGAGTGAAAATGATGACCTCCCAATCTCTGGTCCTGGAAGAGCTGAGAGCTCAGGGCCCCACTCCTCAGTGAGCCCCCAGAGAAAAGCAGTCAATCACTCCTGACTCCCTGGTCTCCAGCCACACTCTGTGCTCACCCGATCTGTGACTGAGCATTTCTATCTCTGACACACAACCCCGTTTAGAGTCTCCAAACCCAGCAGATTCCTGTGGTGAGTTCCTGTGCCACTCCTCCCGGGGGAGGAAGGGGAGTCTCCCCAGATCTGCCACTTGTTGGGTCCCTGCTCAAAGAGCAGGGGCCTGACTGTGCCACAGATCACAGTTTATCACAACCCCGAGCTGAGAGCCCACTCATCGGCTCTGTCTTTGCAGCCAGCTTTCCCACTCCGATACCTGGGAGCTCTGCCACACTCAGGAACCCTGGGTCTTTCTGTGACCCTGAGGGTCCTCAGACCACACTGTCCCAACAAGTGTCCCCCCCACCCCCCCACCCCCACTTAGCCACTGGAGTGACATCCCTCAGCAAAGCAGACTTCTAAAAGTTCCAATTTTGTGCTCTGCTGCTCTATCACTTACCAATAGCTGGCTGAGGGAGGCTCCCTCCCCCCGCGGTCTAGCTTCCCAAATATCGCCTTGGATTCACTTCTTCACATGTCCTACCTTCCAGAAATTGGTCGTTTTTCTGTTCATAGAATTGCTGCTATTCTTTTCTTCGATATCCTGTTGAGTTTGTAGGTGTTCTGAATGGTTTGATAACTATTTAGCTGAATTCCTGGAACCAGATGAAATTTAGGTCTTCTACTCCTCTACCATCTTGCTCCTGCCTCTTTTCAGTACTCTGAATATATTATGCCACTATCTGCTGAAAATCAGATGACAGATTTATGGGGTTCCTTTTGTGTGTATTTTTTTTTTCTCTTTTGCTTTTAAAATTCTCTTCTTCACTATATTTTGCCAGTTTCATTACCATGTCTTGGTGTGGACCTCCTTGTGTTGCTTTTGTTGGGGGATCTCTGTGCCTCCTGTATCTGGATTTCTATTTCTTTCCCCAGATTAGGGAAGTTTTCAGCTATTATTTCTTCAAATAAATTTTCTGCACCCTTGCCTTTCTCTTCTTCTTCTGGGATCCTTATAATGTGAATGTTACTACACTTGAGGGCGTCACGGAGTTTCCTAAGTCTATTCTCATTTTGCATATATTTTTTTCTCTCACCAATTCAGCTTGATTACTTTCCATTACTCTGTCATCTGGGTTGTTGATATATTCTGCTTCAACTAGTTTACTATTTATTCTATCTAGTGTATTTTTAATTTCATTTATTGTGTTCTTCATCTCTGATTGGTTCTTTTTTATCTTTTATTAAGTGTCTCACTGATGTCCTCCATTCTTTGCTTAAGACCATTGAGTATCTTTATGATCATTACTTTAAATTCCCTTATAGGCATATTGCTTATCTCTATTTCACTTAGGTCTCCTGTGATTTTGTCCTGTTCTTTTATTCGGGACATGTTCCTCTGCCTCCTCATTTTTTCTAACTCTTGGTGTCTATTTTGGGTTAAGAAAGTCAGTTATTTCTCCTGCCCTTAAAAGTCATGGTCTTATGAAGAAGAGGTCCTATAGTGCTCTGCCATGCAGTGTCCCCTGCTCACCAGAACCTGGCACTTCATATGTATCTCCTATGTGTGATGTCTATGCCCTGCTGTTATGGCTAAGCCACTTTTTCTTTCAATCAGTCCTCTTCAATGGCTCTTTTTGTCTGCTATAGGCATATTTTGCTCCCTGTGGTGTTAGTCAGCCAATCTCGGGATGCCTTAGACTTGAGTGAGTCAAACTAGACATTTGTCAGAGATGCAGTAGCCCCAAACTGCAGGGTACTTTCTCTGTGCTATCCCCTAAGAAGCTTTTATTGGTGGGTAGAGCCTGCAATCAAACCAGCTATCTGCCCCTAGCCCACTGTTGGGGCTGCAGTCTGACCGCTGTGTGTGGTTATCTTTCCCTCTCTCCAGGGCAGGAGGTAGTTT
Organism: Neomonachus schauinslandi; assembly: GCF_002201575.2. NCBI lineage: Eukaryota > Metazoa > Chordata > Mammalia > Carnivora > Phocidae > Neomonachus > Neomonachus schauinslandi. The sequence goes on along the minus strand of NC_058406.1, from coordinate 107,672,169 downwards.
GGAATGGTGCTGGTCCCTGTCAGGGATGCTTGTACACTGCCAGGCCTATGACACCATCCTAGATGGGATCTGGCTAGGAGCATATTGGAGGGGCAGATCCACAATGTGTGGGGAAGGGGTTTTTGGTGCAGTGATGCATTGGTGTCAGCTAGCTTTGCATGCTGCCAGTCCTCTGCAGAAGGACCCCTGCAGTTCTGGGACTCAGGCAGGTCTCTCTGGAGGGGAAGGATCCATGGAAGCACAGCATGGTGGTGGTGGTGGGTGTTAGCAAGTTAGGTAGCAAGTGTGGGCACTCTTCTCCTTCCTGCAAGTGGTCCTGTGTTTATGCTGAAGGTTGAGGGGAGGGAAATGGTGCCTGTCAGCTCCTTTGTCCCTGGAGAATTCTGCCAGAAGGTTCTGCCCCTCTGGGATATGCTCTAAGATTAGTAAATAACTCTCCCTCCTGTATGCTGCAGGTGTTTTTCAAATTGCTGCTTCTATGCAGTATCTCCATGGGCTGTTTGTTATGCTGTCTCTTTAAGGGTAAGGACTCACTTTAGCCTGCTGTTTCTCCCATAGCCAAGCCCACTGATTTTGAAAATCCCAGGTTTAAAAGTCCCGCTGGTTGTAAGAACTTATGAAATTTGTCTCCTCTGGTTTTCAAAGCCAAATGCTATGGGAATTTTTCTTCCTTGTATGGGCTCCCCAGTGTGAGGGTCTTCATCACCCTCGTCCCCCTCGTCCCTTCCTCCTGCAACCGTCCTTTGTTTAGCTCCCAACCACATCTTTGCCCTTCCTACCCTCTTTGATGTGTCTCTTCTCTACATTTAGTTGTGGAGTTTGTTCTGCTAGTCTCAGTTGTTTTCTGGCTTGTTTACACTGATGTGAGTGTTATCTAGTTGTATCTAAGGGACAGGTGAGCTTAGGGTCCTCCTACTCCACCATCTTCCCCAGAAGTTGGTTTTTACTCATAAACATAGGAATTCATGATTTGCAAGATTACTAGATTGGGAGAAACTGAAGAGTCCATGTTCTTAACAATAATACCACACTGCTGTTCACAAATCAGTATTATAAAACTGATGACTGACAAATTTTTATCTCCTATTTCATATAGTGAAATGTCCAATTGACATTTCTACCGGATGGCACAGAATTATTAAAAAATTAACATATTCAACTCTTTTTAACATATAATGTATTATTTGTTTCAGAGGTAAAGAGCTATGATTCAACAGTCTTGCACAATTCACAGCACTCAGCACAAGAATGAAGTAGGGGAAATCGGAGGGGGAGATGAACCATGAAAGATGATGGACTCTGAAAAACAAACTGAGGGTTCTAGAGGGAAGGTGGGTGGGAGGAGGGGTTAGCCTCATGATGGGTATTAAAGAGGGCACATTCTGCATGGAGCACTGGGTGTTATACACAAACAATGAATCATGGAACACTACATCAAAAACTAATGATGTGATGTATGGTGATTAACATAACATAATAATAAAAAATTAACATATTCCAAGCCTATTAAATTTTATACAAAATAATACCTTCCTTCCATGGTCCTTAGTGAATGGTACTGCCATCAGGCCAATCAGAATAAAGAAAGAAGGGAGAAAGATGAAAGAAAATAAACTTGAGTGTCAATTGGCTTAAAAAAAAAATGTATACATCCAATGGCTTACCAAGAACTATCAGTTCTGTGGGGCGCCTGGGTGGCTCAGTTAAGTGTCTGCCTTCGGCTCAGGTCATGATCCTGGAGTCCCGGGATCGAGTCCCACATTGGGCTCCCTGCTCAGCGGGGAGCCTGCTTCTCCCCCTGACCCTCCTCCCCCTCATGCTCTCTCTATCTCATTCACTCTCTCAAATAAATAAATAAAATCTTAAAAAAAAAGAACTGTCAGTTCTAATTAGTTACTCTGTCTAATCTTCAAGTTTTATAGCTTAGTCAAAATCTCTTATATATTGAATGATGTCCTAACTCATATTTTGACACTTTAAGAGATTCTCATATCTTATAAAGTACCAAGTATTTAGTTTTCTATAAAATATCCTTTTAAATCTGACGTCTTACTAACTCACCATCATTGGGTCTTCCACTCCACCCTGATTGCCCTTTAGAACTCTCTTTCAATGCATTAGAACCTTATACAACTCCAATGCTTTGTTCAAACAATTGTTGTTTCAATAAACATAGGTCAGTGTGCTGTCAAAAACATTAGTTTCAGAGAAAAAAATGAAGGCTGTAATTCTTGACCTTTGTCAAGAAGAAAAGTAGAAAGTAGAGTGTATATGGAACTGAAAAAGGGAAGAGAAAATGGCAAAGGTTGATTATAAGATATAATAGAGGAAATTATGAGAACTGAGAGCTGTTAATTCGATGAGATAAAAGTTGAAGTAGAGTAAACAAGACATGAGCTTGAAGTTGTAGGGAGCTCATGGAAAACTCTGAATCATTTAGTGTTTTAAGCAGGAGAATAACATGATCCAATTTGCATTAAAATTACTCTGGATTCCTTTACTTCTGGCAATAGTGGAGTGACATTCTGACTAATGTCTTTGCTGAGAATAATGGTGAAAGCTGGATAATATTTAAAATAAAACTCTTTGATGGCCTCACAAAACAACAAAGGCAGCCAAGACTTGAGAGGCAAAAATCTTGACTATGAGGGTAATACATAGAAGTAAATCCCATAGTAAAACTGCTTTGCCCACCTCAGGGGTATTTTCTAATTAGAAGTGTAAGGTGGGGTTCCAAAATAAGTAGGGACCTTGAACTTTCCAATGTTTCATTGGGCTAGGAAGACAAAACCAGGGCTGTAATACAACTATAACATGAAAAGCAAAACTCCTTGAGAAAGGGGAAACACAGAGAAGCTAGACCAAAATTCTGCATGCAAGTTCTGCTCTGTACATTTGTTGATTATAAGTTGAATATTTACAGGAGATATTTGGAGAAATAAGCATATAGAGATGCTATGAAACAAAATTACTAAGCATAAATTTTATTGGTTTTACAATTTTGGAGGTAAGAGTGAAAATCACGTATCATCAAAGATGAGAGACATGGTAAGCACTCCAGACTCAAATGAGATTCCTGTAAGGACAAATTTATACAAACATTCCTCAATTGGATTATAGAGATTCCTCTTTTCATGTCAAAGAAATTAAATCCACTCTGAAAGAAAATATTCAGAGCATGTACAAGTTTTTATTTCTAAGATTAAGCATTCTATTCAAAATTACCAATCATGCAAGGAAATAAGATCAAAGAAGAAAAACTACAAAAAGGAAAAAAGAACACAGATAATTGAAATTTTTAAAACACTGGAGAGTTTCATCAGAGAACTAGAATGTTGGAAATATTATCAAAGAGTAGTTGTATAATAACAAATAAGTACAGAACTCACTAGAAGAGTTTGACTTAGATATAGTAGAAGAAAGGTTATTGAACTAGAAGATAGTCATTAGAATATTCTGAATGAAGGGAGGGAAAAATGTGAAATATACAGACATGCACATAAGAGATAATAGATATATAATTAAAGGACTAAAATTTGTGCAATTGAAGTCTCAGAAGGAAGAGAGAATACAAACAAAATTTTTTAAAAATCAAATAGGTAATGAGAAAGATAAGAAGAAAAAAGAAAAGAATAAGGATATTACAAATGGAAAACCAATAAGACTATAAATTTAACCAAATCTATAAGTAATTATATTACTAATTTGGACTAAATAACCAATTAAAATATAATGTCAAGGTGGTTGAAAATAAAATTAAAGTAAGACTCTCACTATATATATTTTAAATATATAAATTCTGCTTACCATAGATATATTACAAATATAAAGACATAGAAACTTTGAAGTAATAGAGTAAGACCTGCCTTAAAAAATTAACTAGTTGAAACTAACTATGCTCATATCAGACAAAATGGTTTTAAGTAAAAAGTATTACTAATGACAAGGAGAGATGGGACATATCATTATTAGTGATAAAATAGCCAATATAAGAGGAAGAGTCAGTAATCTTAAATTTGAATGCATTATAAAAACACAACCTCAAGAATCTATAAAACAAGGCTAAAAGCATGTAAATTCTTCCCAACTAGATCTACAGATTCACTGTAGTTCCAATAAAAATTTCAGCAAATTATTTTGTGGTTATCAATAACTTGATTCTAGAGTATATACAGAGAGTCAAAAGACCTAAAACAGCTGACACAATATTTAGTCAAAATGGATCACAGACCTAAAAGTAAAATGCAAAACTATAAAATTCCTAATAAATAACATAGCAGAAAACCTAGATGACCTTGGGTATGGTGATAATTTTTAGGTATCTTCCAATACCAAAGGCATCTTCTCTGAAAGAAATAATTGACAAGTTGATTCATTAAAATTAAAAGTTCTACTTTGCAAAAGATAATGCCAAGAAGATGAGAAAACCAGCCAGAGACTGGGAGAAAATATTCACAAAACTCACATCTGATATAAGACTATTGTCCAAAATATATAAAGAACTCTTAAAACTCAATATTAACAAAATAAGCAGTTGATTAAAAATGGGCCAAAGACTTTAACAGATGCCTCACCAAAGAAGATATTAAGATGGCAAGTAAATGCTCACATCATGTGTCATTTGAGACATACAATTTTATTTATTTTTTTGTATTTTAAAGATTTTATTTATTTATTTGAGAGATTGAAAGTGCAAGTGAGAGAGAGAGAGCACGAGTGTCAGGGAGGGGCAGAGGGAGAGGGAGAAGCAAGCTCCCCACTGAGCAGGGACCCCAATGCGGGGCTGGATCCCAGGACTCCAGGATCATGACCTGAGCCAAAGGCAGACACTTAACAGAATGAGCCACTCAGGCATCCCAGAAATACAATTTTAAAAATACTACACACCTAATAGAATGGCCAAAATTCAGAACACTCACATCACCAAATGCTGGCAGAGATACAGAATAGTAGGAAGTTTCATTTATTGCTGCTGGGAATGCAAAATATATGGTCATTTTGGTTTCTTATAAAACTAATCACACTTTTGCATGAAATCCAGCAATGATAATCTTTGGTATTTATCCCAAAGAGTTGAAAACATGTCCACACAAAAGCCTGACCATGGAGCTTTATAGAAACTTTAATCATAATTGCCAACACTTGGAAGCAACCAAAATGTCATAATTACCAACACTTGGAAGCAACCAAAATGGATACATAAACTGTGGTACATCCAGACAATGGAAAATTATTCAGTGCTTAAAAGAAATGAGCTATCAAGCAATGAAAAAACATGGAGGAATCTTAAATGCATATTACCATGTGAAATAAGTCAACCTGAAAAAATATGATTTCAACTCCATGACATTCTGGAGAAGGCAAAACTATAAAGACAGTGAAAAAAAAAAAGTTCAATGGTTTCCAGTTTGGAGAACGTGGGGTGATGAATAGGTGGAGCACAGAGAATCTTTAGGTCAGTGAAAATGTTCTTTATAGTACCATAATAATGGATACATGCTATTATATATTTGTCCAAACCCATAGAATGTACAACACCAAGAGAAAACCCTAATCTAAATTATGGATATTGTATTACTTTCTATTGATTTCTCTGTGACAGAACATTATTCTATAGAATGATACATGAGCAATAATTATATTTTATCTATTTATTCCATAAGTAATACAAAGCACCTATAATGTGCAAGGCACTCTAACAAATTCAGACATATTGGTATGACACAAAGGAAAACATAATAAACTTTTTAAAACACTTTTTAAAAAGATTTTATTTATTCATTTGAGAGAGAGAGAGGCAGAGAGAGCACAGGCAGGGGAAGAAGCAGAGGGAGAGGGAGAAGCAGACTCTCCGCTGAGCTGGAAGCCCGACATGGTGCTCAATCTCAGTGGAGATCATGACCTGAACCTAAGGCAGATGCTTAACAATCTGAGCCACCCAGGCACCCCTAAAAAACTTTTTTAAAAAAGATTTTATTTAGTCATTTGAGAGAGAGAGACAAAGATAGCACAAGCAGGGGGAGAGGCAGAGGGAGAGGGAGAAGACTCCCCACTGAGCTGGGAGCCTGACATGGGGCTCCATCCCAGACCTGGAGATCATAACCTGAGCTGAAGGCAGACACTTAACCATCTGAGCCACCCAGGCGCCCCTTTAAAATACTTTTTTTTTTTTAAAGAATTTCACAGCACAATTGAGAATAAGGTAGAGTTCCCATATTCTCCCTGTCACACACCTGCATAGCCTTTACCATTATCAACATACCCCACCAGAGTAGTACATTTGTTACAATCAGTGAACCCACACTTACACATCATAATAGTCACCTAACATCCACATTTTACACCAGAGTTCACTCTTGGTGTTGTGCATTCTATAGATTTGAACAAATGTATCTTTAAGGCATTCACATTAAGTGAAATTTCTTCAGGATTGTTTCTAACTTTCATTTTATATGCTATTGTGAATAATTTACAGAGATTCTAGAGAGAAGGATATGCATTTTAAAGACCAAATTGATAAAGAGGCAGTGTTTCTAGAAGAAATGGGGAGATCAAAAATAAATAAATTACAATTGATACGCTCATGATTTTGTCATGGTGATCATAAACAAAATAAGAGCAAAATGGCACCATTACTACTTAATCCAAGTATGTGTTCTCCAATGACACAAAGCTTACTTCAATGTGATTCAACAGTTTTGACATTGCCTCTACTGATTTCATTGTGTCCTTTATTTTCTTGTAATAGGCTGCCATTAATAAGCCCAGATTCTATGGCTGATATAGTCACTTTGTCAGACTTCACAATGTTACCCAATATGCATTATCTTTGTCTTCTTTGATAACTCAAATCTGATTTCTACCACACAAGGAGCAATGGTTTGGAAAATACTGATACTGAAAGAAGGCAGGTGTCCCTTGATAAACAATGACACTAGTATTAAAGTACATGGTAAGATAAAATCTGAATTTTGACATGAGTTGGCTATATTTCTGCTTCTTCTGCAAAGCGAGGAGAGTAAAAGAGACAAGAACAATCTGTAGGTATCTGGTATATACACAGAATTTAAAAGAAATATACTTTTTGCCACAATATGTGTTCATTGCATATTGTCTGAAATATAATTGACTTTAATATCAAGGGTTTGAAGGTACAAAGGTAGGAAAAACTGTTCCTAGATACTAAATGAGGTTTTATAAAAGTAATTGAAAATGGAGGGCACCTGGGTGGCTCAGTCAGTTAAGCATCAGCCTTTGGCCCATGTCGTGATCCTGGGGTCCTGGGATTGAGCCCCACATCAGGCTCCCTGCTCATCAGGGAGCCTGTTTCTCCCTCTCCCCACCTTTGCTCATGCTCTCTCTTGCTATCTCTCTCCCAAATAAATAAATAAAATCTTTTAAAAAAAAATGGTGTCTTAGCATCCAAATGGCCAATAGACATGAAAAAGTGTTCAACATCGCTCAGCATCAGGGAAACTCAAATCAAAACCTCAATGAGATACCACCTCACACCAGTCAGAATGGCTAAAATTAACAAGTCAGGAAATGACAGATGTTGGCAGGGATGCGGAGAAAGGGGAACCCTCCTACACTGTTGGTGGGAATGCAAGCTGGTGCAGCCACTCTGGACAATAGTATGGAGGTTCCTCAAAAAGTTGAAAATAGAGCTACCATACGATCCAGCAATTGCACTACTGGGTATTTACCCCAAAAATACAAATGTAGAGATCTGAAGGAGTACGTGCATCCTGATGTTTATAGCAGCAATGTCCACAATAGCTAAACTATGGAAAGAGCCAAGATGTCCATCAACAGATGAATGGATAAAGAAGAAGTGGTATATATATATATATATATATATATATATATATATATATACACAATGGAATATTATGCAGCCATCAAAAGGAATGAAATCTTGTCATTTGCAATGATGTGGTTGGAACTGGAGGGTATTATGCTGAATGAAATAAGTCAATCAGAGAAAGACATGTATCATATGACCTCACTGATATGAGGAATTCTTAATCTCGGAAACAAACTGAGGGTTGCTGGAGTGGTGGGGGATGGGAGGGATGGGGTGTCTGGGTGATAGACACTGGGGAGGGTATGTGCTATGGTAAGCACTGTGAATTGTGTAAGACTGTTGAATCACAGAACTGTACCTCTGAAACAAATAATACATTATATGTTAAAAAAAAAAAAAGAGCAGGAAGGGAAGAATAAAGGGGCGAAAATTGGAGGGCGAGATGAACCATGAGAGACTATGGACTCTGAGAAACAAACTGAGGGTTCTAGAGGGGAAGGAGGTGGGGGGATGGGTTAGCCTGGTGATGGGTATTAAAGAGGGCATGTACAGCATGGTGCACTGGGTGTTATATGCAAACAATGAATCATGGAACACTACATCTAAAACTAATGATGTAATGTATGGTGATTAACAAAGCATAATAAAAAAAATGGTGTCTTAGGTGAAAATAAAACCCTAAGCAATCTCAATTATATTTGATAAAGGTCCTCTACCAAGTAACTGAAGAATACCACCTCAGATAAAAATTCTTTTTAAAGGCTTCAAAGTGACTGGCTGCATTTTAAGAAAGAAAGTGCTGAAAGTATTAGAAAGCACAGTGATAACAAAAGGCAAGCATATTAAAATTTGAAAACTATATTGGGGACTTTTGTTTCCAGTCAAGATGAAATAACAGAAGTTAGATTCACCATGCCATTTAAAGTTTTTAAATTTATTTATTCTAAATAAAATATAGAATTCAATGACACTCAGTATTGATCAACAAGAAAAGAAAAACCATGATCCCTTTGAAAAAAGAAACCTAAGAATGAAGTACTATAATTTCCTTAGGTTGCAGCTTTATAAAGTTTACAGGGCTTATACAGAAAGGGAGAACCCAGTCAGAACCTACCAGTCTCCTTGAAATGGAGTCCTGAGATTCCAAAATGCCAAGAATCCATAGGATAGAAAACTCTGTAAATTTTCAAAATTTCCTCCTCATTATTTAGTTGAGTGCTAATCAGTACATGCATGTAAAGAAAATATGTCTAAGACAGAGCAAAGAAACAGCAAAAGAAAAAAAAAAAATACAGAGAACTGTACATGGAGCTCACACAAAGCTAGGATAGTCCCGTCCACAAAATGGTGGAAAATAAAATTTTATAATTCATGGGCCACTGGCTAGAATACTAGGAGAGTTTTGCTTCTGTACTGAGGAAAGATTAACATTAATATAAGTATTCCTCTGATCTAGCTTATCTAATGCTTAAAATATTAAAAAATATCAAACTTGTTCTAAGAGGTTTTACTGCATTAAGAACAAAGTTAAAGAATATTGCAGGTATACAAAAATATCAAGCATTCAATAGGTAAAATTTACAGTGTCTGACATCCAAAGAAAAATTACAAGAATGGGGTGATGTCAGTGAAAATGGTAGAAAAAGGACCTTTGAAAATTATTTTCTCCATAAAAGCAATGAGAAAGAGTATCAAAAATGTCAAAATCAACTTTTAGTTGAAATTAACCAAATCTTGGGGCACCTGGGTGGCTCAGTTGGTTAAGCGACTGCCTTCGGCTCAGGTCATGATCCTGGAGTCCCGGGATCGAGTCCGGCATTGGGCTCCCTGCTCGGCGGGGAGTCTGCTTCTCCCTCTGACCCTCCTCCCTCTCATGCTCTCTGTCTCTCATTCTCTCTCAAATAAATAAATAAAATCTTTAAAAAAAAGAAATTAACCAAATCTTTGCAGCAAAGAGAAAGCATTTATTTAAGAAAACTTGCTGAATCATTCTAGAGAGGAAAGATGGAGGAAGAGTAGGAGACCCTTGTTTCATCTGGTCCCTTGAATTCAGCTAGATATCAATCAAATCATTCTGAACAACCTGTGAATTCAACCTGAGATCTAAGAAAATAACTGCTACAATTCTACAAATAGAAAGGCTTCCACTTTTTGCAAGGTAGGAGGTGCAGAGATGTGAATCTGAGGGGATGTATTGGAAGATAAACCATGGGAGGAGTGAGCTTACGTAAGCCAGGTACTGGAAAGTGATAAAGCAGGGGAGCATAAAATCAGAACTTTTAGAAGTCTGCTCCTATGAGGGACATTTCTGCCTGAAAGGTGCTAAGGTGGTGAAGTGGGGCAGAAACTTAGGTGAGACAGTGTGGTCTCAGGATCACAAGGGTCACAGAAATAATGGGGCTGCCTGAATGCAGCAGAGTTCCAAAGCATAGGAGCAGGGAAGTTGGCTACAATTAGCAAGTTCTGGAGTGACCTCTCAGCTAGGTGTTGCCATAAACAACCTATGATGGCACAAGTCAGGTAACTGCTCTCCAAGCAGGGACCCAGCAAGAGACAACAGCTGAGAAATACAGCTCCTTACCCCAGGAGGAGCAGTGTGGGTACATGCATGATGGGGCAATTGCTCCCTGAGCAGGGGCCCAGCTAGCCAAGGGGGTGGTGAGACACCCCTCCCTCCCCTGGAAGATTGGTGCGGGTGTGCATCACAGGAGTCTGGGAAGTTTGGTTCATATGAAAGGGTTTGACTGCCTTTCCCTGAGGGTGCACTGAAGAGTGGGAGCCACAGTTTTTCAGCTCCCGGGTTGGAGATCGGGGCACCAACATTTTTCCCTTTTTTTTTTTTCCACTCTCTAAAGCAGCCTGAAAAGCTATCAGGGAACAAAAGTTACATAAAGCAATTCAAAGCAGCTTATGCTGAGCCCAGCCCCCTGGCAAGGGGTGATGCAACTCTGCCCAGGCAAAGACACCTGAGAATCAGTACAATAGACCCCTCCCCCAGAAGACCAGCAGGATCCTCAGGGGAACACCATTTTTATATCACTCAAAACCAAAAAATTCCTAACCTAGGGGAAAATAGTATATAGAATTAGAGGTTTTTTCACATGAGTCTTTAGTCTTTCAGTTTCAATATTTTTCTTTTTTCTTTTTTTTTCAACAAGACTCTTATTTTATCAAATCTTTGTTTTTAAATCTTTTTTAATTTTTATTTTTACATTTATATTTTATAGATATATTCTTCATCTTTGGCTTCCTTTCACTGTATTCGATTATATATAGATATATGTTTTTCTTTCTTTACAATTATGGGATTTAGTTTCTTCTAACAAACAGACCAAAATACACCCAGGACTAACTGGATCACCCTGTTATGTCCACCTGCAAGATTATATTCTCTCCCTCCTTTCTTTTTCTTTTCTTTTTTTGGTTTCTGACCCCCTCAGATTTGTCTAGTGTGTATTTCACTTGGGTCATGCTTGATATTTTTTATTTTGTTCTTTCATTCTTCCATTATTTTCTGGGAAAAATGACTAGAAGGAGTCCACAACAAAGGAAAGAACCAGAGGTAATATTCGCTGCCACAGATTTAATCAGTATGGATATAAGTAAAATGTCAGAGCTGGAATTCAGGATAATGATTATAAAATTACTAGATGGGCTTGGAAAAAAGTTACAAAAGACACTAGAGAATCTCTTAGTGCAGAAATAAAATCTAAGGAGGCCAAAATTAAAAATGCTTTAACGGATATGCAGTCTAAAATGGATGCTCTAACAACTAGGGTAAATGAGGCAGAAGAGAGAGAGTCAGTGACATAGAAGACAAAACGGTGGAAAGGAAGGAGGCTGAGGAAAAGAGAGAAAAACAATTAATGGACCATGAGGGGACAGGTCAAGAAATCAGTGATACTACAAAATGAAATAATATTAGAATTATTGGAGTCCCAGAGGAAGAAGAAAGAGAGAGAAAGAGACAGGAAGAGAAGACATATTTGAGCAGAGCATAGCTGAGAACTTCCCTAATCTGGGGAAGGAAATAGGCATTCAAGTTCAATAAGTAGAGAGAATACCCTCCCAAAATCAATAAAAATAGATCCACATCCAGACATATAATAGTGAAACTTGCAAATTTCAGACATAAATAGAAAATCCTGAAAGCAGCTCAAGACAAGAGGTCATTTAACATACAGGGGTGGGAGCATTAGACTGACATCAGACCTATCCACAGAGACGTGGCAAGCCAGAAAGGGCTGGCATGATATGTTCAGCATACTAAATGAGAAAAACATGCAACCAAGAATACTTTATCCAGCAAAGCTGTCATTCAGAATGGAAGGAGAGAAAAGAGCTTCCAGGACAAACAGAAATTAAAAGAATTTGTGATCACTAAACCAGCCCTGCAAGAAATATTAAATGGGATCCTGTAAGCAAAGAGAGAGCCCAAAAGTAACACAGACCAGAAAGAAATAGAGACAATCTACAGAAACAGGCATTTTATGGTAATACAATGGCACTAAATTCATATCTTTTAATAGTTACTCTGAATGTAAATGGGCTAAATGCCCCAATCAGAAGACACAGGGTATCTGATTAGATAAAATGTAAGACCTATCGATATGCTGTCTAGAAGAGACCCATTTTAGACCTAAAGACACCTCCAGGTTGATAGTGAGGGGGTGTAGAACCATTTATTATGATAATGGACATCAAAAGAAAGCTGGAATAGCAATCCTTATATCAGACAAATTACTAAAGACTATTGGGATGAAAAGGGACTCTATATCATACTGAAAGGGTCTATCCAACAAAAAGAGCTAACAATTATAAATATTTATGCTCCTAACTTGGGAGCAGGGAATTATATAAACCAATTAATAACCAAATTAAAGAAACACATTGATAATAATACAATAATAGTAGGGGACTCCAACAACCCACTCACAGAAAAGGACAGGTCATCTAAGCAGATCAACAAGGAAAAAATGGCTTTGAATGACACACTGGACCAGATGGACTTCACAGATATATACAGAGCATCCCATCCTAAACCAACCGAATATACATTCTTCTCAAGTGCACATGGAATATTCTTCAGAATAGATCACATAGTGGGTCACAAATCAAGTATCAACATGTACCAAAAGACTGGGATTATTGCCTGCATATTTTCAGACCACAGTGTTTTGAAACTTGAACTCAGGAGGAAATTTGGAAGGAACCCAAGTACTTAGAGATTAAAGAGCATCCTACAAAGAATGAATGGGTCAAGCAGGAAATTTAAGAAGAATTTTTTTTTTAATTCATGGAAACAAATGAAAATGAAAACACAACTGTTCAAAACCTCTGGGATACAGCAAAAGTGGTCCCAAGAAGGAAGTACATAGCAATGCAAGCCTTTCTCAAAAAATTACAAAAGACTCAAATACACAAGCTAACTTTACACCTAAACGAGCTGGAGAAAGAACAGCAAACAAAGCCTAAATAAGCAAGAGAAGAGAAATAATAAAGATTAGAGTAGAAATCAATGAAATAGAAACCAAAAGGACAGTAGAACAGATCAATGAAACTAGAAGCTGGTTCTTTGAAAGAATTAATAAGATTGATAAGCCCCTAGTCAGACTTATCAAAAAGAAAAGAGAAAGGACCCAAATTAATAAAATCATGAATGAAAGAGGAGAAATCACAACCAACTCCAAGGAAATACAAACAATTTAGGAACATATTATGAGCAACTGTATGCCAACAAATTAAGCAATCTGGAAGAAATGGATGCATTCCTGGAAACTTATAAACTACCAAAACTGAAACAGGAAGAAATAGAAAACCTGAATAGACCCATACCCAGGAAGGAAATTGAAGCAGTCATCAAAAATCTCCCAATGAGCAAGACTCCAGGGCCAGATGGCTTCCCAGGAGAATTCTACCAAACATTTAAAGAAGAATTAATACCTATGCTTCTGAAGCTGTCTCAAAAAACAAATATGGAAGGGAAACTTCCAAACTAATTCTATGAGGCCAGCATTACCTTGATCCCCAAACCAGACAAAGACCCCATCAAAAAGGAGAATTACAGACCAATATCCCTGATGAACATGGATGCAAAAATTCTCACCAAAATACTAGCCAATAGGATCCAACAATACAGTAAATCCTTTTATTGTTAAAATTATTATTCATCTCAACCAGGCAGGATTTATTCCTAGGCTGCACAGGTGATTCCACATTCTCAAATCAATCACCATGATATATCACATTAATAAAAGAAAAGACAAAACTATACGATCCTCTGAATTGATGCCAAAAAAGCATTTGACAAAATACAGCATCCTTTCTTGATTTAAACTCTCCACAATGTAGGGATAGAAGGAACATACCTCAACATCATAAAAACTATCTATGAAAAGTCCATAGCACCTATCATTCTCAATGGGGAAAAACTGAGAGCTTTTCCCCTAAGGTTAGAAATACAGTAGGGATGTCCACTCTCATTACTGTTGTTCAACATGGTACTAGAAGTCCTAGCCTCAGCAATCAGACAACAAAAGAAAATAAAAGACATTCAAATTGGCAAAGAAGAAGTCAAACTCTCACTCTTTGCAGATGACATGATACTTTATGTGGAAAACCCAAAGGACTACATCCCAAATTGCTAGAACTCATAGAGGAGTTCAACAATTTGGCAGGTCATAAAATCAGTACACAGAAATCTGTTGCATTTCTTTTTTTAAAAGATTTTATTTATTTACTTGAGAGAGAGAGGAAGAGAGAGAGGCAGAGAGAGCACAAGCAGAGAGAGCACAAGCAGGAAGCAGGGGGAGTGGTAGGCAGCGGAAGAAGCAGGCTCCCCACTGAGCAAGGAGCCTGATGTGGGACTCGATCCCAGGACCCTGGGATCATGATCTGAGCCGAAGGCAGATGCTTCACTGACTGAGCCACCCAGGCACCCCAATCAATTGCATTTCTATACACTAACAATGAGACAGAAGAAAGAGAAATTAAGGAATCAATCCCATTTACAATTACACCAAAAGCCATAAGATACCCAGGAATAGACCTAACCAAAGAGGTAAAGGATCTGTACTCTAAAAAGTACAGAACTCTTATGAAAGAACTTGAGGAAGACACAAAAAATGGAAAAATATTCCATGCTCATGGATTAGATGAATAAATATTGTTAAAATGTCTATGCTACTCAGAGCAATCTGCACATTCAGTGCAATTCCTACCAAAATACTGTCAGCATTTTTCACAGAGCTGGAACAAATAATCCTAAAATTTGTATGGAACCAGAAAAGACCCTGAATAGCCAGAGGAATGTTGAAAATGAAAACCAAGGCTGGGGGCATCATCACAATGCCTGACTTCAAGCTCTATTACAAAGCTATAATCATCAAGACAGTATGGTACTGGCACAAAAACAGACACATAAATCATTGGAACAGAATAGAGAACCCAGAACTGGACCCTCAACTCTGTGGTCAACTCATCTTTGAAAAAGTAGGAAAGAAGATCCAATGGAAAAAGGATAGTCTCTTCAATAAGTGGTACTGGGAAAACTGGACAGCCACATGTAGAAGAATGAAACTGGACCATTTTCTTACACCATACACAAATATAAACTAAAAATGGATGAAAGACTAAATGTGAGACAGAAAGCCATCAAAATCCTAGAGGAGAACACAGGCAGCAACCTCTTTGACCTCAGTCACAGCAACTTCTTACTAGACACATATCCAAAGTCAAGGGAAACAAAAGCAAAAATGAACTATTGGGACTTCATCAACAGCAAAGGAAACAGTCAACAGAACTAAAAGGCCACCTATGGAATGGGGGAAGATATTTGCAAAAGACATATCAGATAAAGGGCTAGTATCCAAGATCTATAAAGAACTTATCAAACTCAACACCCAAAAAACAAATAATCCAGTCAGGAAATGGGCAGAAGATATAAATGGACTTTTCTCCAAAGAAGACATACAAATGGCCAACAGACACATGAAAACAATACTCTACCTCACTTGGAATCAGGGAAATACAAATCAAAACCACAGTGAGATACCACCTCACACCAGTCAGAATGGCTACAATTAACAAGACAAGAAACAACAAATGTTGGTGAGGATGCAGAGAAAGGAGAACCCTCTTACACTGTTGGTGGGAAGGCAAGCTGGTATAGCTACTCTGGAAAACAGTATGGAGGTTCCTCAAGAAGTGAAAAATAGAGCTACCTTATAACCCAGCAATTGAACTACCCCAAAGATACAAATGTAGTGACCTTAAGGGGCACCTGCACCTCAATGTTTATAGCAGCAATGTCCACAGTACCCTAACTGTGAAAAGAGCTGAGATGTTCATTGACAGATGAATGGATAAAGAAGATATGGTCTATCTATCTATCTATCTATCTATCTATCTATCTATCTATCCATCTCTCTCTATATATATATATACACACACACACACAAAAAGGAATAATACTCAGAGATCAGAAAGGATGACTACTTAACAATTACATTGACATGGATCTAACTGAAGTATATTATGCTGAGTGAAATAAGTCAATCAGAGAAAGACAATTATCATACAGTTTCACTCATATATGGAACGTAAGAAACAGCTCAGAGGATCATAGAAGAAGGTAGGGAAAACTGAATGGGAAGTCATCAGAGAGGGAGAAAAACCATGAGAGACTCTTACCTATAGGAAACAAACTGAGGGTGGCTGGAGGGGTAGTGAGTGGGCAAATGGGGTAATTAGGTGATGGGAATTAAGGAGGGCATGTGGTGTGATGAGTACTGAGTATTAATTGTAACTGATAAATTACTGAACACTACATCTGAAACTAATGATGTACTGTATGTTGGCTAATTGAATTTAAGAAAAAAGAAAACTTGCTGAATCTCAGTAAGAATAATACATTTTGTGACATTTTAATTTTATTCTAGTCACATTGCCCATTCTCTAGCTCCCTGGTATCCTTGAAAATTAACATCCAACATTCCTGGTCAGCATTACCCACCTAGGAGGGAGAAAAGCAAGCAGAATGGGTTGCAGCTCTTTCAAAGATTCATTCCCAAAGAATTGTCATTATTTGACCTGTCCGGGGTTTTAAGGAAGAATCACTTTCAAAGCTGTTTGAATTAGACTTGATGCAGCACTTGCCCAATGAGAAAATATTCTCCATATTATTATTATCAATATTAATTATAGGCAATTGTTTTAGTGTCATGGTTACCTACACTGGTGGATAGCAGTCTGTGCAAACATAGACTAATCAAAAAGCTTAAAAGGAGAAGTTGTGAAATTGATGTCCATAAGGGCTTTGAAAAACTCTGACAAATTTCCAAGAATCTAGAAGGCCTCACACTTGCATAGGGTTATGGGTATTTTGGGCCTATACACATATTCAAAAAAGCCTTGAGATGTACCTAAGCTCACATGTCTGGCTGACTTTTAGGCTTTGTGCAAGCAGGAAGTAAAGGCTAAGGCAAAGTGATAAGATGTCTGGTTGTGTGTTGAAGGCATGCCCTAACATGCACATAGAGCCCCTAGACAAAGATGGAGAGACCTAATGGTTCTAACAATTAAAAAGAATCTCTGTTCAATCATTATCTAAACACTAAGCTACATGAATCAAGGCTTGATTGTCTACATATGATAAAGAATATAGATTTTTACAGAATAAGTTAAGGCAAGTCATTTAACAAACAAATACTACAACAGTCATCAACAACAAAACAGGGGAAGAAGGAAGAATCTAATCTCCAGAGTTATTACATTATGTTATTTAAAATATCCAATTTTCAGAAGAAAAAAGATTGCAACTGTCACTGAGTAACACCAAATATTGAACTTACTAGACAAAGATTTAAGTCAGCTATTTAAAATATATTCAGATAGTGAAATATCCATGTCTAAAGAATCTCTAAAGAACTATAGTTTCCGGGGCGCCTGGGTGGCTCAGTCGTTAAGCATCTGCCTTTGGCTCAGGTCATGATCTCAGGGTCCTGGGATCGAGCCCCACATCGGGCTCCCTGCTCGGCAGGAGGCCTGCTTCTTCCTCTCCACTCCCCCTGCTTGTGTTCCCTCTCTCGCTGTATCTCTCTCTGTCAAATAAATAAAAATCTTTAAAAAAAAAGAACTATAGTTTCCTATAGTATGAGAGGATGTCTTACCAAAAGAAGAATGTTAGTAAGGAGGTAGCACTTATTTTAAATAACCCAGTGAAAAACTATGGAGTTGGAAAGTTCAATAGCTGAAATAAAAAGTTAAATAGGTGAGCTCATCACTAGTTTTTAGTAGGCAAAGAAAGAATCAGCAAACATGAAGATACATGAAATAAGATTATCTAGTCTGAACAAGAGAAAGAAAATGCTTTATATCAATGACCTCAGTTTCCACCTTAAAAAAAAAGAAAAAGGAAACAAGGAACCTGATTGGATAGGAAAAAAAAGAAAAGACACAAATTATCAATAATATAAATGCTAAAGTTGACATCACTACAGATTCTAGAGATCTTAAAAGGATAATGAGAAATTATTATAAATAGCTTTATACCAATAAATTGGAAATTTAGATGACAGATTCCCTTAAAGATATAATCTGTAAAGCTCATTCAAAAGAAACAGCTCTACATTGAATAAGAAAATTAAATCTGTGGTTTATAATTTCCCATAAATATATCTACAGGCCCAGATGACTTCTCTGAGGAATTCTATCAGTTGTATATGGAAGAAGTAGTCCATTTCTAAACAAACTCTTACAGACAATTAAACAGGAGAAAAATGCTTTCAATTCAGTCAATGAGATCATCAATACCTTCATACAAAATAAAATGAAGACATGACAAGAAAAGGAAGCTACAGATTGATATCTTTTATGAACATTGATACAAAAATTCTTAACAAAATTTTGATAAATCTAATCCAATATTAAAAAAGGGATAATACAAAAAAGTAATGCTGACAGTAAATTAATGTAATAAATTATTAAATCCCACCATATTAACAGATTGAAAGGAAAACATGATCATCTTAAAGGATGAAAAAAACAACATGTGACATCAAAATTTATTTCACAGACACAGTATTCAAGAAAGTGTGATTTAAGCATCAAAATTGACAAAAAAGTCAATAGAACAGAATAGTGTAAAAGTAGATATACACATATGTAGTCAATTGATATTTGACAAAGTTTCAAAGACAAATCTGTGAAGAATGGAGAATACACTATATATAATAAAATATATAATCCGGGGCGCCTGGGTGGCTCAGTTGGTTAAGCGACTGCCTTCGGCTCAGGTCATGATCCTGGAGTCCCGGGATCCAGTCCTGCATCGGGCTCCCTGCTCGGCGGGGAGTCTGCTTCTCCCTCTCCCACTCCCCGTTTGTGTTCCCTCTCTCGCTGTGTCTTTCTCTGTCAAATAAATAAATAAAATCTTTAAAAAAATAAATAAATAAAATAAAATAAAATATATAATCCAAATAAAATGTAAATTTATGTGTATCAAATAACTTTTATACATATATATACACACACATATATAGCAACATATACAAAAAATAACCTAAAATGGGTCACAGACCCAAATACAAAACTTAAAAATATAAAACTATGGGAGAAATAGTAACAAAATATTTGTGACCTTGGGAAAGGCGAAGATTTCTTATATACAATACCAAACACATAATGCATAAAATAAATAATAAATTTAACTTCATTAAAATTATGAATTTCTTCTCTTCAAAACTGAGTGTTAAGATAATGAAAATACAAGCCAGAAGCTGGAAGAAAACATCAAGCAACATATGTGATAAAGGACTTGTGTTCAAAATATATAAAGAACTCTTAAAACTCATTAAGAAGAAAAAATAAAAAAAATTCTAAATGAACAAAATATTAAATAGATCCTCCATGAAAGAAATATCCATTTCAAAAAAAATCACATGAAAGTAGACTCAAACTCATTAGTCATTTGGGAAGGCAATTTAAAACCACAAATTGATATCACTACACACCCTCTAGAATGTCTAAAATCGCAGTCTCCATACAAAATGTTGGCAAAGAGGTGGAGGAGTATATACACTGCTGGTGAGAAAGTGAAGTGGTACAATTGCTTTGAGGAAAAAAAAAAGTGCATCTTAAAATGTTAAACATGCACCTACCATATAACCAGGACATCCTATCTAGGTACTTACCCAAGAGAAGTTAAATGTGCAACCATAAAAGACCTGAAACAGGGCGCCTGGGTGGCTCAGTTGGTTAAGCGACTGCCTTCAGCTCAGGTCATGGTCCTGGAGTCCCGGGATCGAGTCCCGCATCGGGCTCCCTGCTCGGCGGGGAGTCTGCTTCTCCCTCTGACCCTCCCCCCTCTCATATGCTTTCTCTCATTCTCTCTCTCTCAAATAAATAAATAAAATCTTTAAAAAAAAAAAAAAAAAAAAAAACCTGAAACAAAGGCCCATAGCCAGTTAATTCATAATTACCCCAAAATAGAAATGACCCAAATGCTTGTCAATAAATGAATGGATAAATAAACTATTGTATTGTATATGATGGAATACTGCTCACCAATAAGAAGGAATGATTCATTGGACAAGGAACCCCAGGGACTAATCTCAAAATAATCATTTAATTTAAAAAGAGAGACAAAAAGGAGAGTGCATATTGTACTATCTCTATAAAATTTAGAAAATGCAAAGTTATCTAAAGTGACAAAATTGCCTGGAAGTGGAGAGTGGGCCGAGGAGACTCAAGAGAGAGATTACCAAATGACAGAAAGACACTTGAGGATGACGGATATGATGTTCATTATCCCGAATATGGTAATGGCTTCACAGGTATACACATATCAAACCTATCAAATTATACATTTACATGTGTCCCATTTATCATACACCAACCTCACTAAAGTTGTTTAAAAATTATGTCTAAAAGAGATTTTGGCCCACATTACTTGTTCATGGTAGTGACCAAAATCTACCCAGTAGAAGACTTGGTAGGGAAATTTTGACAAGGAAATTCTAGTCATGGCCTGCGTTAGCCTGTGATTGCTTCTATCCTTTTAGCCTGCCTCCTCATTATGAAGCAGAGATAGCAATATAGCACTAAGAAACCAGATGTTCTCATTGTCTTCATATAACCAGTCCTCTTGCTTTGGTACAAAACTTAAATCTATCTTTCTTAATGTAGAAGATAAAAACTTTAACTCTAAAACTCTGATTTGTCTTCTGATATCAATCAGTTCACTAGTTAATGTTTGTAAGAGTACCTGTGTTTATTGTCCTCAAAAGTTCTTATCTGGATCTTTCATTATTTCTCTACTAAATATCCTCTAGAATTTAAATAACAGTCTTTGTGCTGTACTTTTGCACCTTGTAGTCTGATGGCAGTGTATGTTTTATTTTACTGCCATCAAACGTTATCTTTAAAATAACATTGATTTAAATTATCTGTTGCTCACCTTACTTAGCTATATTAACCACTGAAATGCACAGAGTATAGGATGAACTCTGAGACTAAGACATAAAATTCTCCCAAAGGATGTAAAGAAAATATACATTTTTTTCCAGTAGGATAAATTTGTTGTCAAAAAGCCCCCACAAAATGACTTAATACTTTAGCACAGATTTTGAAACACATTTTAAGCAATTAAATTTTGCCTTTATAGTCTATGAAATACACAATGCATGATATATTGGTAATCACTAAAACATGTAAAATCAGGGAATCAACCTCAGTGATGTTATCTTTTGGTTTTATTTTGTCCCTTTTATGTCACTTTCCTACTCAGTTAAGATATTGGTCTGACATTTTTTAATGTCTCACCACAAATGCTTAATGAATTGTTTACCATTTTCTCATCAGAAAACACAGCAAAATATGAGCTACTTTATACTACCAGCTGGACTAGTGCAGGTGACAGTAAATTATCACTATCAGTTGCAGCTCATATGCTGATGTTGTAGCTTTGCTGGAGCAACACACCCTGCATATGTGATATGCTGCTACTGATCTGGAAAATATATTATTTTTACTCATCAACAGGGAGAATCATAAGCAATTTGTGCTCATAGAATGGTCATGGAATGAGAAGTCTACATTAACTCCCTTGCTTTCTCTAACAATAGAATCTCAGGACCTGGACCATGTGAAAGTCCACAGACTATCTCTTTGGTTCATTGTATTAATGGCACCATGCAAATTGGAATGTAACAAGTATTTGGCATGTTTTGGTAAGACTTATGTTGTCTTGGACCACATGGTACAGCCAGCACCATGGTTCTTAAGGTTTGTGGGGTAGAAAAAGATACCTCATGAAGCCTCTGGCAAGTCTCCATAGTCTAGCTTCTTGAATAAGACCACGGTATCTGTAGCAAGGACCAACTACTGTTTAAAAGCAGCTCCTGGCATGCTAGCAGACCCTGAGAGACACAAAGCATCTAAACACAGCACGTTGAGGGACCCTGAGGTTAGCACTGCCCATTATTACCTTGGTACTATCAAAAACACTAGTGCATATTATCAGGCAGCACAGCACCCATCAGTCGTAATATAGGCATGAAATACCAAGAGTGGGTTCAAATTGTCTGGAAGGATCCCTAAGCTTCAGGAACACGTGGCTCAGGCCTCCATGTCATTGGTCTTTGTTGCCTCAGTGGCTCTTCTTCAGCGCATGCCTCCAGCCTCATGAAGGGTTCCTAATAACCAGCTAAACAGAGAAGTAAACACCTAACTGTGGTTCACAGGGTCAGCTTGGTAGGTTTGTGCAAGCTAAGCAGAGACTGCTGCACCCCAGCCATGCTCAGGAGAGGTTCTAAGGCAGTAATGAGGGGGAGTCCTTTGATGGCTAAGGACCAGGGAAGCCACCAGGCCATCTACTTTGTGTGGAGACCAGGGATAGTCCAAGGTACAGATATATAGGCAATGGTGAATATTTGACCAGGAAAAATATGTGGATAGACCTATAGGCTTACACAAAGTGTAAAAATATTTATGTTGCATGTTAATTCCTTCTAAAGAGCATTCACTGCAGCACAGTCACTGAACAACTAAGAAGTCAGGATGAATTCACCTGCTGATGACAACTGGCCTTTGTCCTAGGACACCCCAGGGTTTTAAATGAGTTCACAGACAAAGCTGCTCTGGTGGCAAAGGTGCAGCCATGCTGGCCCCAGTACCATGGGTTCCCTCTCATTAAGATTCACACAGTCATTGCCTTTGCTGAATTTTGTCAGGGCAGCAAGAGAGACCAGTTGTGACCTACCCCCCAGTGATACCATCCTTCTGGGGGACCAACTGGTCATTTGGTGATAGGTTGATTCCATGTATCTACTTCCATGCTGAGAATGGCAAGGTCATAACAGAGGCAGAGTTTCACACTCTGATATTACAACATGGCATCCCTTGGTATTCCCAGGCCCAGTAATTAAGCAAGTATAGCACCCCAGCCTGAGAAGTATATGCTAATCAAAGGCTCTGAACCCTTAGTGATAAGAGTCCAGCTCACCATGGAAGAAAATTAATGAGAAGAGAAGTGCTTGCAAAGAGGAAGCAGAATGTGCAATGGGCAGTGGAAGGAGGTGATACATATCATCCATAGTCTTGAGACTAAGTGTAGTTGTAGAAGCTTTCATTTGTTCCACCAGCTTTTCTGGTGTAAGTTCACCAGCTTTTGTGACCAGAAGTTCTGGGACTGGTATGCTTGTAAAGCGAACTTAAGAACTTGATACAAGTAGGAAGAGGATCTGAGAGACTTGAGAGGCATACAATAGATGCTGCTAGTGTCTCATCCAGATTTCTCTTATGCACGAGTTACCCAGCGGCTGCAGTTGCTGTGGCTATACTCGATGCTTTCTTCAGAGAATTACTTCTTGCTGAGAGGTGCCTACTCATCCTGGTAAACCTGGGAGCTTATGCTAGAGCCCTCCTATTCAATATGCACACCCTGGTCCTACAGCTGATTGGTATCATGGAATGATATCTGACCAACTTTCCCAACATGAAATTTTCTGCATCACAAATGCTCACGACACCCCACCCCAACTCCTCACACCTGGATTCGGCCAGGGCTAGATTTTGCCAAGAACACATCCTTGCTTGGCCCATTATTCTTGTCCATTCTGTTTCTCTCACTCCATCCAAAAATCTCCTTAAGAGGTCCTACTTCTGGAGAACTCCACTTAAATATTGGCTTTCAGGGATATTTAGTTTTCTTTTTACTTCCTTAAGACTGTCTCATAGGATATATTAATTTGTCACAGATGTTTTCAGGAGTGTGGGTCCAGTTTGGGAGGGCAAAAGAGTCTAAATTATGTGCCAAATAAATTCACTTTAGGCAAAATCTATGTTTGTAGAAAACTGTTCGATATTGAACTGGATAATGTTAAACATTTGACTAGAGGTTAATTGCTGGTAATTATTTGGTATCTTAAAGTTGATTTTTGTAAAGATTACTTTATAATAATACTTTATATACTTTACACTTTTTGCATTATTTCTTTTTTACATTTTTTTCTTTTTATGATTTAATACTTTTTGCATTATTTCTTTTGTGCATTTTTTTCTTTTTCTGACCTCCCCTAACTATGCATGTCATTCAAGACCTAAAGGCCATACTCCTTACAAAACCATTAGTAAATTCTCAAGTGGGACTTTTTTTCTCTCCCTGCTGTGAGCTATCTTGACACTTTATATGCAACTAGTTTTAACTCCATCCACTTCTCTTATATAGTTTAGACATTGAAATGAATAACCTTCCTTTGGCTATCAGGCTACATGCCATTGGAGAGCAGGATCACTGACTGCAGTTTTGTTAGAATTCCTCTCAGAATCTAACCAAAGTGCCTTTAATCATAAGCTCTTGGGGCATGATAAGGGCAGGTAGAATTCACACACTGATAGTGTTATTAGAAAATGCAATCACCTTTAAAAACTACATGAAGTCCCAGATTATTTTGTGAACTTACTTGATTACAAGTGGCGAGATGTGATTGCCTGTGCCAAGGGGTAGAGAGCCAGAAGAAAAAGAAAAGGAGAAAAGACTACCCAGATATTTGCTGTATATCAAAGGCTTTCACAGACAGAGCACTTAATCTTCATAACACTCTTATTAGACAAGAATTATTTATTCCATTTTACAAAGCTGGAAATTTAATTAAGAACTACAAAGTAACTTGGATGTGGTTATCTAGTGGCTGAGCCAGAATTGAAGAGAAGTGATTTGAAACATATGCTCTTTCCATTAAAACTTTGCCCCTGTTGAGATCCAAATAACCTGAAATTCTACACTTTAACCACTATTAAATGTGACTTTTATTTCTAAAGATAAGCTTCCTCAATAAAAACATTGTTTATGCATTTATATCAACATTGATTGAGCACTTGTGATGCCCAAGTTTTCCCAGAATTGGGAAAGAGGCTGAGAAACGTATAAACAGTAAATCTTAAACCAAAAACCCCTTCTCAAATTTCAGTGTCTTCTGCACTAAAAAAGGGAAAGCTTCTGCCTCAGAATGTAAGGTCAGCAATACTGTCATTCCATCACGAGATCCAACTTCTGTGCAAAAATATGTTATTTCCAAGTTTAGCTGACTTGTAGGTACCACAGTATTCAAATTTATAAGATTTCAAATTAGAAAGCCATGATTTCAGTCCTGTATTTAGTAGTAACAACTACTTGTAATGTCTTGTTCAGTTTTACCTCTTCAAATCTCGGTTTATTCACCAGCAAAATGAGCATCCCAGTAAATTTGTTATGGGTTTTGAGGGAGGTACATGTAAAATAGTTAAGGAAACCCCTGGCAGATATGTGTTCAATAGTCATGTGACAAGATAATTAGTATCTTGGGTGCCTGGGTGGCTCAGTTGGTTAAGCGACTGCCTTCAGCTCAGGTCATGATCCTGGAGTCCCGGGATCGAGTCCCACATCGGGCTCCCTGCTCAGCAGGGGGTCTGCTTCTCCCTCTGACCCTCTTCCCACTCGTGTTCTCTGTCTCTCATTCTCTCTCTCTCAAATAAATAAATAAAATCTTTAAAAAAAAGATAATTAGTATCTCAATAAGATACTAATTCTTACTGATGTAGAAATATCACAAAGAATGAAAAATGAATATTCTGTCCCTCTTCTGTCTCCTCTGTCTCTCCCCCAACCACAGTGTGAGGAAGGATTTTAGTATAACATGCTTTTGAGATGTGGACTCTAGAACTTGCTTTCCATAACCCCCATCAAAGTTAAGAATTCTTGTTTTCAGTATGCACTGAATTTTCCTAGAGTAAGAAGTTTAGAATCAGAGGGGAAAGAGGAAGAAGGGACATGTAGCTTAATTGAGGAAGTTTCTCCCAACATTGGGAAGGTGACAGAGGCCAACATTTTTCAACAGAGTCGACTACCACACATTTTTGGAATACATATGAGATGCAAGAGCCTCAAAAGGGAGCTACTATAGATTTAATTAAAAACTCCCAGCCCAAGAACCTGGGCTCTGGCTTGGAAAAGACCCTCTGCCCACAGGAGTCATGGGGCACCACCTTCAAGAGTCTAACATCAGTAGTGACCATACTTGGACCAAAGTTTCCAGTGTTATAGAGCAGGTTAGGTCCCCTGCATCTTAAGATAACCATAGGTAATGGAGCTGGGAGAAGACTGCACTATAAATTAATTTATATAAAGAATTCCCTAACAAATCAGCAGGATAGGAGAGTTCAGTGCATATAGTATTTGAGAGAAGAATAAAAGATAAGTGACTTTGTTAATTCCCACAATATGAAATAAAACTTATGCAAGCTAGAGTAGTTCTTGTCACTTGTTTCCCACCACCACCCTTCAGACACCCTGTGAACTCATGTAATTTCAATTAAAAGAGTAAGATTCATTCACATTAAGTGGTACACAACTCTTTGTAGAAACTATTTTATGTTTCTTTTGCAAATTGTGTCTTAATGTTTTTGAAAATGATAAAAAGAAACAAATCAACTCTTTTTAGATGGCCCTTGCAAATATGTGAGTCTAAAATTGGCAAACTCCTGTGGTGTTTAGCAAAGAATCCAAGTCTTTGCAAATAAATTAGACATTTTGGGATAGAAAAGGGAAGTTAAAAGAAAGCATAAAGATGTGTTGCCAGGGAAACTCCTGGTCAGAGGAAAATGATGGGGGGGGAAATCACATGCACACTGCCAGAGTACATATGAGGAGGTTCTAATTGCTTTCTCAGCACCGAAGACAAACTGCAGAGAGTTCAGTGCAGCAAATATGTATGGAGTATTTACCATGTATTCATCACTTACACAAAGTAATGGGGATCCAAGAATAAACAGAACACAAGCACTCTCTTTAGGAAACTGACATCAACTGGAATAGAGACAAGGAAAACATAATTTCATCTAAAAATGTGCATAGAATAGAAGCACATAAAAAGTATACTGTTATTCTAGAAAGGGAGATTGCTGGTTAAAGGATGACTATTAGCCATGGAGTGCATGTATGTGAGTAGGAAGGGAGGGAAGGAGATGGAAGAAGGATGTTGCGGAGAATGTGAGACAAAGGCTAGTCTTAGGCAAAGGTCAAGAACAAAGGCAAAAACATGATGTGAACAGGGGAATGACAACAGGTAGAACATGAGATGGGAATAAGCCTTAGCAAGAAAGACTTACAATTATAAAAATTACTTATGATTATGACTGATAACACTTGCAGAGTGCTTACTGTTTGCCTGGCACCATCCTGGTCCTTTAACTTACTAAACCAACACATTTAACCCAGTGAAGTGGTTACTGGTTTTCCCATGTTTAAAGTGACAGCAGTAACGTATCATTCATTTGAGAGAGAAAGGGGACACTATTTAATGATTACGCTAAAATAATAGGCACATACCATGACTTTTGAGGAAAACTATAGTAAACGGTCACCATTTTTTATAGATTAAAAAAATGAGGTAGAGAAAGATGGTCCCTTGTCCAAGTTCTCACACTGCTAAGAGTTGGAGATTTTAAGGTAGGAAGGAAGGTAGCAAGGCATCTGGGAGGAAAGGTGAGACCTAGAAAATCAGGATGGAGAATAGGAGATGGAATGTTTGGGGAATAAAATTTCAAGATTTGGTGAATGACAGCATGCTGGAGGTGAAGAAGAAGCCTGGGTGATGCCCAGAATTCTGGCTCAGGCAGATGTATGGATGGTGATGCCAATTATTCTCATGGGGCTTTAGGAGAAAGAACAGCTCTGGATGTGAAATGATGAGTACCAGCAAGTTTTGGATAAGATGATATACCTAGAGTGTATAAAAGCAAAACATGTTCAGCAGGACTTGGATGTATACATTTTAAATTCAGTGGAGAGAGGAGAAGCAGAAAGAGATGGAAAAACACTATAAGCACATTGGAGTTGGTTAATGTGGATGGGGATAGCAATGAATGAGTTAAAATGTTGACAACCATAGTGTTTAAGAGACTGGAGAAGAAGAAACAAAATATTTCATCATGCATGTGACCCAGATTCATCTCTAAACTCCATAGGGTTTAGTCTCTCCATACATGTGCATTAGAAGAAGACCAATCCAGCATTTCAAGATGACTTAAAATTATTCTTACTTCTGTGTAATGTCTAGTAACATTATATGTATTCTAATTCATCACTCCCCACATTTCTCACCAGTCTCTCTCTGTCCTCTCCCATTCATTCACACCCACATCTGCTCCACAGACTGTGCCAAACCTCCAGCCCCTCGCTGCACCCACTTCCACACATAGGCTCCTCACCGTTCTTTCTTGCCTCTTTCTACCACACCAAATCCACTCTACCTCCACTGGAAGTGGCTGCCAGGGCTCTTACTTGGGCTCCCACTGAGCCAGCAGCTCTATGACTAAAGGACCCAGAAGCTCCTTGGTGGCCAGATGCCTCCTTGCTCTCTGGGAATTACAATTTCTCCAGGAAGAGCTGTATGAAGAGCTCTGTAGGTATTTTAGGTTTGTACTGCTTCTCTTTTTTTTTTTTTTTTCTTTTTTAATCTCTCCAAGTGCTTTACTAGCACCAAAACATAGGGAATTACTGGGAATAAAAACTGACACCATACTACACAAAGACAATGAAAATGTGGCAATAAACTGTTTTGCAAAGGGGGTGATCAGCCCAAGCTCTTTCCCAGCATTAACTGAACAGAGGAAGGCCATCACCTAAAGCAATTAGCACTGAATTCAATGGAAGTATTACAAGTGACAGATGACAAACACAGGTTAAAACCCCGAATGACTATGTTCAAGTCAAAAATTTTAAAACATATTTGTATTTTCTACCTGAAAAACATTAACAGTTTTATATATAACCCAGATACTCACTGCTAAAAGCATAACTATCATTATAGTAAGAAGCTACTATATTAGTTTTAGTACATTTATTTTCCCCAACCCAGTATTTTGTTTTTCTCCTAAACAACAAAGAAATTCTACTCCAACAATCCCCCTGTAGTAAATTAATTCCTGACAAGAAGAAAATAGCACGTTTTCATCTCTTAAGTGTAATAGGATAGCTTTCACAGGTTTGGGATCAGCTTTTGCAGTGGCCTGAATATGAGAGAATAAGAGGCCTTCCAGTTGCTGACAGTCACTCAGAAGCCTTGGAGCCTGTAGAGCAAGAGACAAGGTGTTGGCAGGCACCTGGAGAGGTAAGCAAAGGCTAGACCCTGAAAGTGCCTCCTATCTTCTCCCTGTAATTTGAGATTTTCTCTTAGAGGAACAGAAAGCCATTAAAAAATTTAACAGGCTGTAATCAGGAATCTGAATTGCAAATGGCAGAAATATATTTTTGGTTAATACAAGCAATTAAGGAGTGCACTTGTTGTGATGAGCCCCGGGTAATGTATAGAAGTGTTGAATCACTGTATTGTACACCTAAAACTAATATAACAATATTTGTTAACTATACTGGAATGAATGAAAAATAAATACATACATACATACATACATACATACATACATACATACATAAAAGAGTAGCAGAGAAGACTTCATGATAGCACCCAGGATGGGGTAGAAACATGTGGGCATGTGCACAGGGTCCTGTGGTCACTGTGCTACACTTTTCACTTCCAGTCCTCCTGCTCTTGGATATAGGTGTCTCTCATCCACCTTGGAGGCCTTCCCTTTTCCTCAGTCTGTCAGCTCTGCTCTGGCCACACTTCTATCCCTAACCACCTAAGATGCTGTAATTTGACCCATTTAAGAAGTCCATTGAAAATGTTAAGCCTTTGACTTGTAGCCACTTGACCCACTGAAACTCTGACACCTGCATTTGTTTTCTCTTCTCCTTTGCAGAGTTTACTGAGTACATGGCCACCTACCTCTATGACCACATGGCCTTCAAAGTTCAAGTAGATTCTCATGACTCAGCATTTGCTCAAAGTACCTCTGACAAATTCCAAATCCCATTTTCTTCTGTTTCTTTTCTTTTTTAAAGGACAAGATGCCAGTTTTGCTCTAATATTAATCCTTCTACTGATGCTGATTATCACCTCCCATGTTTTCAAAGTCTTTTCTTCATCAACTACCAGGCCCCCACTTACTGCCTACTAGGCAAACCCACCTACATGTGGGTTGAACACATCAATAACCCTAAAAAAGTTCCTCCAGCATTGATACAGCTACTCTCATATCTTCCTAGTTTCAGCAAATGGCAACTCTAGGCTCCCTGGCCTGAACAATCAGGACAAAAACTGCATTTTCTCTGACATCTCATTAACACTCTATATCCCACTGTACTCTTCTCATTCATACCTCACACTGGTGTCCTTTCTGGTCTCCCAGCATACTCTTGGCTCAGATCCTTATCCCTTGCTTTTCCATCTTCCTCAGATATCCACATTGTTTTTTGTTTTGTTTTGTTTTGTTTTGTTTTGGTTTTGGTTTTGGTTTAGATATATGCTCTTTTTTTTTTCTTTTAAATCTTTTTATTTTAAAAACATCCTCAGTATCCTCTGTGAGTGATTGGATTGAATATCATTGAAGAAGAAATAACATACTTATTTTCTTAAGGGTTCCTAAGTCTGTGTGTTTGTGTGTGTGTGTGCGTGTGTATGCAAGTGTATTTCCTTACCATATTATAGGAGTGTATTTCTGAGCTCACATAAATTTGGATAGAGTCATATGGCTTCTTCTGGAAATTCACTTGTGTGTAGAAATGATATGCTTGAAACTCTTAACTCATAATGTAAGACATTTTAAAACTCTTATTTCCTCTACAAGGGTCATTAGGAAGGTGTGAGATGGCGGTTGCTCCCGTGATCTGAATTGGAGTGAGGAGCTATGTAGCAGATTACCAGATGAATGATGATGAACACATCATGTGAGAAATATATCTCATTTAAGCCACAAGAATTTATGTAGATTTTTTTCTACAACAGAATTTTTGCGAATTTATTAATATTTGTTCTATTTAAAATTTTCTTTTTAAAACATTTATACTAATATTGGAATATAGTTGGAGAAATTTCTCTCTTAACCTATTTCCCTATACAAAATTTTTACCATTTAATATTTACTTGAAGTTTTTTTTAATTCTTATGTTAATCCCCATACATTACATCATTAGTTTTAGATGTAGTGTTCCATGATTCATTGTTTGTGCATAACACCCAGTGCTCCATGCAGAATGTGCCCTCCTCAATACCCACCACCAGGCTAACCCATCCTCCCACCCCCCTCCCCTCTAGAACCCTCAGTTTGTTTTTCAGAGTCCATCATCTCTCATGGTTCGTCTACACCTCTGATTTCCCCCACTTCATTCTTCCCCTCCTGCTACCTGCTTCTTCTTCTTCTTTTTCTTTTTCTTAACATATATTGCATTGTTTCAGAGGTACAGATCTGAGATTCAACAGTCTTGCACAATTCACAGCGCTTACCAGAGCACAACCCTCCCCAGTGTCTATCACCCAGTCACCCCATCCCTCCCACCCCACCCCCCACTCCAGCAACCCTCAGTTTGTTTCCTGCAATTAAGAATTCCTCATATCAGTGAGATCATATGATACATGTCTTTCTCTGTTTGACTTATTTCGCTCAACATAATACCCTCCAGTTCCATCCACGTCGTTGCAAATGGCAAGATCTCATTCCTTTTGATGGCTGCATAATATTCCATTGTATATATATACCACCTCTTTATCCATTCATCTGTCGATGGACATCTTGGCTCTTTCCACAGTTTGGCTATTGTGGACATTGCTGCTATAAACATCAGGGTGCACGTACCCTTTCGGATCCCTACTTTTGTATCTTTGGGGTAAATACCCAGTAGTGCAATTGCTGGATCGTATGGTAGCTCTATTTTCAACTTTTTGAGGAACCTCCATACTGTTTTCCAGAGTGGCTGCACCAGCTTGCATTCCCACCAACAGTGTGGGAGGGTTCCCCTTTCTCCACATCCCTGCCACATCTGTCGTTTCCTGACTTGTTAATTTTAGCCATTCTGACTGGTGTGAGGTGGTATCTCATTGAGGTTTTGATTTGGATTTCCCTGATGCCGAGCAATATTAAGCACTTTTTCATGTGTCTGTTGGCCATTTGGATGTCTTCTTTGGAAAAATGTCTGTTCATGTCTTCTGCCCATTTCTTGATTGGATTCTTTGTTCTTTGGGTGTTGAGTTTGATGAGTTCTTTATAGATTTTGGATACTAGCCCTTTATCTGATATGTCATTTGCAAATATCTTCTCCCATTCTGTGGGTTGTCTTTTGGTTTTGTGGACTGTTTCCTTTGCTTTGCAAAAGCTTTTTATCTGGATGAAGTCCCAATAGTTCATTTTTGCCCTTGCTTCCCTTGCCTTTGGCAATGTTTCTAGGAAGAAGTTGCTTCGGCTGAGGTCAAAGAGGTTGCTGCCTGTGTTCTCCTTTAGGATTTGGATGGACTCCTGTCTCACATTGAGGTCTTTCAACCATTTGGAGTCTATTTTTGTGTGTGGTGTAAGGAAATGGTCCAGTTTCATTCTTCTGCATGTGGCTATCCAATTTTCCCAACACCATTTGTTGAAGAGACTGTCTTTTTTCCATTGGACATTCTTTCCTGCTTTGTCAAAGATGAGTTGACCATAGAGTTGAGGGTCCATTTCTGGGCTCTCTATTCTGTTCCATTGATCTATGTGTCTGTTTTTGTGCCATTACCATACTGTCTTGATGATGACAGCTTTGTAATAGAGCTGGAAGTCCGGAATTGTGATGCCGCCAGCTTTGCTTTTCTTTTTCAACATTCCTCTGGCTCTTCGGGGTCTTTTCTGGTTCCAAACAAATTTTAGGATTATTTGTTCCATTTCTTTGAAAAAAGTGGATGTTCTTTTGATAGGGATTGCATTAAATGTGTAGATTGCTCTAGGTAGCATTGACATCTTCACAATATTTTTTCTTCCAATCCATGAGCATGGAATGTTTTTCCATTTCTTTGTGTCTTCCTCAATTTCTTTCATGGGTATTTTATAGTTTTCTGAGTACAGATCCTTTGTCTCTTTGGCTAGATTTATTCCTAGATATCTTATGGTTTTGGGTGCAATTGTAAATGGGATTGACTCCTTAATTTCTCTTTCTTCTGTCTTGTTGTTGGTGTATAGGAATGCCACTGACTTCTGTGCATTGATTTTATATCCTGCCACTTTACTGAATTCCTGTATGAGTTCTAGCAGTTTTGGGGTGGAGTCCTTTGGGGTTTTCCACATAAAGTATCGTATCATCTGCAAAGAGTGAGAGTTTGACTTCTTCTTTGCCGATTTGGATGCCTTTGATTTCTTTTTGTTGTCTGATTGCTGTGGCTAGGACTTCTAATAGTATGTTGAATAGCAGTGATGATAGTGGACATCCCTGCCGCGTTCCTGACCTTAGGGGGAAAGCTCTCAGTTTTTCCCCATTGAGAATGATATTTGCTGTAGGTTTTTCGTAGATGGCTTTTATGATATTGAGGTAGTACCCTCTATGCCTATACTCTGAAGAGTTTTGATCAAGAAAGGATGCTGTACTTTGTCAAAAGCTTTTTCTGCATCTATTGAGAGGATCATATGATTCTTGTTCTTTCTTTTGTTAATGTATTGTATCACATTGATTGATTTGTGGATGTTGAACCAACCTTGCAGCCCAGGGATAAATCCCACTTGGTCGTGGTGAATAATCCTTTTAATGCACTGTTCAATCCTATTGGCTAGTATTTTGGTGAGAATTTTTGCATCCATGTTCATCAGGGATATTGGTCTGTAATTCTCCTTTTTGATGGGGTCTTTGTCTGGTTTGGGGATCAAGGTAATGGTGACTTCATAAAACGAGTTTGGAAGTTTTCCTTCCATTTTTATTTTTTGGAACAGTTTCAGAAGAAAAGGTATTAATTCTTCTTGAAATGTTTGGTAGAATTCCCCTGGGAAGCCATTTGGCTCTGGGCTTTTGTTTGTTGGGAGATTTTTGATGACTGCTTCAATTTCCTTAGTGGTTATAGGTCTGTTCAGGTTTTCTATTTCTTCCTCGTTCAGTTCTGGTAGTTCATACATCTCTAGGAATGCATCCATTTCTTCCAGATTATCTAATTTGCTGTCATATAGTTGCTCATAACATGTTCTTATAATTGTTTGTATTTCTTTGGTGTTGGTTGTGATCTCTCCTCTTTCATTCATGATTTTGTTGATTTGGGTCATTTCTCTTTTCTTTTTGATAAGTCTGGCCAGGGGTTTATCAATCTTGTTAATTCTTTCAAAGAACCAGCTCCTAGTTTCATTGATCTGTTCTACTGTTCTTTTAGTTTCTATTTCATTGATTTCTGCTCTGATCTTTATTATTTCTCCTCTCCTGCTGAGTTTAGGCTTTATTTGCTGTTCTTTCTCCAGCTCCTTTAGGTGGAGGGTTAGGTTGTGTACTTGAGACCTTTCTTGTTTCTTGAGAAAGGCTTGTATTGCTATATACTTTCCTCTTAGGACTGCCTTTGCTGCATCCAAAGATTTTGAATAGTTGTATTTTCATTTTCATTGGTTTCCATGTATTTTTTTAATTCTTCTTTAATTTCCTGGTTGACCCATTCATTCTTCAGTAGGATGCTCTTTAGCCTCCATGTATTTGAGTTCTTTCCGACTTTCCTCTTGTGATTGAGTTCTAGTTTCAAAGCTTTTTGGTCTGAAAATAGGCAGGGAATGATCCCAATCTTTTGGTACCGGTTGAGACCTGATTTGTGACCTAGGATGTAATCTATTCTGGAGAATGTTCCATGGGGACTAGAGAAGAATGTGTATTCCATTGCTTTGGGATGGAATGTTCTGAATATGTCTGTGAAGTCCATTTGGTCCAGTGTGTCATTTAAAGTCTTTATTTCCTTGTTGATCTTCTGCTTAGATGATCTGTCCATTTCAGTGAGGGGGGTGTTAAAGTCCCCCACTATTATTGTATTGTTGTCGACGTGTTTCTTTGCTCCTGTTATTAATTGCCTTATCTAATTGGCTGCTCCCATGTTAGGGGCATAGATATTTACAATTGTTAGATCTTTTTGTTGGATAGATCCTTTAAGTAGGATATAATGTCCTTCCTCATCTCTTATTACAGTCTTTGGTTTAAAATCTAATTTGTCTGATGTAAGGATTGCCACCCCAGCTTTCTTTTGGTGTCCATTAGCATGGTAAATGGTTTTCCACCCCCTCACTTTCAATCTGGGCGTGTCTTTGGTTCTAAAATGAGTCTCTTGCAGACAGCATATCGATGGGTCTTGTTTTTTAATCCAGGCTGATAGCCTGTGTCTTTTGATTGGGGCATTGAGCCCATTTACATTCAGGGTAACTATTGAAAGATAGGAATTTAGTGCCATTGTATTGCCTGTAAGGTGACTGTTACCGTATATTGTCTGTGTTTCTTTCTGGTCTGTGTTGCTTTTAGGGTGTCTCTTTGCTTAGAGGACCCCTTTCAAGGTTTCCTTTAGGGCTGGTTTTGTGTTTGCAAATTCCTTTAGTTTTTGTTTGTCCTGGAAGCTTTTTATCTCTCCTTCAATTTTCAATGACAGCCTAGCTAGATAGAGTATTCTTGGCTGCATATTTTTCTCATTTAGTGCTCTGAATATATCCTGCCAGTCCTTTCTGGCCTGCCAGGTCTCTGTGGATAGGTCTGTTGCCAATCTAATGTTTCTACCATTGTAGGTTACATATCTCTTCTCCCGAGCTGCTTTCAGGATTTTCTCTTTGTCTCTGAGACTCTTAAGTTTTACTATTAGATGTCGGGGTGTTGACCTATTTTTATTGATTTTGAGAGGGGTTCTCTGTGCTTCCTGGGTTTTCATGCCTGTTTCCTTCCCCAAATTAGGGAAGTTCTCTGCTATAATTTGCTCCATTATACCTTCTGCCCCTCTCTCTCTTTCTTCTTCTTCTGGGATCCCAATTATTCTAATGTTGGTTCGTCTTATGGTATCGCTTATCTCTCGAATTCTGCCCTCATGATCCAGTAGTTGTTTATCTCTCTTTTTCTCAGCTTCTTTATTTTCCATCATTTGGTCTTCTATATTACTGATTCTCTCTTCTGCCTCATTTATCCTAGCAGTTAGCACCCCCATTTTTTATTGCACCTCATTAATAGCCTTTTTGATTTCTACTTGGTTAGATTTTAGTTCTTTTACTTCTCCAGAAAGGGTTTCTCTAATAACTTCCATATTTTTTTCAAGCCCAGCTAGTATCTTTAAAGTGATGATTCTGAACTCTAAGTCTGACATTGTACTAATGTCCATATTGAGTAGGTCCCTGGCAGTCGGTACTACCTCTTGTTCTTTTTGTTGAGGTGATTTTTTCCGTCTTGTCATTTTGTGTAGAGGAGAATAAATTAATGAGAGAACAAAATGCTAGCAGAGTAATTATGTCCCCAGAAAATATACTCTAAACAAATCAGAAAAGACCTGAAGCAGTGGAAAAAGAAACGGAAAGAGAGAAAAAAGGAAAAGAAAAAAAAGAAAAAGAAAAGGATGAAGATAAACACAAACAAAAACAAACAAAACAAAACAACAACAACAAAAAAACCCAGAATGTGATCAAATATGATCAGACTGGTATATAGATCAGTGCCACACACTAGATTTGTGGTGTATTTTGGTCTGTTAGAAGAAAGTGCCTCCCAAAATTTTAAAGAAAGAAAAACTTATATATGGACAAAAATAAGGGTTGATATGATGAAGGGATGGAATATGACTGTAAAGATGGAAAGTATAAAAAATTTTATAAAAGGAATTGATAAGAAGTTGTTTGAAAAAAGAAAGAAGAGGATTTAAAAAAAGAAAAAAAAGGGAGAGAATGTGATCAGGCAGGTGAGTAGAAAAAACCATATACTAGAGATTTAGGGTATATTTTGATCTGTTAGAAGAAACTATCTCAAAATTTTAAAGAGAGAACAACTTATATATATATGCCACAAATACGGGTAACTACTATGAAGGGATAGAATATGAGTCTAAAAATGAAAAATAAAAATGTTTTTTTTTAAAAAGGGGATTGATAAGATGTTGGTTGAAAAAGGGAAAAAGAAAAATTCAAAAAAAAAAAAAAAGACAGTTAAAAAAATTAACTTTGAAAGACTAAAGAATCATGGTAAAAAAGCCATGAATTCTATGTGCAGTATTCCCCTAGCACTGGAGTTCTGCCGTTCTCATTGATCGGTAAACTTGGTTTTGGCTCGCTGTTCTTGCAGATCTTCTCGGGAGGGGCCTGTTGCCGTGGTTTCCAAATGTCTTTGCCAGAGGCGGAATTGCCCGCCCTTGCCCCCTCCCGGCTAAGTAATCTCCTCAGGTTTGCTCTCCGGAGCTTTTGTTCCCTGCTAGCTTTCTGTAGAGCTTTGGAGGCAGAGAGTGAAAATGGTGGCCTCCCAATCTCTGCCCCGGAGGAGCCGAGAACTCGGGGCCCTGTTCCTCAGTGGGCCCCC
This sequence comes from Neomonachus schauinslandi, assembly GCF_002201575.2. Classification (NCBI taxonomy): domain Eukaryota; kingdom Metazoa; phylum Chordata; class Mammalia; order Carnivora; family Phocidae; genus Neomonachus; species Neomonachus schauinslandi. The sequence goes on along the minus strand of NC_058406.1, from coordinate 107,634,481 downwards.
AGAGAAAAGCTGTCAGTCACTCCCGTCTCCCCGGTCTCCGGCCACACTCCGTGCTCACCGGGCCTGTGACCACGCTTTTCTATCTGTGGCACCTGACCCCGGGTGGAGTCTCCAAACCCAGCAGATCCTTGCAGTGCACTCCTGCGTGGCTCCTCCTGGGGGAGGAAGGTGAGTCTCCCCAGATCTGCCGCTTGTTGGGTCCCTGTTGGAGGAGCAGTGGCCCGACTGTGCCGCGGATCACAGTTTATGGCAACCCCGAGCTGAGAGCCCGTGCTTGGGCTCTGCCTCTGCAGCTGGCTTCCCTGCTCCATTACCTGGGAGCTCTGCCACACTCAGGCACCCCCGGTCTTTCTGTGACCCCGAGGGTCCTGAGACCACACTGTCCCGGAGGGTTCCACCCCCCGCTTAGCCACCAGAGTAACATCTCTCAGCGGAGCAGACTTTTAAAAGTTCCGATTTTGTGCTCCGTGGTTCTATCACTTGCCAGAAGTGGCCGACGGAGGCCCCTCCCCCGCCGTCTATCCTCCCGAATATCGCCTCGGATTCACTTCTCCGTACGTCCTACCTTCCAGAAAGTGGTCGCTTTTCTGATGAGAGAGTTGTTGCTATTCTTTTCTTCGATCTCCTGTTGAGTTTGTATGTATTCAGAATGGTTTGATCCCTATCCAGCTGAATTCCTGAGAGGAGATGAAATCCAGGTCTCCTACTCCTCCGCCATCTTGCTCCGCCCCTAGATATATGCTCTTATCAAAAAGGTTTTTCTTGACCATCTTCTCTAAAATAACATTTCCTCCCACCCTCAGGGTTCCCTATAATGTTTGTCTCTTTTTTCACCATGGCACTTACCAACTGGCATTATCATCATCTATTTGTTTTTTTCCTTCTTTAAGGGAAACAGGAAATTTTAATTTTTATTGCTATACCTCCAGGGCAGTGCCTGACATATTTAAGCTCTGCAAATATCTGTTGAGTTAAATAATTAATTAATATATTTTTGTTACTCAGAGGCACCCCTTTACCACCTATTCCCAAGATGATAAATAGATAGAAATATTTTATACACATAAATATCTGTTAATGATGCAAGATTCCACTTCCAGGACATCTTAGATATCCTTCACATCCACCCTCTTCCTCTGAGCAGCACTTCCATGCCTCATCATTTCTTAACAAGAAACTTGAAAGAACATGTTGAAACTGTCATGTTCCAGTTCCAGATCTAGACATGGCCCCTTCTATTTTCTTTCCCATGCCAGTGGAGTCTCCCATGATCTGATGATAAATTCTAAACATATTTCTATTACATACAAAGTGACTTGGCACTGAATCACTAGAGGGCAGGATTGTATCATTCCTACATTTGTGTCCCCAGTGCCAAGCACAGGGCATGTGCAATCACCATTTGCTAATAAAAAGAAAAGAATCAAATGGTTCATCTAGTCCATTTTAATTTTTCTTCTCAGTTACCTCTCCAGGAAAGACAGACTCAAGATTCCAAACTACACTGAACCACTTGCATCTCTTTGAAGATACCAGATACAGCCAATGCTCTCCTTTTGCTTCCCTTTATGCCTGATCTACTCTGCCACTCTGTCTGCCTGAGTTTTCCTCAAGCTTTGCTTCCTCTATGAATCCTCCCTATTCACTTGTCGGGTTTCTCCTGAGACATAGGTCTATGCCTACACCTTAGGTGCTCTTCCAGCACCATTTCCCTATAACTCCATAATGGATCACACTCAATTGTAATACAATGTTTACTTCTGAGCACTGTACTTATACACATACAAAGCTATGAACACCAACAGGCACTCCTATACATACCACACCTGCACCCACTATGTCCAACACACACAAAGAACATGGATTCCTTGAGGGCAGGGACTGGAGCACAATAAAGGTACACAATAGACACAAAGCAAATGTTATTAAAGAAATAAACCAATAAATACAAAACAAGAAAAGAAATCTATGAACAAAAAGAAATCCAGTGAATGATATTCTCAATTAGTTCTGAAATTGAGAGCTGCAGTGGTATCAAGATCTCATCTTTCCAAAAATTATCTAAAGTCAAATTTACAATAAAGGAGACACCATGGAATTGTGAGAAAAATCAGAAGGACCTATTAGGCACAGCCATGCATGGGTTGGTGGGAAGAAGGTGAAGAGGGGAAGAAGGAAGATAACATTATAGTCATATTGGATCAGGAATAAGGGAAGCCCTTTTAGTGAAAACAGCTGTCAGAAATTTGGGAAGAAAGATTGAGATGAAGTGAGGCAGGTCCAGCTTTTTAGGATTTGATAATCATGTACCTGGTCTAAACTAATAATTACTAAAACATGTACTGACTTCTCAAATTTACCATTGGCTATAGACTAGCTCATCCAAATGTCTATTACATGTAGTACAAATCAGATATCCTACATAATAATCTTATTTGGCATATCTGACAGATACTGCAAGTAGCATGAGTAGAAAGAATATATTGATTATAAAGTTTACACTCAAGTTTGGGAGAGAGAGATAAAAGATCTCACTTTGCTTCAGTTTCTCTACTTGCTTGTCATGTGTATGCATTGAGCTGTGCTCCCTCCCCTCAAAATAAGAGATGTTGTAGACCTAAGCCCTACTACCTCAGAGAGTGACCTTATTTGGAGATATGGTCTTTGTAGAGGTAATGAAGTTAAAATTAGGTCATTAGGGGGACCTAGTAGAATATGACTGGTGTGTCATAAGAGGGTAAGTTTAGGCACAGAGACAGACATACACAGAAGGAAGAAGGCCATGTGAAGGCAGGATGGAGTGATGCATCTACAAGCCAAGGAACACTAAAGATGGCAAACTAGCAGAAACTAAGAAGAGGCAAACAAGGATCCAACCCCTAATGTTTAAGAGCACAGTCCTGCAGACACCTTGATTTCAGACATCTAATCTCCAATAAGTTTCAGTTGAGACAATAAATTTTTGTTGTTTTAAGCCAGTTCAGGGTACCTTGATATAGCAGTGAGAGCAAAGTAATATACCATGTGAACTTAAGTGACATTTAATTTCTGAGACCTTTATCTATAAATGGAGATAAAGTGATAATAGCTATATACATTATTTTTTGCAGCATTATTTACAATAGCCAAGATATGGAAGCAACTTAAGTGTCCATCCATAGATGAATGGGTGAGGAAGATGTGGTATATACATTCATTATTTAAAAGTGTTGTTTGCAGAATCAAATGGCAAAGCAGTATAAAATATTATATGAGTTTGTAGTCTTTCATACTTACATTTTCTGTAGCTATTTAAAAATCTGTATTCTCAATTAACACACTAGCTTAAGCTTCCTATAATTAAGTTTAAGTACACAGTATTATTTCATATCTAGCTGATCTTTCTCTTTATTAGGTAATTACTTATAATTTCTTTAATTTGCACTCCAATGACAACTATAAAATAAATTAACAGTTCTTCTAAGAATTAGCAGTAATTAGTATATTTCAGTTAAGCCAAAATAAATTAAGCCAACACTCATACAAAAAAAAAAAAAAAAAGGAAAAAAGAACAGGAAGAGGGAGATAAAATCTCATACCTTGAATCCAAATCTGAATTAAAAATTTTCTCCTTTATGATTCCCAAATACTGCTATTGATGTCTATAGACTTACAGAATCCTTGAAATAGCATTAGGGATGACTTAGTGCCATGTTTTAAAATTCCCCTTTACTAGTGTTTATCTAAATGAAGCTTTAAGTACTACTCTAATTGACCTGAAATACTCCTCATCAAAATATTTTCTTTTTGGGCGCCTGGGTGGCTCAGTTGGTTAATCGGCTGCCTTCGGCTCAGGTCATGATCCTGGGGTCCTGGGATCGAGTCCCGCATCGGGCTCCCTGCTCCGCAGGGAGCCTGCTTCTCCCTCTCCCCCTGCCTGCCTCTCTGCCTCCTTGTGCTCTCTATCTCTCTGTCAAATAAATAAATAAAATCTTTAAAAAAAAAATTTTCTTTTTCTCCCCCTTCTATCCCTACCCTGCAGAACCAGGGATCTCTGAGACAACAACTAAAACCCTTATGTGCAAAATACAGGGTTTGAAAACCCCCAAGGCACTTACTTTTCATTGTAACACCTCACTAAACTGGTCATTGTTTTGGGTATACATTTTTAAAATCCTATGTTTATTTTACATAAACTGCCATATGGTTCTATAAATGTGTCTGCTTGTTCTAATAACTTGCTAATAATGTTAGAGAGAGAAGATATGTTTTCATATTCAGCCTTGGTACTGAAGTGCAGAATACATCTCTTTCCTGTGCACAGCAGTTCAACCAACTGGGTTATTGAGAATCTTATAAAACATTTCATAGAGGAATCAGCAGGTAATAATCAGGTCAAAGTACATATTTCTATGATACCTTCCTTACCTCATTATAGAATCATATATGGTTAAATATGCAAACATACACAGTAGAAACAAGGTACCATTTAGTTTAGCTTAAATTTGTAGAGCATGAGCTATTGGTTTGGGTCAATTCTTGTGAAATACCTTTTGCTTGGCTCTTAGTAAAAGAACGAAATTAGAACAGGTATAAATTCCCAAAGCAGTCTGATTCTTGATGTACTCAATCTTTCTCTTCCTTTTATTTTTTCTCACTTTTAATAAGCAAGATATTTACATTTTAAGAGGCTTGTATGGGATGTTTCAACTAATTCCCTATTTCTTTTTTTTTACATTCTTTTTAAAAATTTTTAAAATTTTATTATGTTATGTTAGTCACCATACAATACATCATTAGTTTTTGTTGTGGTGATCCATGATCCATTGTTTTCGTATAACACCCCGTGCTCCATGCAGTACGTGCCCACCTTAATACCCATCACCAGGCTAACCCATCCCCCCTCCCCTCTCCCCTCTAAAACCCTGTTTGTTTCTCAGAGTCCATAGTCTCTCATCGTTCATCTCCCCCTCCGATTTCCCTCACCTTCATTTTTCCCTTCCTTCTCCTAATGTCCTCCATGTTATTCCTTATGTTCCACAAATAAGTGAAACCATAGGATAATTGACTTTCTCTGCTTGACTTATTTCACGTAGCATAATCTCCTCCAGTCCCATCCATCTTGATGTAAAAGTTCGGTATTCATCCTTTCTGGTGGCTGAGTAATATTCCATTGTATATATGGACCACATCTTCTTTATCCATTCATCTGTTGAAGGGCATCTCGGCTTTTTCCACAGTTTGGCTATTGCGGACATTGCTGCTATAAACACTGGGGTGCATATGGCTCCTCTTTTCACTACATCTGTGTCTTTGGGGTAAATACCCAGGAGTGCAATTGCTGGGTCATAGGGTAGCGCTATTTTTAATTTTTGAGGCACCTCCACACTGTTTTCTAAAGTGGCTGTACCAACTTACATTCCCACCAACAGTGTAAGAGGGTTCCCCTTTCTCCACAACCTCTCCAACATTTGCTGTTTCTTTCCTTGTCCATTTTTGCCA
>NC_058406.1:107617701-107628600 GCF_002201575.2 Neomonachus schauinslandi | reverse complement strand
AACGTGATGCCCCCAGCTTTGTTTTTCTTTTTCAACATTTCCTTGGCGATTTGGGGTCTTTTCTGGTTCCATACAAATTTTAGGATTGTTTGTTCCAGCACTTTGAAAAATGTCATTGGAATTTTGATTGGGATGGGATTGAAGGTATAGATTGCTCTGGGTAATATAGACATTTTAACAATGTTTCTTCTTCCGATCCATGAGCATGGACTATTTTTCCATCTTTTTGTGTCTTCTTCAATTTCTTTCATGAGTGTTTTGTAGTTCCTAGAGTATAGATTCTTTACCTCTTTGGTTAGGTTTATTCTGAGGTATCTTTTGGTTTTTGGTGCTATTGTAAATGGAATCGTTCCTCTAATTTCTCTTTCTACAGTTGCATTGTTAGTGTGTAAGAAAGCAAATGATTTCTGTGCATTGATTTTGTATCCTGCCACATTACTGAATTGCTGGATAAGTTCTAGGAATTTGGGGATGGAGTCTTTGGGTTTTCCACATAAAGTATCATGTCATCTGCGAAAAGAGAGAGTTTGACTTCTTCTTTGTCAATTTGAATACCTTTTATTTCTTTTTGTTGTCTGATTGCTGTTGCTAGGACTATTAGTACTATGTTGAACAATAGTGGCAAGAGTGGGCATCCTTGCCGTGTTCCTGGTCTTAAGGGAAAGGCTCTCAGCTTTTACCCATTGAGGATGATATTTACTGTGGGTTTTTCATAGATGGATTTTATGAACTTGAGGAATATTCCCTCTATCCCTATACTCTGAAGAGTTTTAATCAGGAAAGGATGTTGTATTTTGTCACATGCTTTTTCTGCGTCAATTAAGAGGACCATATGGTTCTTCTCCCTCCTCTTATTAATGTGTTCTATCACATTGATTGATTTGCGAATACTGAACCACCCTTGCATCCCAGGGATAAATCCCACTTGGTCATGGTGGATGATCCTTTTAATGTATTGTTGGATCCTATTAGCTAGGATTTTGTTGAGGATTTTGGAATCCATATTCATTAGGGATATCAGTCTGAAATACTCCTTTTTGATGGGGTCTTTGCCTGGTTTGGGGATTAAGGTAATGCTGGCCTCATAGAATGAGTTTGGAAGTTTTCCTTCTGTTTCTATTTTTTGAAACAGCTTGAGGAGAATATATATTATTTCTTCTTTGAATGTTTGGTAGGATTCCCCAGGGAATCCATCAGGCCCTGGACTCTTGTTTTTTGGGAGGTTTTTGAACAGTGCTTCAATCTCATTACTGGTTATTGGCCTATTCAGGTTGTCAATATCTTCCTGTTTCAGTCTTGGCAGCTTATAGGTTTCCAGGAAGGCAGCCATTTCATCCAGATTGCTCAGTTTATTGGCATATAGTTGTTGATAATAATTTCTAATCATTGTTTCTATTTCCTTGGTGTTAGTCATGACCTCTCCCCTTCCATTCATAGTTTTATCAATTTGGATCCTTTCTCCTTTCTTTTGGATAAGTCTGGCCAGTGGTTTATCAATCTTATTAATTCTTTCAAAGAACCAACTTCTGGTTTCGTTGACCTGATCTACTATGTTTCTGGTTTCTAATTCATTGATTTCTGCTCTAATCTTAATTATTTATCTTCTAATGTGGGCCTAGGCATTGTTTGTTGCTTTTTCTCTAGTTCTTTAAGGCGTAGAGTTAGTTGGTGAATTCAGGACTTTTCTATTTTTTTTTGAGTGAGGCTTGGATGTCTATGTATTTCCCCCTTAGGACTGCCTTTGCAGTATCCCATAGCTTTTGGACTGATGTGTTTTCATTCTTATTGATTTCCATGAATTGGTTAGGTTCTTCTTTGATTTCCTGGTTGACCCAAACATTCTTGAGCAGAGTGGTCTTTAGCATCCAAGTGTTTGAATTTCTGCCAAATTTTTTCTTGTGATTGAGTTCCAGTTTTAGAGCATTGTGGTCTGAGAATATGCAGGGAATAATCTCAATCTTTTGGTATCAGTTGAGACCTGATTTGTGACCCAGTATGTGGTCTATTCTCGAGAAAGTTCCATGTGCACTCGAGAAGAATGAGTATTCTGTTGTTTTAGGGTGGAATGTTCTGTAAATGTCTATGAGGTCCATCTGATCCAATGTGTCATTCAAAGATCTTGTTTCCTTGTTGATTTTCTGCCTAGAATATCTGTCCATTGCTGAGAGTGGAGTATTGAGGTCTCCTACAATTAATGTATTGTTATCAATATGACTATTTTGGTTAACAGTTGGCTTATGTAGATGGCTGCTCCCATGTTGGGGGCATAGATATTTACAACTGTTAGGTCTTCTTGTTGGATAGACCCTTTAAGAATGATATAGTGTCCTTCTGTGTCTCTAATTACAGACTTCAGTTTAAAATCTAATTTGTCGGGCGCCTGGGTGGCTCAGTTGGTTAAGCGACTGCCTTCGGCTCAGGTCATGATCCTGGAGTCCCGGGATCGAGTCCCACATCGGGCTCCCTGCTCAGCAGGGGGTCTGCTTCTCCCTCTGCCCTCTTCCCTCTAGTGCTCTCTGTCTCTCATTCTCTCTCTCTCAATAAATAAATAAAATCTTTAAATAAATAAATAAATAAATAAATAAATAAATAAATAAATAAAATCTAATTTGTCTGATATAAGAATTGCTACCCCAGCTTTCTTTTGAGGTCCGCTGGCATGGAAGATGGATCTCCATCCCTTCACTTTCAGTCTGGATGTATCTTTAGGTTCAAAATGAGTCTCTTGTAGACAGCATATGGATGGGTCCTGTCTTTTTATCCGATCTGCAACCCTGTGCCATTTTATGGGAGCATTTAGGCCATCCACGTTGAGAGTGATTATTGAAAGATATGAATTAATTGTCATCATGTTGCCTGTGAAGACATTGTTTTTATAGATTGTCCCTGTAAATTTCTGTTGTAGATCACTCTTGGGGTCTTTCTCCTTTTATAGAACCCCCCTTAATAGTTCTTGCAGGGCTGGTTTAGTGGTCACATATTCTTTCAGTTTCTGCCGGTCTTGGAAGCTCTGCATCTCTCCATCCATTCTAAATGAGAGCCTTGGCGGAGAAAGTATTCTTGGCTGCATGTTCTTTTCATTTAGTACCCTGAATATGTCTTGCCAGGCCTTTCTGGCTTTCCAGGTCTCTGTGCATAGGTCTGACGTTATTCTGATGTTCCTCCCTCTGTATGTAAGGAATCTCTTCCCCCTAACTGCCCTTAAGATGGTTTCCTTGGTTCTAAGATTTGCAAGTTTTACTATTACATGACGGGGCGTTGACCTGTTTTCCTTGATCTTGGGAGGGGTCCTCTCTGCCTCTAGGAAATGAATGTTTGTTTCATTCCCCAGACTAGGGAAGTTCTCAGCTACAATTTACTCAAATATATCTTCTAGTCCTCTCTCTCTCTCCACTCCCTCCGTGATTCCAATAATTCTGACATTGGAACACTTCATGGTGTCACTTATTTCTCTGATTCTCTTTTCATGAATTCTGAGTTGTTTTTCCCTGGCCTCCTCTTTTCCCTTTTTATCTATTAAATTGTCTTCCAGGTCACTAATTCGTTCTTCTGCCTCACTTACCCTAGCTGTTAGATTATCTAGATTGGATTGGATCTCATTGATAGCATTTTTAAGTTCTGCCAATTCAGCTTTCATTTCTGCCCTTAGAGACTCTACGTTGGCATTAATTGATTTCTCCATTCTAGCTATTGTCTTCACCATTGCTAGCCTGAATTCCATCTCCAGCCCCTTGGTTTTATCTGCATCCATTTGTAAATCTGTGGCATAAGTCATAATATCTGAGTCTTTCCTATTTTGGGGGTTCCTCTTCCTCGTCATGCTGTTGATGGGTGGTTGAGGGAATGTATAGAGTCCAAATTATTGACCACAACCCAAGCAAGATGCACCTATTTTCTAGGGACCTTAGGGTTGCTGGCCTCTTGTTCTCCCAGCCTGTCTTCTGGGGGAGAGTCCTGCCTCACTGTTACTCAGGCAACCCTGTTTGGGCAGAATTGCCCTGCCCCCTTGTGGTGGGGGATGGGCTCAATGGGAACCAGTTTTGGGGGCTTTTGTTCTCTGGTGGCTTTCCCTGGTGGTTTTCTGTGTCTCTTCTGAGAGTCAGAGCAGGAGAGACTGTTTCCAACCCTCTGCCTCAGAGCAGAGTGGTTGCAGTCTGTTCTTCAGTGAGCTCTCCAGGCCAAACTATCTCTGTTTCTGTCTGTGCTGCTATAAACTGCAGCATCCTGGGTTGTGCACCTCTCCACAGCACCCCCGGTCCTGCTTCCAGGTCGGGGCACATCTCTGCCCTTTGTGCTTCTAAAACTGCCAGCCACTCCCAGTTCCCATGTGCGACCCCACCGCTCTGGGTTTCCAACCCGGAGGCTGCCCTAGAGTGCTTTCCCACTGCTACCGGTCTGCAAGTCTGTGCCCTGTCCCCAGTGCACGAGGCTGTCACTCACCAGTGGTGTAGGATCCCCACAGCAAGGCTCCTTCCTGCTGACGTTTATCTTCCGATATCTGCCCGCAAAATCACGGCTCCCCTCTTCCTACCTCGAAACCAACCATCTGCAATATTCTGTTTGTAGAGATCCAGATCTTCTTACATCTCAGGTTGATTTCATGGGTGCTCAGAGTGGTCTAGTAGATATCCAGCTCAATTCCGGGGACCAGTTGGAATAAGGTTCCCTACTCCTCCGCCATCTTTTCTCTCCTTTTTTTTACATTCTTAATTGCCTGTTGGATGTAGTGACAATCATGAAAATAATTCTGGATGGTTCCTCTTTCCTTAAAAAATATTAATTCCTTCTATAAATATTTGTTCAAACCTACTATGTATTGGCAATGAGATAGGAGCTAAGGACAAAATTGGTGAAGAAAAATAGACATGATCCCTACTTCTATGGAGATTATAATTTAGTAATTAAATGATCAAGATGAGTGTAAAATAATAATAATAATAATAATTTCTCAGAAGAAAAAAAACATTATTTTATGAATGCATTTGAACTACACGATCAGAAAAGTATTTTTAGGGAAATAATAAGCAGATAAAAGATACATAGAACTAGGCAAAGGGGGAGGAAAGAATGTTCAGGGAAAAAAACACATCTCCACTTGAAAGAGCTGGAGTGGGTGATTTGAAACACACAAAGCTCCACCTGAGGACAGAACATGACATGGTCCAGAGATGGAAATTGCTTCAGTGTGCCATTATTACAGACAGCAATAGTGAACATTGGAGCAGGGGATGCCAAGAGAGGCACGGCAGTGTCAAACTTACAGAGAGAGAGAGGACATTATCGTAATGACAATTTGCAATTATGGGAGAACTTTTAAGCAGGTAGGATTTTATTGGTGACATTATTAGTCTTTGATAAGATCAATATGCTATAGTGTGGAGAGATGAGAATGATGTTGGGGAATGAGCAAGAGGAGATACAAAAGGCTATTGAAGCCCAGGCAAGAAATGATGATAGCTCAGACTAGGCAGCAGTTTTCAAACAGAAAAGAAACTGTCCACTCCTCCAGATATTTATAACAGAGTGTGGGGATTTTGGACGTCACAGTGGATGAGGAAAGCTAAAGGCATTCAGTAGACAAGGACCAGAGATGATAGGTGTGCTGCAATGCATAGAATGGTCCTCAACAACAAATAAATCTCTCTTCTAAAATGCTAACAGTTTTCCAATTGAGATAAACTGGAGTAGGGTAATGTTGATAAAGACAGAAAAGTTTCTGAGACTTGATGCTGATAAGATATGAAAATGATGTAAAAAGAGTGTTTGAAATGACTTTTAAATTTCTGGCTGGCAAAACTTAATATATACAAATATGGCATTGGGGATCACAACAAAAAATTGAGGGAATAATTATTGAGCATGTTGATTATGAAATGTATTTGAGACATTCAGGTATAGGTCTTGGAAAAGTAGCTGACAAATATATCTGGGTCTCAGTGCAGTGGCCTGGCTTGTATATTTAGATGAAACTTATAGATGGTAATTCAAATTATGGTTGTGGATAAGACTGAGTGGGGAGATAGTATAGTGCAAGAAGAGAAGAGAGCTTGAGGCTGAAATGTGAGGAACTGTAATAGCTAAATGTCTGTAGAAAAGGAAAAAATAGCAAGGTTGAATAAAAAGGAACAGCTACAGGAAAAAAATTGTGGGAGATTATTGACACAGAAACCAAGGAAAGGGTGTCTCAAGAAGGTGTAAATGTCCACAATGCCTAATGTTATTTAAAGAGAAAATGCTATCAGAATTGAAAATTCATTGTTTTTGTCAACATAGACATGATTCTTGATCTCAGCTAATAGGGCTTCAGTAGGCTGATGCAAGAGGAATCCATATGAGAAGAGTACACTGAACAAATGGATGAAATGGAGACAAAATGCAGAAATGGCTCTCTCAAGAAACTAACATGGTAAAAGAGAGGGGAGATACAGGGCAGTATTTAAAGAGGAGTGTTTTCCAGCTATCTGTTGATGTGTTTCAAATCACCCAGCAATATTTAGTGTTTTAAAACAAGAATCATTTTGCAATTATATCTCCTAGGTCTGAAGGTTGGCTGGAGAGCTCTTGCTTAAAGTTTCTCTTATGGTTGGAGTCAACATCAGGCTGAGAATGGCGTCAAGGATCTTCTCATCTAAATCAGGACAAAATGTTGAGGTTCCTTGAATTTGGTTCCAAAGATAATGTTCCTCAAGTACTGTTTCTCTGAATCTGAGACTTATAAAAAGTTATCTGTCCCCACAAATCAGATACAATGATGGGACAGATAGATACAGGAGAACCAACAGTAGAACCTCTTTAGCAAAAAGAGAAAAAGCAAGGCATGCAGTAAACAAGGTCCACATCAATTCTGAAATAGAGCTAGGCCCAGATTTCTAGTTTCTTTTATTTTTTTAATCAAGTCATTAAGATATGATTTTTGTACAATAAATGACATAATTTTCAAATATATAATTTGATGAGTTTTGATGATATTAAACCACTAACCATTAAATAACAATAATGATGCACATTTCCTTCACCCCCATATTTCCTTATGCTCCTTTGTCCATCCACCCCTTCAACCACCACAAGTGAACAATGCTCTATCATTTTCATCATGGATTAGTTCATAATTATAGAAATTATATAACTGAACCATATGTTATGTAGACTTTTGGGTGTGAATACTTTCTATTAATTATTTTGAGATATTTTGTGTTGTGGGAATCAGTAATTGTTTTATTACTGAGTCGTGTTTTATTGTATGAATATACCACATTTTATTGATCTATTCAAAAATCATTGGCATTTATTTTTAGTTTTCTGTTATTATAAATAAAAAAAAGGTATAGAAATGTGAATATAGGTCTGGGTGTGAACATACATTTTTATTTCCTTTTGGGACAAAATGTATGACTGGAACAACTTAGTTATATGTTAAGTATATATTTAACTTTTTAAGAAACTACTCAACACTTTTGCATTCACCAGAAGTGTATAAGAGTTCCAGTAGCTCCATATCTTCACCACTAGTATAACCAGTATTTTTACTTAAGCTATTTTTTGTGTGTAGAGGTATCTCAATGTGGTTTTAATATGTATTTCCCTGATGACTAAAGATGTTGGGCATCTTTTTTTTTTAAGATTTATTTTTTTATTTGACAGAATGAGAAAGAGAGAGCACAAGCAGGGGAAAAAACAGGCAGAGGTGAGGGAGAAGCAGGCTCCCTGCTGCTTGTTCTTGGCTTGCTGTACTAGTTAGGACTTCTAGTACAATGTTGAATAGTAAATGGTGAGAGAAAATATGTTTGGCTTATTCCTAATCTTACAAGAGAGCGTTAATCTTCCATGAAGTATAATCTTAGCTATTGGATTTTCACAAAAGTCTCTCTTCAGATTGAGGAAAATTCTTTTATGTTGTGAAGAGAGAACTAAATTTTTGTGTGTGTGTGTGACTATTAATGATGGATAACCTAAATAGAAGCTAGTTATTACAGCTGAGTTTTTGTCCAAGTACTAACCTTTGCATGAATGAAAGTAAACTATGAGAAACCAAGAAAATAATCCCTATAAATCAGTGCCTGGCATTCACACAGGGCTAGAAATTGTTCGTGTTCATGTTCATGTTCCTGTCAACCATGCTAGAAAGATCCTGTCACACATTAGACAATGTACAGTCTTCAAAACTATATAATCAAACATTATCAGATTGTAAGGAGACAGAAAAATACAATTTGGAATCAGAAGGAAAAAATCAATCAATGGAGACAAAAATAGAAATGAGAGAGGTGATGAAATTCTTACATTAAAACCATTATTATAAATACACTTCGTATATTTAAGAAGGGAGGAAAAAAAGAAAAAAAGAAAAGTGTGCTGATGAAAGAAATGGAGTTTATAAAAAGACCTAAAAATAACTGACATATGAAAACTCTACAACACCTAATACAGAATTTTAAAAATGTGATAGAACTAATGAGACAAGAGTGGAGATAAAACTAAATAATAAATATATTCAATGCAAAAGAAGGTAGAAAAAGAAAAAGAAGGAAAAAAGGAACAAAGAACAAATTGCAAATGGTAGATCTACACCAATAATACTAATAATTACATTAAATATAAAAGACAGAAATTGTCAAACTGGGAAAAAAGACACAAATATCTGGGAGAAATCCACTTTAAAAATAAAGATGCAGATAATTTAAAAGTAAAAAGACAGAAAAGATATACTACACATACATTAATCAATAGAAAGATAGAGATAATTGATACAAAGAAAATTTCAAACCAGGAATACTGCTATGGATAAATAAAAACATTTTATAATGAAATTCTAAATGCGTATGCTTTAAAATACATGAAACAAAGAGCTGAGGAGAGATAGAACAATAGAAAAATCTATAATTAATTTTGAATATTACAACATTCTTCTTTCAGGAATTGATCAAACACTTAGACTGATTAAAGATATGAAAGAACTAGGTAATATTATGGACTAACCTGACCTAATTGACATTTATAAAAGACGCCATTAAAGAACAACTGAATACACATTATTTCCGAGAGTACACATAACATTCACCAAGATAGAATTTCAACAAATTTCATATTCTGAACAACATGAGAAGTCTCAACCATTTAAAAATATTTGAATCATACAAAATATGTTCTCTGATCACTGTAGTATTAAACTATAAATTAATAATAAAAATATGTTTGGAAATTAAATCACATACTTATAAATGGACCACCAATCAGAAAAGAAAGGATGTGGTAAATCTTTTTTTTTTAAGATTTTATTTATTTGTCAGAGACATAGAGAGAGCACAAGGAGGGGGAGTGGCAGACAGAAACCGGCAGAGGGAGAAGCAGGCTCCCTACTGAGCAAGGAGCCTGACACTGGCAGGGGACTCAATTCCAGGACCCTGGGGTCATGCATGGTCTGAGCTGAAAGCAGCTGCTTAACCAACTGAGCTACCCAAGGGTCCCAACTGCAAATCTTTAAGGCTTAGTTAAAGCTGTAGTTAGAGTGAAATATATAACATCACATGATTAAATAAGAAAAAAAAAAACACTGAGCAATCTGGATGAAATGGAGGCCTTCCTGGAAACCTATAAGCTGTCAAGACTGAAACAGGAAGAAACTGACAACCTGAATAGGCCAATAACCAGTATTGAGATTGAAGCAGTGATCAAAAACCTCCCAAAAAACAAGAGTCTAGGGCCTGATGGATTCCCTGGGGAATCCTACCAAACATTCAAAGAAGAAATAATACCTATTCTACTGAAGCTATTTCAAAAAATAGAAACAGAAGGAAAACTTCCAAACTCATTCTATGAGGCCAGCATTACCTTAATCCCCAAACCAGGCAAAGACCCCATCAAAAAGGAGAATTTAAGACCCATATCCCTGATGAATATGGATTCCAAAATCCTCAACAAAATCTTAGCTAATAAGATCCAACAATACATTAAAAGGATCATCCACCATGACCAAGTGGGATTTATCCCCGGGATGCAAGTGTGGTTCAATATTTGCAAATCAATCAATGTGATAGAACACATTAATAAGAGGAGGGAGAAGAACCATATGGTCCTCTCAATTGATGCAGAAAAAGCATGTGACAAAATACAACATCCTTTCCTGATTAAAACTCTTCAGAGTATAGGGATAGAAGGAACATTCCTCAAGCTCATAAAATCCATCTATGAAAAACCCACAGCAAATATCATCCTCAATGAGTAAAAGCTGAGAGCCTTTCCCTTAAGACCAGGAACATGGCAAGGATGCCCACTCTTGCCACTATTGTTCAACATAGTACTAGACATCCTAGCAACAGCAATCAGACAACAAAAAGAAATAAAACACATTCAAATTGGCAAAGAAGAAGTCAAATTCTCTCTTTTCACAGATGACATGATACTTTATGTGGAAAACCCAAAAGACTCCACCCCCAAATTCCTAGAACTTATCCAGCAATTCAGTAATGTGGCAGGATACAAAATCAATGCACAGAAATCAGTTGCTTTCTTATAGACTAACAATGCAACTGTAGAAAGAGAAA
The DNA here is from genome assembly GCF_002201575.2 of Neomonachus schauinslandi. Lineage (NCBI taxonomy): Eukaryota > Metazoa > Chordata > Mammalia > Carnivora > Phocidae > Neomonachus > Neomonachus schauinslandi. Next base: position 107,618,059 of record NC_058406.1, on the reverse strand, counting down.
TTAGAGAAATGATTCCATTTACAATAGCACCCAAAACCATAAGATACCTCGGAATAAACCTAACCAAAGAGGTAAAGAATCTATACTCTAGGAACTACAAAACACTCATGAAAGAAATTGAAGAAGACACAAAAAGATGGAAAAATAGTCCATGCTCATGGATCGGAAGAAGAAACATTGTTAAAATGTCTATACTACCCAGAGCGATCTATACCTTCAATGCCATCCCAATCAAAATTCCAATGACATTTTTCAAAGTGCTGGAACAAACAATCCTAAAATTTGTATGGAACCAGAAAAGACCCCGAATTGCCAAGGAAATGTTGAAAAAGAAAAACAAAGCTGGGGGCATCACGTT
>NC_058406.1:107371835-107617301 GCF_002201575.2 Neomonachus schauinslandi | reverse complement strand
TGGCAAAAATGGACAAGGAAAGAAACAGCAAATGTTGGAGAGGTTGTAGAGAAAGGGGAACCCTCTTACACTGTTGGTGGGAATGTAAGTTAGTACAGCCACTTTGGAAAACAGTGTGGAGGTGCCCCAAAAATTTAAAAATAGAGCTACCCTATGACTCAGCAATTGCACTCCTGGGTATTTACCCCAAAGACACAGATGTAGTGAAAAGAAGGGCCATATGCACCCCAATGTTCATAGGAGCAATGTCTGCAATAGCCAAACTGTGGAAAGAGCCAAGATGCCCTTCAACAGATGAATGGATAAAGAAGATGTGGTCCATATATACAATGGAATATCACTCAGCCATCAGAAAAGATGAATACCCAACTTTTACATCAACATGGATGGGACTGGAGGAGATTATGCTATGTGAAATAAGTCAAGCAGAGAAAGTCAATTATCATATGGTTTCACTTATTTGTGGAACATAAAGAATAACATGGAGGACATTAGGAGAAGGAAGTGAAAAATGGGGGGGGGAATTGGAGGGAGAGATGAATCATGAGAGACTATGGACTCTGAAAAACAAACAGGGTTTTAGAGGGGAGAGGGGAGGGGGATTGGTTAGCCCGGTGATGGGTATTAAGGAGGGCATGTACTGCATGGAGCACTGGGTGTTATACGAAAACAATGGATCATGGATCACCACATCAAAAACCAATGATGTATTGTATCGTGACTAACATAACATAATAAAATTAAAAAAAAAACAAAAACTTATAAATGAGTTCAGCAAAGTTGCAGAATACAAGATGATGCTGTATTTGTATATACAATAAAACCGATTGCATTTCTGTGCTAACAATGATCTAAAGGTGAAGTTAAGAACAGTTCTATTTACAATAGCATCAAAAAGAATAAAATACTTAGGAATAAATTTATGAAAAAAGTACTGAAAACTATAGTATATTAAAGACCACAAAACATCATTGAAAAAAATTATAGAAGATCTAAATAAATGGAAAGATATCCTAAATAAATAAATAAATAAATAAATAAATAAATAAATAAATAAGAAAAAAAAGAACAGAATCAAACCAATAATCTATGCTTACACTTCAAGAAATTAGGAAAAGAAAAAATAAAATAAAGTAACAAAGTATAGACATCAGTGGATAATAAAGTGTACAAGTAAAAGAAAACAGCATTGAAACTAAAAGGTGGTTCTCAAAAAGATTGAAAAAGTTCTTAAATTGTTAACTAAGATGTTCACATATTGCCGATAGAAATTAAAGAGCAAAAGAAGTAGAGAGCTATATCATATTCATTGATGGTAAGACGATATTGTTAAGATTCAGTGATCATTAACTTAATCTGTATATAAAATGCATTTTTTTAAATTTTATTATGTTAATCACCATATATTACATCATTAGTTTTTGATGTAGTGTTCCATGATTCATTGTTGGTGTATAACACCCAGTGCTCCATTCAATACGTGCCCTCTTTAATACCCATCACCAAGCTAACCCATCCCCCCACACCCGTCCCCTCTAGAACCCTCAGTTTGTTGCTCAGAGTCCATAGTCTCTCATGGTTCATCTTCCCCTCCAATTTCACCCCCTTCACTTTTCCCTTCCTACCATCCTCTTTTATTTTTTTAAATATAGTGGATGGAACTAGAGGGTATTATGCTAAGTGAAATGAGTCAATCAGAGAAAGACATGTATCATATGACCTCACTGATATGAGGAATTCTTAATCTCAGGAAACAAACTGACGGTTGCTGGAGTGGTGGGGAGTGGGACGGATGGGGTGGCTAGGTGATAGACATTGGGGAGGGTATGTGTTATGGTGAGTGCTGTGAATTTTGTAAGACTGACAAATCACATGACTATACCTCTGAAACAAATAATACATTATATGTTATACAATGCATTTCTAATAAAATCCTAGGTAAGGGGTGTTTAAAGAAGTTGGAATTTTGAATTTAAATGGAGATGCAAAGGAGCTAGAAAAAATAAAATAATTATGAAAACAAAATATTGGAGGACATTCATCAAGATTTAACTATTAAACTGGGAGGATGCAATTGCCATATATATATCTGATATAGCACTTTTATGCAGAATATACAGAGAAAACTTGCAACTCAATAACAAGAATAAAAACAATGAAAATTCCCTTAAAATGTGTCATAATTTTAAGTAGACACTTCATTATATTAGATGTACAAATGGACAAGTATAAAAAATATTCAACATTATAAATCATCAAAGAAATACAAATTAAAGTCACAATTAGTTTCTATTAAATACTTATTACAGTGACTAAAGAAAACCCCTGATAATACCAAGTGTTGACAAAAATGTGGAGAAACTGGAATTCTAATATACAGTTGGTGAGAATTCCAAATCATTCAGCAACGAGGGAGGAAAAAGATAGTGGAGGAGTAGGAGACCTAAATTTCGTCTGGTGCCAGGAATTCAGCTAGATAGGGATCAAACCATTCTGAACACCTACAAACTCAAGAGAAGATCAAAGAAAAGAATAACAGCAACTCTCTCAACAGAAAAGCAACCACTTTTTCGAAGGTAGGATGTGCGGAGAAGTGAATCCGAGGAGATATTCGGGAAGATAGACGGTGGGGGAGGGGGCCTCCATTAGCCCCTACTGGCAAGGGATAGAGCAGCGGAGCACAAAATCAGAACTTTTAGAAGTCGGCTCTGTTGAGGGACATCGCTCCAGTGGCTAAGTGGGGGGGGGGTGGAACCCTCACTTGGATAATGTGGTCTCAGGACCCTCAGGGTCACTGAAAGACCAGGGGTGTCTGAGTGTGGCAGAGCTCCCAGGTATCAGAGCTGAAAAGCCGGCTGCAGAGATGGAGCCGAGGAGTGGGGTCTCAGCTTGGGGTTGCCATAAACCGTCGTCAGCAGCACAGTCAGGCCACTACTCTTCCAGCAGGGACCCAGCAAGTGGCAGATCCAGGGAGACTTCCCTTCTTCCCCAGGAGGAGCAGCGTGGGAGCACACCGCAGGAATCTGCTTGGTTTGGAGACTCCACAAGGGGTCGTATCCAGAGATAGAAATGCTTGGTCACAGGCTGGGTGAACACAGAGTGTGGCCAGAGACCAGGGAGACAGGAGTGATAGCTTTTCTCTGGGAGCTCACAGAGGAGTGGAGCCCCCAGTTCTCCAGGGCGGAGATTGGGAGGCCACCATTTTCACTCTTGTCCTCCAAAGCTGTATGGAAAGCTTGCAGGGAACAAAAGCTCCCAAGAGCAAACCCTAGCAGATTACTTAGCCAGGCCCAAGCAAGGGGGGCACAATTCTGCCTCAGGCAAAGACATTTGAGAATCACTGCAACATGACTCTCCCCCAGAAGATCAACAGGAACAGCCCACCAAGACCAAGTTTACTGATCAATGAGAACAGCAGAATGCCAGGACTAGGGAAATACAGCCCATAGAATTCATGGCTTTTTCCCCATGATTCTTTAGTCTTTCAAAGTTAATTTTTTTAACTTTCTTTTTCTTTTTCTTTTTTTAATTTTTCTTTTTCTTTTTTTAATTTTTCTTTTTCCCTTTTTCAACCAACATCTTATCAATCCCATTTTTAAAAAATCTTTTCTATTTTTCATTTTTTTTAAAAGATTTTATTTATTTATTTGAAGAGAGAGACACAGTGAGAGAGGGAACACAAGCAGGGGGAGTGGCAGAGGGAGAAGCAGGCTTCCCGCCGAGCAGGGAGCCCGATGCGGGGCTCGATCCCAGGACCCCGGGATCATGACCTGAGCTGAAGGCAGACACTTAATGACTGAGCCACCCAGGCGCCCCATCTATTTTTCATTTTTACAGTCATATTCTATCCCTTCATAGTAGTCAACCTTATTGTTGGTATATGTATATAAGTTGTTCTCTCTTTAAAATTTTGGGATGCAGTTTCTTCTAACAGACCAAAATATACACTATATCTCTAGTGTATGGCTTTATTCTAGTCTCCTGCCTGATCCCATTCTCTCCCTTTTTGTTTTTTTAAATCCTCTTCTTTTTTCAACCAACTTCTTATCTTATCAATTCCATTTATAAAATCTTTTATACTTTTCATCTTTACAGTCATATTCCATCCCTTCATCATATTTACCCTTATTTTTGTACATATATAAGTTTTTCTTTCTTTAAAATTTTGGGAGGCACTTTCTTCTAACAGACCAAAATATGCCTAAAATCTAGTGTGTGGCACTAATCTATGCACCAGCCTAATCATATTTGATCATATTCTGTTTTTTTTTTGTTTGTTTCTTTGTTTTTATCTTTTACTTTTTCTTTTTTTTTTCTTTTTTCTTTCTTTCCCTTTCTTTTCCCCCAGTTTCATGTATCTTCTGATTTGCTTAGTGTATATTTTTCTGGGGTCATTGTTACACTGTTAGCATTTTGTTCTCTCATTAATCTATTCTCCTCTGGATGAAAGGACAAAATGGAAAAAATCACCTCAAAAAAAGAACAAGAGGCAGTACTGACTGCAAAGGACCTAATCAATACAGACATTAGTAAAATGTGAGAACTAGAGTTCAGAATGACAATTTTAGAAAGATACTAGCTGGACTTGAAAAAAGCATGGACGATATTAGAGAAACCCTTTCTGGAGAAATAAAAGAACTAAAATCTAACCAAGTTGAAATCAAAAAGGCTATTAATGAGGTGTAATAAAAAATGGAGGCTATAACTGCTAAGATAAATGAGGCAGAAGAGTGAATTAGGGATACAGAAGACCAACTGATGGAAAATAAAGAAGCTGAGAAAAAGAGAGATAAACAACTACTGGATCACGAGGGCAGAATTCGAGAGATAAGTGATACCATAAAGCAAAACAACATAAGAATAATTAGGATCCCAGAAGAAGAGGAAAGAGAGAGGGAACAGAAGGTATATTGGAGCAAATTATAGCAGAGAACTTCCATAATTTGGGGAAGGAAACAGGCATCAAAATCCAGGAAGCACAGAGAATCCCTCTCAAAATCAATGAAAATAGGTAAACACCCCGACGTCTAATAGTAAAACTTATGAGTCTCAGAGACAAAGAGAAAATCCTGAAAGCAGCTCGGGAGAAGAGATCTATAACCTACAATAGTAGAAATATTGGACTGGCCACAGACCATATGACCTCACTGATATGAGGAATTCTTAATCTCGGAAACAAACTGAGGGTTGCTGGAGTGGTGGGGGGTGGGAGGGATGGGGTGGCTGGGTGTTAGACATTGGGGAGGGTATGTGCTATGGTGAGTGCTGTGAATTGTGTAAGACTGTTGAATCACAGACCTGTACCTCTGAAACAAATAATACATTGTATGCTAAAAAAAAAAAAGAAGAAGAGGAAGATAGCAGGAAGGGAAAAATGAAGGGGGGGACATTGGAAGGGAGACGAACTATGAGAGACTATGGACTTGAGAAGCAAACTGGGAGTCCGGGGGTGGGGGTTGTGTTAGCCTGGTGATGGGTATTGAGGAAGGCACATACTAAATGGAGCACTGGGTGTTATACGCAAACAATGAATCATGGAACACTACAACAAAAACAAAAGCAACAATATTGGACTGGCCACAGACCAACAAAAACCAGTGATGTACCAAACCACCAACAGACAAATGAAAATGTGCTCAACATTGCTCGGCATCAGGGAAATCCAAATCAAAACCTCAATGAGATATCACCTCACACCAGTCAGAATGGCTAAAATTAACAAGTCAGGAAACGACAGATGTTGGTGGGGATGCAGAGAAAGGGGAACCCTCCTACACTGTTGGTGGGAATGCAAGCTGGTGCAGCCACTCTGGAAAACAGTATGGAGGTTCCTCAAAAAGTTGAAAATAGAGCTACCCTATGATCCAGCAATTGCACTACTGGGTATTTACCCCAAAGATACAAATGTAGGGATCCGAAGGGGTACGTGCTCCCCAATGTTTATAGCAGCAATGTCCACAATAGCTGAACTATGGAAAGAGCCAAGATGTCCATCGACAGATGAATGGATAAAGAAGATGTGGTATATATATATACAATGGAATTATGCAACCATCAAAGGAATGAAATCTTGCCATTTGCAACAACATGATGGAACTGGAGTGTCTTACGCTGAGCATAATAAGTCAATCAGAGAAAGACATGTATCATATGCCCTCACTGATATTAGGAATTCTTAATCTCAGGAAACAAACTGAGGGTTGCTGGAGTGGTGGGGTTGGGAGGGATGGGGTGGCTGGGTGATAGACATTGGGGAGGGTATGTGCTATGGTGAGCGCTGTGAATTGTGCAAGACTGTTGAATCACAGATTCGTACCTCTGAAGCAAATAATAGCTTATATGTTAAGAAAAAGAAGAAAAAGATAGCAGGAGGGGAAGAATGAAGGGTGGAATCGAAGGGGGAGATGAACCATGAGAGACGATGGACTCTGAAAAACAAACTGAGAGTTCTAGAGGGGAGGAGGGTGGGAGGATGGGTTAGCCTGGTGATGGGTATTAAAGAAGGCATGTTCTGCATGGAGCACTGGGTGTTATATGCAAACAATGAATCATGGAACACTACATCTAAAACTAATGATGTAATGTATGTTGATTAACATAACATAATAAAAAAAAAGAAATAAAAACAATGATATAATGTATGGTGATTAACATGACATAATAATAAAAAAAAAAAAACACATAGCCAAATGGTTCAGCAACTTTGGAAGCAGTTTGGTGGGGTAGTGTTGTTCTTGTTTTCATTTGTTTGTTTTGTTTTTCATCTTGTTTTGCTTTGTTTTTATAAAGTTAAATCAACACTTACCCTATGACCCTGTACTCAATTTTAGACACTCACCCAAGACATAAAAAACATATCTGTGTCATGATTTGTAATCAAATGTTTATAGTAGCTTTATTCAAAATAAAACAAAGTTGGAAACAGCACAAATGTCCCATCAATTGATGACTGGGTAAATAAATTGTAGTGCATCCACACAGTTGAATACTACCCAGCAAAAAGGAATGAACGATTGACACAGTCAGCAACATGCATAAAACTCAAAAGGATTATGCTAAATTACAAAAGCCATACCAAAAAAATTGTTTATGACTGTATGTACATGAGCTCTACAAGAAACAAAATGAGAATGACAAGAAGCATATCAGTGCTCTCCTGGACCAAGTATGGGGGAGGCAACAGATTGTAAAAGAGCATGAGGACATTTGAGGGGATGTTCAAATATTGAACATCTTGTTTATGGTGTTGGTTTTATGACTGCATGCATTCATTAAAGTTTACTAAACCGTAAGTTATTGAATATTGTTGTAAATTATACTTCAATAAAGCTGATTTTTAAAACAGCAAAATTATTTTTCTCTGGTTTCTCACTTTTTTTATTAGGTCCTCTGATAACTCCTTTATGCATGTTTAATTGAGTTCTCAGTTATGGATTTTGACAGTTTATACACAGAGTTCAAGTGTCATGCTTTTTGCAGTTCTCTTACCGCTAATATTTCCTCTTTAAATTTTTAACTGCTTTTCCAGCTTTTGAACTAAGAGCCAGTAAGTTTCTGCCATAGCTTCCTTCACCAGAAACCATGGGCACTGGGGAGCCATCTTATTTTTTTTTTTTTTTTTAAATTTTTATTTATTTATTTGACAGAGAGAGACACAGCGAGAGCGGGAACACAAGCAGGGGGAGTGGGAGAGGGAGAAGCAGGCTTCCCGCTGAGCAGGGAGCCCGACGTGGGACTCGATCCCAGGACCTTGGGATCATGACCTGAGCCGAAGGCAGTCGCTCAACCAACTGAGCCACCCAGGTGCCCCTGGGGAGCCATCTTATATAAAAAAGCCAGAAACTCACAATTCTTCTTCTTTCACTTGTACTTCTGAGAATAAACATTTCTTTGGCTTTATTTTTGCTTTTGAATGCTCTCCAGCATCTATAATTGTTATTTCTGGGAGGGCTCATACAACCACTTCACTTGTCAACATTACCAGAAGTTTTTCAATTAGGGCCCAGACGGTTCCATGGAATGATTTTCTTAGGCTCCTGGTTCTGCCCTCTAGGCTTCTGTTTATGCTCTCTGAGTCACATCCCATTTCCTGATCATAAACAGCTGGGGGTTCATAGTCCTCTTAAACTTTGGCATTTTTTTCTGTCCCTTTAAAGTCCAGGTGGTGGTGTTTTCACCAGAATAATTCTTCTAAAAATTGTGCAGATTTTTTAATTAATTTTGTTGGGATTTACACTAATAAAACAAAAATCCAACTACAAAATTCTTTGAGATGTGCTGTTCTCTATCTTGAGCTTCCTGTAAAACTATTCTTACTGTTCTTAGAAGTTTACTTTTAAAGAGAAAATTATGAAGCCTGTACCTGAGGTATTTCAAAGGACTTTGTCTTTCGGAAGGCTTTGATCAGATGCCACCTTAAGTCTTTCTGAGGTTTAATAATGGGGCTTAAAGACTCATCCTCTATTTTATTTTTTTCCCAAAGCCATCTGGAGAGGCTGGGAATAGTAAAAAGTATTATTTTTGAACGCTTTATATCCTGACTCCTTTATAGGCCCTTCAAATTTTGCTTGAAACTTGAATAGCTCCTTTTTAGCTCATCTCTCTTCCTCTAATTTTACTACAGGCATCTAGAAGAAGCCAGGTATTTGTTTGTTTTTTTGTTTTGTTTTTTTTATAATATTCTGCTTAAACATTCTACTAAGCTAAATCTTTGATTTCTTAGGTATATTTCCTGTTTTCCACATTTTTGCAGGTGACAGTATAACCAAACTTTACATCACTGCATAATAAGGGAATCCTTTCCTTCTTAGAAAAAAAATATTTTCCTTATTTTATTTTAGCCATTACAGACAACCTTGTCCAGGATATTTAAGTTTAGGCTAAAAGTCTCCTCAACACTGTCTTAGGTTCTGCCCATTCCCTAACCCCAAAACAAATGCCAAATGCTTTAGGTTTTTATTGCAGCAGTATCCCTATTCCAGGTACTACATTATTCTCCTATTTTTATTGCTGATTACAAATAATCCCCAAAACCTAAGGGCTCTGAACATCATTTTATAATTATGTCTCATGTTTCCGGATGTTGACTGGGCTCAGCCGGCAGCTCATAGTCAGGGTTCCCATATTTTTCCAGCTAAGAATGGAGTAACCTTGAAGACTTCCTTACTCGTATTGGAGAGGCAGTTGATGCCTGTCTGCTGGGACCTCAGTTGGGCCTACTGGAGGGAACCCTTTCATGTGCCCTTTCCATGTGATCTGGGCTTACTCACAGTGGTGGCTCAGTCATGAAGGTTGGCATGCCAAAAGGCAGGAAGTAGAAGTTGCCAGCTTCTTCTTAAACCTTGGTCCTAGAAATAGATACAGTGACATTTTTGGTATATTCTATTATTCAAACATTCACAGAGCCCAGATTCAAGGAATGGAACATAGATCTGATCTCTTGATGATATAAGTGTTAATGAATTTTCTTTCCCATGTTTTAAAATTACCAGATGGCTTAATATCATGAAAAGTTAACAAGACCACTGTATCCATTAAGACATTTAAATGCATATTAAGGTCCATTACTTTGAACACAGAAAGCTTCATCTGGAACAGTAGTCAGGAAAATTTTCAACCTTTATTGTACCCTTTCTATTTAAAAATTCCTTGAATGTTGTTCATTATTTTTCAGTATCAAAGTAGCAATAAAATTGCTTAACTTCTGCCACACAAACACACATAGCCACACACACACACACACATACACACACACCATTTTAACTACTGTGATTAAGTTTATTGGATAAAGTTATAGCTATTAAAATTGAGACTGAAAGCCTGATTTTTACTGATGATTTCAACATAAATATAAATGGGGACCTTTTAATAAAATTAAAAGTACTATTGTTAATTGGTAATGTGTTAGCAAATTCAACATAGCAACCAAAAATTTGAAATAACAAGACATTTTGGTAATTTGGTTAATTGCAAAGTTAATATATGAAATTAACTGTTTTTCCTTTTTAAAAATCAATAACTAACTAGAAATAAGATGGAAGGAATTATCTCATTATAGTATTGTCACATAAAATAGAAATCTGGAAAAACCTTAACAAGCAATGTAGAGTTCCTAAAAATTAGAAAACTTTAAAACCCTATGTGAACCATAAATGAAATTACCATAAATAAGAAGATATGCCTTATTCTCAAATACAAAGACCTGATATGGTAAAGGTGTCACATTTATAAAATACAATGCAATTCCAAAGCACTAATAGGATTTTTGTGAGAAAGAAAGCCTTAACAAAACATCATAGTTACTCCTGCCATTGAAAAGATGGAGAGTAACCTATACTCTTAGTTTAGCAGTTTTGTCAATTCTTACAAAAATCTATAACTTTTTATTGATTTCATTCATTGATAGCACTTTTTCTTTTCTTTTTTTTTTGGCACTTTTTTAAAAATTTAATTTTCTTTTATTACGTTATGATAGCACTTTTTCTATTAAGGAAATAAAAAAAGCTTTTGCACAAATATTCAAATACTCAAGAGAACTCAAATATTCATGTGTATGATTAATGGGAAATTAAATACTAATTAATTAAATAAGAATCAAAAAATTTGATGATTTGTATATAACTTGCTCAAGATACTTATTTACCATTACCATCCACCATTAGATGTAGTGATAAGACTAATTCATTGAAAACAGAAAGATAAAAACCTGCTGAAGAAGCATCAATATCTACTTCAAAAGTTAGTCATTATTTTAAAAAGACTGTGTCTCAAAGATGAAAAATTAATACATGAAACTGCAGAAGGTAGGTTTACATATCACCTTGTAAGCATATTTTTATTTGTAGAAAATGATTACTCTTCTAAATTAATTTTTATCCATTTTAAATTCAAGTTTCCTTGTGCATATATGAAAACTGAAGAGATAGCTGTTTATGTATTCATTTTGTTAGGAAAAGAAGAATTTCTTGGATGAATAATGCCACTTTTTCATTAGTGATATTGGTTGCTTCAAACAGGAGGGCATACACAGCCTCAGAGTCCAGAATCTCATCTGATGCCCTATTGGATCATGGCAGTGTTCCATCCTGTCCAGTGGTCCTTAAAGCCATTAAGTAGCTTTTGACTCATAAAAGTTTCAGAGAGATAGTTTCTACCTCACCTGATGAAGCTAAACAAGTTTCTCTTTCCATTAATTTACCCATAGAATTATCCAATTGGTTATAGAGCAGTGCTTCTCAAACTTCAGTGTTGCATATGAATCATGTTAAAATGCAGATTCAGATTCATTAGAGCTGGAAAAAGGTCAGAGATTTTTCATTTCTTACAGTCTTCCTGGTGATGAGCATGCTTTAAGGAGCAAGGTGTTAAAGCTCATTGAACACCATGCCCAGATCTATTTTACTCTTGTTCTGTGACTTTGGTTTTACAGTAGATTCAGCATGGCAAAGGAGTCTCAAATCACACCACATAGATAATTGTCTATATTGCCCCAAAGTTCTAGATGAAAATGTTGTTCCAAATAGTGCTATTTTCAACAATACTTTGAAAGTCTAAATAAAACAACAGTTACCTACTTTCCCTTCTAAGAAAACAAAATCATGTGTCAAAGCGATCAAAGTTTCTTAGATCTGAAGTTTATGATGATTTCTAAGATTGAAAATGATACCAGAAACATGGCCCTGATTACCCCATAAACAGCTACACTATTGATACCTTTGATTTTTTTAAAGTAAGAGTTGATAAACTAGAGATCCCAAAACAAGCCCCATTTGTGAGACTAGAAAGGAGTAAAAAATTGAAATTGCATTTACTATTTTTCTACCCACCCAGGATATATTCCTATGAGCAAAGAATAACATCTAATTTTAAATTATATGATATTAAAGTTAACTAGTTTCATAACTATATAAAATTACTTCTGCTGAAGCAAGTAAAGAAAGATTTAAAAAATAAAACTAAGAAAGAAATTTAGACTGATTTACCAACAGAATTATATATAGTATAATATTTGATAAAATTATTAATTATGTGAAATTTAACTACATTGGCTTTAATTTAGGCTTTACATTTACTTTCACTTTTACACTTACTTTTACATTTAAATTTACTTTTACATTATTCTTTTTAACATTTTTCTTTTTATGTTAGATGATTTACTTTATCTTACCCCAGTTCAATATTTGCTCCAAGAGTGTAATAAACGGCGCCTTATATTTTTTCTCTCCATGGAATATTTCATTTTAAAAAGAGTCCATTACTACCATATTAAATAAAATGTCAGATAATAATCAGTTAATAAATAATGCATTTTGTAGGATTGGGGCCAATCTTGTCCCTTTGATGTCAGGTGTTTACTGAATAAAGTAAATCTGCTCTGTTTTTAATTATTTTTTTAAAGATTTTATTTTCTTATTTGAGAAAGAGAGAGGAGAAAGAGAGAGAGAGAGAATAGGGGATGGGCAGAGGGAGAGGGACAAGCAGACTCCCAGCTGAGCAGGGAGCCAGACGTGGGGCTCGATCCCAGGACCTGAAGATCATGACCTGAGTGGAAGGCAGATGTTTAACCAATTGACCCAGGTACCCCATGCTCTGATTTTAATTAAATCATAGAAGCATCTATGTTATTGATATTAATGTAACTTGGATCCCTTTCTCTGGGTTACTTTTTTCTTCTGGTGTCTTTTTCAGGCATCTATATTGTCAAGAGCAACAGTAGAATATGTTTAGTTTTATAAACCTAGCAAATTTTGTACCTAACTAGTTCAATTGTATTCACAGCAACCTAAAACAGTTAAGTGGGATTTAGATTCTTTTATTTTATTTATGTAAAAAAATGTAATCGGGGCACCTGTGTGGTTCAGTTGGTCAAGCGTCTGACTTGACTTCAACTCAGGTCATGATCTCAGGGTTGTGTGATTGAGCCCCACATTGGGTTCCACACTGGGCATGGAGCCTGCTTAAGATTCTCTCTCTCACTCCACCCTCTCTAAACAAACCAAAGCAAAACAAGTCCAATGTTGTATCATCTAAAGGTAAGTCTCATTAACAGCAATTTTATAATAGGTATGACTTACTAAATTATTTCCAGAAATATCTTAAATTAGACCAAAGTCCAGGAAAACAATGACTATTTTACCAAAACTTCCTCTTAATTACTGACATCCAGAAAATTGCCATAGAACAAAATTCAAAAAGCAGAACTATAAAGCTTTTACAAAAAATATAAGATAAAATATTTATGACCTGGCTTGGCAAATATTTTTTAGGAAGTACACCAAAACATGACCCATAAAATAAAACAACTGATAAGTTGGACTTCATTAAATTTAAGAACTTTTATTCTTTGAAAGACACTGTTAAAATAAAAAAGCATGGACTGAAAGAAAACATTTGCAATTGATATATCTGATTAAAAGATTTGTATTTAGAAAAAATGTATGTATACACATATATATTCTCTCAAAATTCAATAAAAAATAAAAAATAACCCACAAAAATATGCAAAATATATGAACAGTATTAGATTTTAAAAGCTATGTGTATGAAAAATAAGCACATGAATAGATGCTTATTACTATTAATCATTAGGGAATGTAAATGAAAGTCAAAATGAAATACCGCTATGCCCACTAGGATAGCTAATGTTAACATGTCTGACCATACAAATGTTAGTGAAGATATGGAGGAACTGGATGTCTCATACACAGCATATAGATGATAGATAGATGATAGATAGATAGATAGATAGATAGATGTAGATATAGAGATGATAGATATAGTGATAGCGATAGAGATAGAGATATAGAGATGCCACATCCTCTCTATCCATCCGGTCACCAGTGATCTGGAGGTGTCCCTGGGTGGGAATCACAGAGACTGGGGCCCCAGGTGAGTTTATAGGCTCTTTTCTGGGTACTAATACTGATGAGCTGGAACAAGGCAGAAGAAGAGCACCAAGATGGCATCCACGACCTACATTCCTTGAAAGGATCTTCATAGGCCCCTGAATGTGTGCCAGTCCTATGCCTGAGTCTGCTGTCTGTGCTCTGGGGGTAGTAGATATTTAAGAACTCTCTCCACTGGTTACAATCCTATGGGATCCCCAAGCTTAAACCCCATTGGCCGCCAGAGCCACACAAAGTAGTTGGAAAAATTGGGGCACCAGACAGGGATGTGAGCTCCTTCCTGGGTGACACCAATTTTTACAGTCCCCTAAGACCAGGACACAAACTTCCTTGTCCCCCAGAGCCAGGTGATCAAAAAGAAACCCCTCAGCAGCAGCTACAAAAATCAGGGCTCCTGACATGTGTAAAAGCTCCCTTCCAGGATATACTGGTGCTCTGGAGCATGGCAAAGGGGAAGTGCAGATGGTGTTGATGAGTTTCCATCTCCAGAGTGTTCTAGCAGGCTCCTGAATGTGTGTGTTAAATTAGATTCCTTCCCCTCAGGCCAACCCTTTAATATAAACAGGTGATCCTTCTTCACTTTAAGTCTGGGCATAATTGGTTGACTCTGAGCTGGGCCCCAGGCAGTTTGATCTGTGCTGACAAGCCTTTTAAGAGCAATTACTCAAATTGCTGGGTTCTTGAGGGTCTTGGGACATAAGCCCTATTGGTTTTGAAGTTAGATGTTTGGGGCTTGTCTTTCAAGGGTATGTCTTAAATGTTGGGACGCCCAATGTAAGTTTCAAACAGGTTTTTAGTTTGGGGACTTTGTGCCTGGAGTCAGGTTTGTGGCAATATTGCATCCTAGCCTCTCCTACTTTGATGTGCCTGATGTGTAGTTGCCAATTAGCCAGACTTCAGGATATTTTAAGAGGAAATGGTTTCATATGTAGCTGTAGACTCAGTGGGTCTGTGGGAGGAAATGAGTTTAGGATCTTCTTTTTTTTCCAAGATTTTATTTATTTGAGAGAGAGAACACACATGGGGGGGGAGTGGGCAGAGGGAGAATCAGACTTCCTACTGAGCAGGGAGCCCTGGGCTTGATCCCAGGGCACTGGGAGAATGACCTGAGCTGAAGGTAGATGCTTAACCAACTGAGCCACCCAGGTGCCCCAAGTTTAGGATCTTCTTATGTCACCACCTTGAACTGGAGTCTCCAGAAACCCTTTAGTTTAATTTAGTCCCACCTGTTTATTTTCTTTTTTGCTGTCTGTGCTTTTGGAGAATTATTCTATGAATAATATCTTAAAACATGCTACCTTAGATTAATAACCAACTTAATTTCAGAAGCATACAAAATCTTTAGTCTACTATAGCTGTTTCCACTCCCTCTTTGATGGTATTATTGTCATACAAATGTCAACTTAAGGCACCACAAGCCCATTAACACAGTTTTATAATTATTGCTTTATGCATTTATCTTTTAAATTGGACAAATGAAGTCTTATCAAAACAGAACAAAAACTTATTCTGTTATATTAACCTAGTTACCCATGCTAGTGTTCGTTATTTCTTCATGTGAACTTGAGTTACATTCTATTGTTCTTTCCTTTCAGCTTGACTCTTTTTTTTTTTTTTTTTTTTAAATTTTTATTTATTTATTTGAGACAGGGAGAATGAGAGGGAGGAGGGTTAGAGGGAGAAGCAGACTCCCCGCCGAGCAGGGAGCCCGATGCGGGACTCGATCCCGGGACTCCAGGATCATGACCTGAGCCGAAGGCAGTCGCTCAACCAACTGAGCCACCCAGGTGCCCCTCAGCTTGACTCTTGTTAGTATTTTTGTAGACCAGATCTTCTAGCTCCAGATTCTTTTTATTTCCCCCCTTGGAATGTTTTAATGTATCCTTCATTTTTGAAGGATACTTTTGCTGGTTGAAAATTCTTGATTGACAAATATTTTTCTTTTAGCACTTCAATCAATGTTTTCTTGTCTCCATCATTTTTGATGAGAAATACCTGTTAATCTTACCGAGAACACCTTGTCTGTGATAAGTCACTTTTTTCCTACTACATTTATTATTTTCTGTTTTTGTCTTTCAAATTTTGACTAATGTGTCTAGGTTGAATCTCTTTGAGATTATCATTTTTGTAATTTATTGTGTTTCTTGGCTGTGTAATGTTTGGTCAGTTCTGGGAAGTTTCAGATCATTGTTCCTTGAAATATGTTCTGCCCTTTTCTGTCAGTTTTTCCCTTCTAGGACTCTGATATGTATGTTTGTACATATGATGATGTCCCACTTTTCTTTAAGGCTTTTCATTCATTTTCTCTATTGAACACTTGTAGTAATTTTTTTCATTTCAGTTATTATAATTTTCAACTCCAGAAAATTATTTTGTTCTTTTTCATAATTTATAGCTCTTTATTGTTAGTCTCTATTTTATGAGACATTTCTCTAGTACCTTTATTTAGTGTTTCATATACAATTTCCTTTAGTATTTCAACAGAATTATAATAGCTGATATAAAGTTTTGTCCAGCAATTATAACACCAGTTTCCTCAAGGATAGTTTCTATTGGCTGTTCTTTTTCTGTGCATGGGAGAAATTTTCCTATTTTTTTGCATGTGTTTAATTTTTCTTAAAAGGTGGGCATTTTAAATGATACATTACGACAATTGTAAAAATCAGATCCCCGTCATTCCTGGGGATTATAGTTGTTTCTGTCTCATTTAATGATATTTTGTAGGCAAATTTTGTAATTTTTCTATCTTTTACTCTGTACTGACTCTGAAGCCTGCTCAGTTAGCTTACAAGTCAACTAATGATTTGAATGCCATCAACCAGTAAGTCCCTCACCCTTCATCAAGGGGCTCTGTGTGTCTATTGGGTCATACCTTCAACACTAGCAGTTTACAGTGTTTCCTGGGCATTAACTTCCTCCTTTGACAGAACCTTAAGGTCACAAACTAGTGAGAGATTAAAGCCTTCTTAGGTATTTCCAGTGCCTGCAGATGACCTTGCATGTATGTAGGGCATTCTAGATCCCCAAGAATGTGTCAGAAACAAAGCTTCTTATGTGTATCTCATCTCATTTCCCATATATTTTTTAAAAATCTTTTATCTTGCCTCTTGTGTCATCCAACTGGTAGCCTCACCTTAGGTAGCGGTGATATTAAGCATTGCCACTTATCATTTTCAACAAACACCCTGGATATAAAACTCTCTTGATGAGTAAATTTTGAGTTAGGTGAAATACAGATAAGCCCTATGAATGAGACTTTTTGGGGGAACTCTTATACAGATCAAATAGATCGAATTTTCAGGTTTCAGGTTTTCAGGTGTTTTTTTTAGGAGCTATTATGAACCTATCCCCTTCCAATGACTGCCAGGCTGCTGGTTTTCACATTTCCATGGTTCTGAGGAAGCTGATTTTCAAGACTACTGTAGACTGAGGAAAGAGAGGGTTGTAATAGAACAAGTTAAAGCGCTACAAAGTGCTTGGTACACTGTACCAAGATTTAACTGTTCTTGAATTTATGCTTCTCAGATGATTGCAAGCTTTCGGTTAATTTCTGAGGTTCTGAGAATGTTGATTTTGACAATTTTGGTCAGTGTTCTCCTTGTTTTTAGTGAGGAATGCATTTTGGATGTCTTTACTCCTCCCACTCTACTAACACTTCCCTTTAGAGAGTAAATTTTTCTTATCAATATTATAACTATATACAATCTTCTTTATTTGCTGATACACTGACAAAAGGAGCTCAATGTGTCCAGGCAGCATTTATAATTTCAACTTAAGTAGAAATCATACTGCTCCTTGATCATCATATTCTCTACCAGAAACCAGAATTTCCAACCTGACAGAATCTAGTTATAGAGATGGGAAACACAAAATTGATATTTGACTGATAAGGAGAGTGACCAATACTACATCCATGCCTTGGCTATTAGACCCATATATTCTAGATTAGAGACATAACACTATACATTGGCCATTAGCTCATATGCCATATCCTGGGAAAACACTCCATCCTGGGAGGGTGTTTATATTTCCTTGCCTCATGACACTGGTTTTATGTGACCTTTTTGGTAAATTAAATTTGTGGATGAGATAAGAGCCAAGAATTGAAATTTTCTTGTGAAGTGACATTTTTTTATTTTTGTGGCTCTGTCATTATTGTGTGAAAATTATTAGCTAGCTATACCACAAGTTCAAGGAGTAAAAAATATGAGAAAACTGGTACAAACCTATAACCCCCATTTTTGGCTTATGTAAATATATCATGCCACTTCTGAATCAAGACACCAAATCTCATTCCCTCTATCAGCTGGTGTTATGGAACCAATGGAGCTATGGACAGCATATTTTGAAAATATATCAGAGGAAACATGGTACTCTGGATATACATAGGCCTAATACCAATATTCCTATTAGATCATATGATTGATGTCACTGCACATACCTAATCTTATGAATCACTGGAACAGGTAATATCTGGCTCATGATATTCTCTTCATTTATCAAAGTCATATTTCAATCTTTACTAGTTCCAGTAGCATGGCAGCTGCTGATTTTGAAAGAGCTAATAGTTCCAATGGCTCTAGAATTCTCTAATTTTTCTGTCAGGGCTTATCAGAGACTCCATAAAGCATCATTATTCATCAAAGATAAATTTCTAGATTTACCTCTGGATTCTTTGTCAAATGAATTGCAGCCCCAAAATTGCAGCTTAGAACTGCTGTGGGGCCCAGTCTTCCTCTGAGCTCCTACTATAACTTGGATCTTTTTATATCTCCTGACAAATGGATCATGTTTCTTTTTTTTTTTTAAGAAATGTTTCTTTTTTTTAAGATTTTATTTAGTTATTTGACAGAGAGAGAGAGACGGTGGGAAAGGGAACACAAGCAGGGGGAGTGGGAGAGGGAGAAGCAGGTTTCCCACTGAGCAGGGAGCCTGATGCAGGGCTGGATCCCAGGACCCTGGGATCATGACTTGAGCCAAAGGCAGACACAATGACTGAGCCACCCATGCGGCCCTGGATCATGTTTCAAAATATGTTGGATGCTGCCTCTAATTTCCAAAGAGGCCCTCTTAAATATTTAGGATTTTTCATAGAGATAGGGAATGTCAGGTACAACTAGTTGTCCTTTATCTTATAGCAGAGTTTAGCAAGTTTTTTTTGTAAAGGACCACATAGTAAATATTTTAGAATTGTAGGCTATATGTTCTCTGACACAACTATTCAACTCTGCTGTTAGAGCTTGAAAATAGCTATAGAGAATATGTTAATGGATGAGCAATGCAATTGCTGTATCGAAGGGTGGTTCTATTTTTAACTTTTTGAGGAACCTCCATACTGTTTTCCATAGTAGCTGCACCAGTTTGTACTGCCACCAACAGTGTAACAGGGTTTCCTTTTCTCTGCATCCTCACCAAAACATGTTTCCTGTGTTGTTAATTTTAGCCATTCTGACAGGTGTGAGTGATATTTCATTGTAGTTTTGATTTGCATTTTCATGATGAGTGATGTTGAGCATCTTTTCATGTGTCTGTTGGCCATCTGTAGGTCTTCTTTGGAGAAATGTCTGTTCATATCCTCTGCCCATTTTTAATTGGATTATTTGTTTTTAGTGTGTGTTAAGTTCTATAAGTTCTTTATGTATTTTGGATACTAATGCTTTATCAGACATGTAATTTGCAAATATCTTCTCCCATTGAGTAGGTTTTCTTTTCATTTTCTTGATTGTTTCCTTCACTGTGCAGAAAGAATTTTGATGTAGTCCCAATAGTTTATTTTTCCTTTTGTTTCCCTTACTTCAGGAGACATATCTAGTAAGAAGTTGCTATGGCTGATGTTAAAGAGGTTACTGCCTGTGTTCTCTAGGATTTTAATGGTTTCCTGTCTCACATTTAGATCTTTAATCCATTTTGAATTTATTTTTGTGTATGGTGTAAGAAAGTGGTCCAGTTTCATTCATCTGCATGTTGCTGTCCAATTTTCCCAACACTAATTGTTGAAGAGACTGTCTTTTTCCCATTGGATATTCTTTCCTTTTTTGTTGAAGATTAGTTGACCATATAGTTGTGGGTTCATTTCTGGGCTTTCTATTCTTATACAGCTTTGTAACATAACTTGAAGTCTGTAATTGTGATGCCTCCAGCTTTGCTTTTCTTTTTCAAGATTGTTTTGGTTATTTGGGGTCTTTCATGGTTCCATACAAATTTTAGGGTTGTTTGTTTTAGCTCTGTAAAAAATGCTCTTGATATTTTGATAAAGATTGTATTAAAAATGTAGATTGTTTTGGGGCACCTGGGTAGCTCAGTCAGTTAAACATCCGCCTTCAGCTCAGGTCATGATCCTGGAGTCCTGGGATTGAGCCCTGCATTGGGCTCCCTGCTCAGTGGGGAGTCTGCTTCTCCCTCTCCCTCTGCCCCCCAACTGGTTCTCTCTCTCTCAAAATAAATAAATAAAATCTTTAAAAAAATAAATAAATATGGAGATTGCTTTGGGTAATATATACATTTTAATAATATTTGTTCTTCCAACCCATGAGCATGGAAAGTTTTTCCATTTCTTTGTGTCATTTTCAATTTCTTTCAACAGTGTTTTATAGCTTTCAGAGTACAAGTCTTTCACCTTTTTGGTTAGGTTTATTCTTAGGTGTCTTATGGGTTTTGGTGCAATTGTAAATGGGATTAAATCCTTGATTTTTCTTTCTACTGCTTCATTATTGGTATATGGAAATGCAACAGATTTATATGTATTCATTTTGTATCCTGTGACATTACTGAATTCATATATCAGTTCTAGCAATTTTTTGGTTGAGTCTTTTGGGTTTTCTATATATTGTATCATGTCATTTGCAAATAATGAAAGTTTGACTTCTTTGCTGATTTGGATTCATTTTATTTCCTTATCTTGTCTGATTGTTGTGGCTTCCAATACTATGTTAAATAACAGTGGTGAGAGTGGACATCCCTGTCTTGTTTCTGACCTTAAGGGAAAAGCTCTCAGTTTTTCCCCACAGAGGATAATATTAACTATGGGTGAATCTTAGAAACTTTAAAATTTGTGTTCCATCTCTCACCTTTGCATCTGAAGTCACTATAAGATAGTGACTCAAGGGCTCAAGTCTAAATGTAAAGTGCTCTAGAATTACCTTTGATCTTGTATACTGATTATTTAATATTGCTTCTTATTTAGCTCCTTAGTTAGCTCCTACCTTAGAAATGAATTTCATTTACTTGATGCCTTTTTATTTTCCCATACTCTATGCCCCCATGTCAGATCAATGTTTCGACTCCTTCTAACATACCCTAGTCCTTTAAATCTATAATCTTTCTTTCCTATCCACTTCCTCCATTCTTATTCTTCTCAAAAAAAGGGTTTCAGCTTGACCTATCCTCCTATGTACTACTCACTTCTGCTGCAAGTTCTATGTGCTGCCTCACTACCTCAAAACAGCCCTCCACCGATGAACTACCATATGACCCCTGGGAAAGTTAAGAATAAAAGAGACACTGAAGATTAAAAAGTTAACTTTTAAAGATTTTATTTATTTATTTGAGAGAGACAGCACAAGCCGGGGGAGGGGCAGTGGGAGAGGGAGAGAGAATCTCAAGCAGACCCCATAGTGAGCATGGAGTCCTATGCAGGGCTCAATCTCACAACTCTGAGATCATAAACTGAGCCAAAATCAAGAGTCTGACGCTTAACTGACTGAGCCACCCAGGTGTAGCAGTAAACTCCATCTTTTACCAAATGGGGAAATGTACCAGAAAAATCCATCGACTAATGCAAGATCTAAATGAAAATTAATAGAACACAGTTTTTGCCAAGCACCTCATGTCTTAATATGCATTTTTTAAATTGCAATATTCCATAATTTTGTGCCATAGTCTGCCCTTCATGATTTGTCTGAACTTAATGTCTTGATCTTTTTCAGTACTACTCCAATGCAGTTTTGTATCTGCTTTTATTTTTGGCAGTATACAAACCAGATATCAATGCAGCTTTTCAGCTTGAACATATTCTGCCAGTAATTTTTAAAATATTGAAAACAGCTAAAATAGGGCTCATGTTCAATGCTTTTATAAGATATTTGGAGTTTTACAACACAAACAAAATAAACAGCAAAAACTTGAAGATTATTAATTGCTAATGCCAAGCAAATATTCCCAGGAATTTTGCCAGTGGTACTTATTTATATGTTTTACATATACATTTTTAAACATGAATTTTTTAAATAAGTGATTACATAAACATAATACAGAAACTGCATGAGGCACTATTTATATTGCGGTCTATAAAAGTGGCACCCCTACAGTGTATAACAGGTATACTGATAAAATATAATTATTCCAAGGTTCATTACCAAAGATAAAGTATTTATTTGGAAACTATTTGGAGAATTCTAAACAAGCCAATTACAATGAAATGTATTAATTAAAGTAAAATTTAAAAACCCAGCTTTTTACCACATGTTCTCTTTCCCCTCTGGATGTTGAATCTGGACAGTGATACTACAAATCCTTTTGGCTTCCAGACTAGGGGAGGAGGACAGTGCCTGGAGAAGGGAAGAGATGACATAACCTGACAAAGAAGGCAGGTGGCTTGTCCATAAGGAACAAAATCTGAACTTCCTTGGCTTCTAGCAGTATTTTGTGAACTTGAACATGCTCATCAGGCAGAGATGTTTTATTTAATTAGATGACAAAGCAGTTTTGGTCTTCTTATGCAGTCAAATGGTTCATACTCTTGTCTGGAAGCAAAGAAAGAGTAGCTAAAGCAATACTGAACAATATTCATTATCCTAATTTTGAGCCTTGGAATCTCTGAAGATTGTACATTCAGGAAAACCTTTTTTTTTAAATAATATGTGTGTAAACTGTACTGTGTCTGAGAATTAGCAACTATACTCAGAATGGTATATGTGGAATGTGCAAAGAGTTACCTGCTCAAAGCCAGAGAAGTGACATGTCCCTCTCTCACAGTGATAGACCATAGTGTGACCTTGTTTGGAATGTCAAAGCTCACTTTCCACTGTCCTGTTCCAGGGAATTTTGGAAATGTGTTGTTGCAGAATACCAAATGCTGTGGTTTTCCCTATCCAGACAGAGTGATTGAATATATAATAGTTACAAGGAATTAGAAGAAGGGGGTCACCTGGGTTGCTCAGTCAGTTAAGCGTCTACCTTCACCTCAGGTTGTGATCCCTGGATCCTGGGATAGAGTCTGCATCTTCCCCATTGGGCTCCTTGCTCAGCGGGGAGCCTGCTTCTCCCTCTGCCTGCATCTACTTCTGCCTGCCACTCCCCCTGCTTATGTTCTCTCTCTCTCTCTGATAAATAAATAAATAAAATCTTTAAAAAAAATTAGAAGAAGGGGCAGTTTGAAGGATATCTTCTCTCAGAGGAGGAGGAAGAAAGGCAAGTCTCCAAATGAGAACAAAATTTTAAATTTGAAGACAACATGGTAAAATCTTATATGAAGGCTTTAACCATTTTTCCCCTTTTGCACTGGACTATGGGAGTATTTATGATTAAAATTCAGTTTTTAGCTTGATTTGTTTTAATTTTCTTTATTTTAGTTTTGTTCAGTTCATGTATCTTGATTTTCTCTGAACTACAAGTGAGCATTTTTTTATTATGTTATGTTAATCACCATACATTACATCATTAGTTTTTGATGTAGTGTTCCATGATTCATTGTTGGTGTATAACACCCAGTGCTCCATTCAGGACGTGCCCTCTTTAATACCCATCACCAGGCTAAACCCCCCCCCCAGAACTCTAAGTTTGTTTTTCAGAGTCCATAGTCTCTCATGGCTCGTCTCGCCCTCCGATTCCCCCCCCATTCTTCCCCTCCTGCTATCTTCTTCTTCTTTTTCTTTTTTTTAAACATATAATGTATTATTTGTTTCAGAGGTACAGGTCTGTGATTCAACAGTCTTACACAATTCACAGCACTCACCATAGCACATTACAAGTGAGCATTTATGTTAATGGTGGTGAGAAAACTAAAGGAAAAAAAATAAATAGGTATGGTTTTCTGTGTTACCTTTAAATGGAAAGCATAATGTAGTTAACTGAGTATGTTCCAAGTACAAGTGACTACTGACTAAGGTATTCATCTCCATCTTTCTGGAAAAGTTTAACTTTTTCTTCAAACTTAGCTCATATATTATCTCATCTATCAAATTTTTACCAACCCCTCCTGTCTAGTATTATTTTTTTCTTTGTGACTACATTTTATTTTACATATAGCATCCTTGATACCAAGATATATTGCACATATGTTTCTTTTCTTGGCTAGATGTATCCTCTACTCCTGGAGTTATTCCAGATGTGTCTTCAGCATTTAACACAGGTTATTGCATATAGAATATGCTCAATACTTGTTGGATGATAATGGTTGAACATGACTATTGGAAAGAATCTGTAATAGAAATGGAAAGGAAGAGTGAAAGAAGAAGGAAGGGAGGAAGATGGGAGGAAGGAAGGGCTGTTTGTGAAAGAAGCATGAACTTGCCTACTCTAATATATATAAATCCACCTTTTAACAAATATTTATGAAAAATATATTTTATTACTTGCTGTGTGCAAGTACCAGTCTAGGAGTGTCATTGAGCTCAATGTGGAAGGTGTCTATGAAACTCTGGTATATCCACATACATTGATTGTCATAGCTCTTTCCAAATTATACTTGAGAACAGGTCTATTAGTACTCATTTTTGGAAGTAGTAGTAGTAGAATGTTCAAAATCCACATACTAAATTTTCTCAGCTGGTTAGAAAAGAGTTATGGAGTCAAAATGATTCGTGTACATTTAAAAATCTGATTCTCAAAAGGACTTAAAGCAGAAGTTAGAAATAAGCAGTCTTTGATTTATTACTACTGCTCTAAGTTCAGTTCCTAAGTTGAAACAAGATCTAACTATCTCCCAATGTCTTCTCTCTTCTGATTCTTTTCTTATATTGAGTCCCACTTGATAAAATTATTGTTTGTTGATGGGTATTAAAGAGGGCACATACTGACTGGAGCACTGGGTGTTATATGCAAACAATGAATCATGGAACACATCAAAAACTAATGATGTAATGTATGGTGATTAACATAACATAATAAAATTAAAAAATTAAAAAATATATTGTTTGCAATAAAATCAACTTGATATGTTGGGAAAAATGTGGCCTTAAAGAAATATTCATCAACTCGAAAAAGTAACTTGGATGCCATTGTTGCTTTGCCCAGATCATCCTTGTCAACAGATGCTTCCCTCCCCCAGATGCTTTAAGTATTGCCTGATAATGGCTCACAGTTACCTTTTCTCCAGAGCAATGCCATCCTTCAAAGAGGAGATGCCTAACACAAGAGTATGCACTGGCACTTTCCATATTGGAGTGACCAGGACCAAAGATTGACTGAAAAACTGGTGTATAATTCCAGCCCCTTACCTCAAGGAGAAAACAAGAGAAAATCAATGAAGAGATAGAGACAAGAAAGGAACGAAAGCTGAAAAATCTGTCTCTGAGGCAGACCACCTTATTGTATGCAAGGAGCTCCAAAAATCTTTAAGAAGTACAAGTGAAAGGAAGAGATGAAGAGAAGGATGAGATAGGGTGGCAGAAAATTGTATATTAATTATACTACAATTAAAAAAAGACTACCTTAAATAGACACATCAGTAGACTGGACATAGACAAGAAAAAAAATTCAGTGAACTTGAAGACAAGTCAATACAAAATTCCCAAACTGAAGAACAAAGAGAAAAAAATAATTAAAGAAATGAAACAGAATGTCAAGAACTCAGGAAAAATTATAAAAAAGAAACATATGCATACAGGAATACCAGAAAGGGAGAAAGCAGAGAAAGAAACAGAAGAAATATTTGAAGTGGTAATGGCTGGGAATAGTCCAAAATTAATGACAAACACAAAATCACAAATCTAGGAAGCTCAGAGAACACCAAGCAGGAAAATACCAACAAAACTGTACCTATAGCATATCATCTTCAAACTACAAACAAACAAAAAAACAAAGATAAAATCGTGAAAGAAGCCATGTGTGGGGAAGGGCTGATACCATTATGCTTTACATATAAAGAACAAGAGTAATAATTGCATTGGATATCTCTTAGAAGTTATGTAAACAGAAGGGAATAAAGTAAAGTATTTAAAATTTTTAAAGAAAAGAAAAAGAAAAAAACATCAACCTAGAATTCTGTATTCAGTAAGTTAATCTTTAAAAGTAAAGAAAGACTTTTACAAATGAAATGTAAGGGAAGGGAATTTGTTACCAGTAGACTGCTTTGAAAGAAATGCTAAAAGAGGTTCTTGGAAAAGAAGAAAATAATATAGGTCTAAAATTGAGATCTACATAAAGAAACAGTGTTAGAGAAGGAATAATAAAATTAAAATAAAATATTGTATTTTAATAATTAATGACAGTTTCTTCAAGATAATAATAACAATGTATTGGATGGTTATAGCTTATGGATAAGTGAAATGAATGACAACAAAGTTGCAAGAGGTAGAAGGGAGGAATCAGGGATACTCTGTTATAAGGCACATTACTTCCCATAAGTGGTATTCTCTGAAACTGGACTTCAATTATTATAAATATATGTTGCAAACTGTATGGCACCCATTTAAAAAAAATGATAATTGATTTGTTAAGAAAGAAAATGGAACCTATTAAATTTTAAATTAAAAACATAGAAGAAAGAAAAGAACTAGAAGACAAAAACTAAAAACAAAAATAACATCAACAATAGAAGAGTTACAAATACAGTAAATATTAATCCAATAATATCACTTTAAATGTAAAAAGGTCCAAATACACCAATTAAAAGAGACTGTCATAGGATTTAACAAGACCAAAAAAAAAAGCAATACCCAACTATATGTTATCCACAAGTAACCTACTTTGACAGGCGGGGATACTCACCACTATACTAACGAGGAAGACTGACCTACTTTGAATATAAAGACACAGATAGATTAAAAGTAAAGAAGTAAAGAATGTTATACCATGCTAATACTAATCAAAAGAAAGCTAAACTAGCTATATTAATTTCAGATGTAGCACTCTTCGAGAGGAGAAAATTATGAGATAAACAGAAGCTTTACACACTCATAAGGTGTTCACTTCTTCAACATATAAAAACCCTAAACCCTAATGTATGCAACTAACAACAGTGTTGAAGTAGATGACAAAAAAACTGACAGATCTTCAAGGAGAAATACACAAATAGTTGGAGATTTCAATACCCCTCTATCAGTAATGGAAAAATCTAGTATACATAAAATCACTCAGAATAAAGTTGAACAGAATTACACCATCAATCAAGTAGATTTAATTATTTATAGAATAGAAACAGCAGAATGCATATTGCCTTCAAGCTTACATAGAACATTCATGAAGATAGACCACATTCTGGACCATAAAAAATACTTTACCAAATTTAAATGAATAAAAATTACAAAAAGCATACTTCCAGACCACAAACAGAATTAAACTAGAAATCAATAACATAAAGATAGCTGTAAAATCCCAAATGACTTGAAGACTAAACAACACATTTTTAAATAACACGTGGGTCAAAGAAATTTCAGGAGAGATTTTTAAATATTTTGAACTAAACAAAAATGAAAACATAACTTATAAAAATAGGTGGATACAGTGAAAACCGTGCTTAAAGGGAAATTTATAGCATTGAATGCATCTTTTAGAAGAAAGACCCAAAATCAATAATCTAAGCATACATCTTAAGAAAGCAGAAAAAGAACAAATTAAATCTAAAGTAAGTAGAAGAATAGAAATATTATTGATTAGAACACAAATTAATGAAATTGAAGAAAGGGAAACAACAAAAATATATCAGTGAAAACAAAAGCTTGACCATTAAAAAAAATTAATAATCTAGCTAGACTAAGGAAAAAGGACAAAAATTACTAATAGAAGTGAAAGAGAAGACATCTTTAGAGATCCCACAGACATTAAAATGATGATAAATTAATACAATATATAACTTCATGTTCAAAAAATGCATAATTTAAGTGAAATGGACCAATTCCTTGAAAGACACAACCAATAGTAGATATTCTGAATAGACCTGTAACTGTTAAAGAAATTGAATCAATAATTAATAACCTTCCAAAACAGGAATAACCAGATCCAGATGGGTCCGTTCACTGTTGAATCCAACAAACTTTTAAAGAAAAATTATACTAATGATTTAAAATCTGTTCCAGAAAATCAGAGCAGAGGGAATATTTCCTAGCTCATTTTATAAGACCATCAGTACCCTAATACCAATAGTAGACAAAGTCAATACAAGAAAAGGAAAACTACAGACCAAAATCTCCATGAACATAAATGTAAAAATGTCCAATGAAATATGATTCCAAGTATGCGAGGTTTATCTAAAACTTAAACATTACTTTCTCTCTGTCAAATAAAAAAAAAAAAATCTTAAAAAAAAGGGGGAGGGCCCCTGTATGGCTCAGTTAGTTAAGCACCTGTCTTCAGCTCAGGTCCTGAGCCAGGGTTCTGGGGTCAAGCCCCACTTCTGGTTCCTTGCTCAGCAGGGAGGCTGCTTCTCCCTCTCTCTCTCTGTCTGCTGCTCCCCCTGCTTGTGCCCTCCCTCTCTCTCTCTCTCTGTTAAATAAATAAATAAATAGTAAATAAATAAAAATAAATATCCTTAAAACTTAAACATTAATATAATCCATCACATCAACAGGCTAAAGAAGAAAAATCACATGATCATAAGATAGATGCAGAAAAAGCATTTAACAAAATGCAACACGTGTTCATGATACAAACTTTCAGCAAACTAGGTATAGGAGGTACTTCCACAATCTGATAGAGAATATCTACAAAATAACTTCAGATACATCATACTTAATAGTGAGAAACTGGATTTTTTCCCTCCTCAGATCAGGAACGAAGCATGAATGCCCCCTCTCAAAACTCATATTTAACATTATACTGGAAGTCCTGGCTAATACAGTAAGACAAGAAAAGGAAATAAAAGGTATACAGGTTGTGAAGAAAAAG
Organism: Neomonachus schauinslandi; assembly: GCF_002201575.2. NCBI lineage: Eukaryota > Metazoa > Chordata > Mammalia > Carnivora > Phocidae > Neomonachus > Neomonachus schauinslandi. The sequence continues at coordinate 107,588,355 of NC_058406.1, read as the reverse complement.
GTGGAAATGCCTTTTTTTGCAGATGACATGATTGTCTATGTAGAAAATAACAAGGAATCAACCAAAAACTCCTGAAATGAATAAACAGTTTTCAGGATAGAAGGTTAATATGCAAGCATTAATTGTTCACCTATATACCAGCAATGAACAATAAAAATTTAAATTTAAAGTCACAACACAGTTTATATCACCATCTCCATATGAGGGAAACCACAAAACTCTAATGGGAAAAATCAAAGATACGATTAATGGAGAGGCATCCCATGACCATGGATGGAAAGACTTAATATTGTCAAGATGTTGGTTCTTTCCAAACTGACCTAGATTCAATGCAATCTCAAAGTCCCAGCACATTATTTGTGAATATTGATGGGTTGATTGTAAAGTTTAAATGAAAAGACAGAAGACCTAAAATAGCCAACACAATATTGAAGAAGAACAAAGTTGGTGGACTGACATTACCTAGCTTCAAGACTTACTATATAGCTACTGTAAGCAACAGAGTGTGGCATTGGAAAAATCAATCAATGGGATAGAATTGAGAAACCAAAATAGACCAATGCAAATATTGGCAACTAATCTTTGAAAAAGTAACAAAGATAATTTAATGGAGAAAGGATAGTATTCAACATGGTCCTGGAATAACTGAACAACTACATGCAAAAACAAACAAAACAACCTAGATATTGACTTTACATTTTTCACAAAAAGAAACTATGATTCTTATATTTACAAAGTTGTGTTACCATCATCTAACTCCAGAACATTTTTATCATGCACCCAAAACCCCATATCCATTGACAGTCAGTCCCATTCCCAGTCCTCCAGTACCTTTAAATCAGTAACCCACCTTCTGCCTTGATAGATTTGCTTATTCTTCATATTTTATATAAATGATATTATACTATATTTGGTGTTCTGTATCCAGCTTCTTTTGCTGAGCATGTTTTCAGGTTCATACATGTTTTAGCATGTTTCAGTAATTTATTTCTTTTTTATGACTGAGTAATATTCAATTGTTTTAAAAATTGATTTATCAGTTGATGAACATTTGTTTATATTTTTTGATATTATGAATAATGCTGCAGTAAATATCTCTGTACAGTTTTTGTACAGACAAATATTTTATTTTGTACATATCTAGGGGTAGAATTTTGGGTCATATATAACACTGGGTTTAATTTTTTGAGAGAGAGAGAATGAGAGAGAGCACATGAGAGTGGGGAGGGTCAGAGGGAGAAGCAGACTCCCTGCCGAGCAGGGAGCCCGATGCGGGACTCGACCCCGGGACTCCAGGATCATGAGCTGAGCCGAAGGCAGTCGCTTAACCAACTGAGCCACCCAGGCGCCCCACAATGACATGATCTTTCCAAAGAACCAACTTTTCCTTTGTTGATGCTGCTGCTACTGATGATAATATTTCATTAATTTCTGCATGTATGGTATTGTCCTCTATTTACTTTTTGTTTGCTTGTTTGACTTGTAGTTCATTTTGCACCTTGTGGTAATAGATTTTTAGGTGTTGACTACACTTCTTGTTCTTTTTTTTTTTTTTAAAGATTTTATTTATTTATTTGACAGAGAAAGACACAGTGAGAGAGGGAACACAAGCAGGGGGAGTGGGAGAGGGAGAAGCAGACTCCCTGCCGAGCAGGGAGCCCGATGCGGGACTCGATCCAGGGACTCCAGGATCATGACCTGAGCCAAAGGCAGTCGCTTAACCAACTGAGCCACCCAGGTGCCCCTACACTTCTTGTTTATGTAACTAATGTAAGCCTATAAATTTCCCTTTAAATAGCTCATTAGTTGTATCACCCAGGTTTTGACTTGTATTATCTTTATAATCCACCTTTAATTTCCACTGTGAGATATTCTTTGACCAATGTATTTTGAAAATTATGTGGTTAATTTGCAGATAATTGTCATTTCTACTTACCATGTTTGTTACTGATTTCTAGTTTAATTTCACTGTGCTCAGAGAACATAATCTGAATTACTTCAATTCTTTGAAATAAATTGATGCTTATACAATGAACTTGCATATGGTTAGTTTTAGTTAGTGTTCTCTGTTTGAAAAACATTGACTTCTGATCTTACTGGGTACAGTGTCCAACGTATTTAAAGTAAATCAAGTTTATTGATTTCGTTATTCAGTTCTTCCCTGTTCCTACTGATTTTTTAATCTGCTTGGTTTCTCAGCTATTCAAAAATATATATTAAGGTATTCTAGTATAATGTGTCCATTTCTCCTCATTCTGTCAGTTTTTGCTTTATATATATATATATTTGGAGGTATGTTATTGAGTGCACACATAATTTAAGATTATATTTGATTGAAGTCTTTATTATTATGAAAGTTCCCTCTTTATTTCTAGTAATTTATTTTTTTGTCTTAAGGTCAATTTTGTCTAACATTAGCATAGCTACCCAGTTTTCTTTCAGTTAATGTTTGCAGGTTATAGCTCATTCTAAATTTTCATTTTCAACATTTTGTGTCCTTACATTTATTGTGCCTCATTCATAAGCCACATATTTTGGAGTCTGTGTGTGTGGTATGTGTGTTTCCTTGTTTGTTTAACGTTGTTTTCCATTCTCAGTATTTAGAGTACTTGGAGTGCTTAGTCCATTTATTTATTTATTTATTATTTTTTTTATTTTTTCAATTTTATTTTATTATGTTATGTTAGTCACCATACAATACATCATTAGTTTTTGATGTGGTGATCCACGAGCCCATTTAAATATAATGGAATTATTGGCAATTGGTTTATATCTGCCATTTAGTATTTATTTTAAAATGTTTTTTAAACTATTTTTTTAAAATATGACTGCTTGGGGCACCTGACTAGCTTACTCATTAGAGCATGTGACACTTTTTTTTTTTCAAATTTTTATTTAAATTCTAGTTAGTGTAACTAGACATGTAGTGTAATATTGGTTTCAGGAGTAGAATTTAATGATTCATCACTTACATACAACATCCAGTGCTCATCACAAGTGTCCTCCTTAATATCCATCATCCATTTAGCCTATCCCCTGCCCACCTCCCCTCCATCAACCCTTGATCTTGGGGTTATGAGTTCAATCTCATAAGGGTATAGAGATTACTTAAAAATGAAATCTTTTTAAAAAATGAAAAATAAAAAATAAAAACATGACTGCTATTAATCTGAAATGTCTGTATTTTACCTTGATTGTTGAAGAGTATTTTCAATGGGTATAGAACTTTGGTTGGCATCTTTAAAGAACCTTTTGTGTTTTCAGAGCCAATCTCACTGGCTTGTCTGCATCCAAGATTGCAGGTAATACCCCTCTTCTTTCCAAAAGATAGGCTTAACTTTTTGGCTTCCTACACTGAACGTCTTCAAAGTTCAGCACATGTCTCAAGGAGGTAACAGACATAAGTTTGAGGCTTCATAAATCTTCACTTTATTTACACTAGCCACACCAGGCTCCAAAAACTATGAACCCTTGCCTGGTCTTAGCCCAGATGCCCACATCCAGTTGGCTCAAAACAGCAAATTTACCCAGAAGAAAAGCAGGTGCCAATTTTCATCTCACTTCTGAAATGTTCCCTCCTTTCAGAATTTTACTCTTTTTAGTTCTTGTTATTTCTGAAGCTGTCTGATGCCTTTGCTATATAATTTTGGAAATGACCCAGCTTTCTATTTGTTCTACAAGAAATATTGGCTCACTATTAGCTATCTACCTCATTAAAAATAACAGTGTCTCCACATTGTCTTAGTTATTTAAAACTTACATGACTATTAAGGAAGTATCAACACAAGCATCTATGCTTCTTTTTAAAAAAAAGTATTCGAGAGGGGGAGAAGGAGAGAGAAGCAGGGGGAGGAGCAGAAGAAGAGGGACAAGCTGATGCCATTCTGAGCTCAGAGCCTGACACAAGACTCAATCTCAGGACCCTGAGATCATGACCTGAGCTGAAACCAAGAGTCCGAGGCTTAACCAACTGAGCCACCCAGGTGCGCCGCAAGCATTTATGCTTTAAGAGAAGATATTTACAGCCAAAGTCAATCTCAGTAAATCACATATATATATATGGGGATAAAGAAGCTATGCCCAGATTTTCTTTGTGCTGTCTCTGCCACTCTGCATCCCTGGGACATATTTTCCCACTCATGTTAGTGGTTTCAAAAGTGGATGAATTTAACCCAATAATATTTAATATTTACATCTAAACTCCTATACTTGACCAAAGTACAAGCTCCACAGAGTTGAAGAGGCATAACTACTTGACTTGAAAATGTGGAAGGAGAAAAACTGTTTGATTATAAGCCCCATGTTACTCAGCTCGTGTCTTATTATTCATTAACTCTATTCATCTGTTTAATAAACTCCATAGATTACTTTGGGATTTAATCAAAAGCAAAATGAGGGACTTGATTGTCCAGTATATTCTCTCCTAAATCCACACAGAACATGTATTTATTCCTAGCACTATTTGTAAAGGCAGATTGTAGTGTTCCCTGGGAAGATGACCAGCTATACAGAAGAGTTCAGTACTTTTGTATGGGAAATGACAAAGGGAATTAGGGATATTTAACATGGGTACATGATTTAAGCAAAATTAAAACTGTAAATAGTTTAAAAGTTGCACATGAAAGTATAGATTGGATGTGTTTTATATTTTTCAAAGAGGTCAAGCTAAGACAAGGAGTAAAAGAGACATGGAGTCAGCTTTCATATTACCAATGACTTTTAAAATATAATTAGATCTGTCTGAACATGGTTTAACTAAGTGCAATGGAGAATATATCATAATAGTAAAGACTCTGGGGAGAATACACATATTGCATTAGAGAATAGGTGTTTTATTTTTTTTGTAGTTCTTTTTTTTAAATTTTTTTTATTGCTATGTTAATCACCATACATTACATCATTAGTTTTAGATGTAGTGTTCCATGATTCTTGTTTGTGCATAACACCCAGTGCTCCATGCAGAACGTGCCCTCTTTAATACCCATCACCATGCTAACCCATTCTCCCACCCCCCTCCCCTCTAGAACCCTCAGTTTGTTTTTCAGAGTCCATCTTCTCTCATGGTTCGTCTCCCCCTCCGATTTCCCCCCCTTTACTCTTCCCCTCCTGCTATCTTCTTCTTTTTTTTTTCCTTAACATATATTGCATTATTTGTTTCAGAGGTACAGATCTGAGATTCAACAGTCTTGCACAATTCACAGCACCCAAAGCACATACCCTCCCAGTGTCTATCACTCAGTCACCCCATCCCTCCCACCCCACCCCCCACTCCAGCAACCCTCAGTTTGTTTCCTGCAATTAAGAATTCCTCATATCAGTGAGGTCATATGATACATGGCTTTCTCTGATTGATTTATTTCACTCAGCATAATACCCTCCAGTTCCATCCACGTCATTGTAAATGGCAAGATCTCATTCCTTTTGATGGCTGCATAATATTCCATTGTATATATATACCACATCTTCTTTATCCATTCATCTGTCGATGGACATCTTGGCTCTTTCCACAGATTGGCTATTGTGGACATTGCTGCTATAAACATCGGGGAGCATGTACCCCTTCGGATCCCTATGTTTGTATCTTTGGGGTAAATACCCAGTAGTGCAATTGCTGGATCATATGGTAGCTCTACTTTTTGAGGAACCTCCATACTGTTTTCCAGAGTGGCTGCAGAGAATAGGTGTTTTAAAAAACAATCCTACTTATAATTGTCCTTGGAAAATAATGAAGGTAAAAAGTATTCCTGTCAGAGAAAAAAATAAAGTTAATCTTGAACTAATGAAAGAAAAAATGGAAAATAGCTAAATCTTAAAATATTATAATTTATGAAAGAAATTTAAAAATCCTATTGAAGGATATGATGGGGAGCAAGTATCAATAAGATATTTGAGGTCTCTATAAACCATGTGAAGCAGATTGTAGTTTAATGAAGTTTAATCAGATATTTATAGTGAAAGGATTCATTCAAGAGAATGAGTCCAGTTAATGGAAAATTAGGTTCTCTGAACAGTGTTATATGTAACATAGATGTTTGACCAAATTTAATGACTTTATCTTTTTTAAATTCAATTAACCAAGGTATAGTACATCTTTAGTTTTTGATATAATGTTCAGTGATTCTTTAGTTCTGTATAACACCCAGTGCTCATCGTATCATGTGTCCTCTTTAATGCCCATCATCCAGTTACCCCATTCCACCCCCACCCACCTCCCTTTCCACAACCCTCAGTTTGTTTCCAGGAGTCAAAACTCTCATCTGGTTTATCTCCCTCTCTGATTTCTTCCAATTCTGCCCCTCCCCTGCCTATTGTCCTCTGCACTATTCCTTATGTTCCACATATGAGTGAAATCATATGATAATTATGTTTCTCTGATTGACTTATTTCACTTAGCATAATACCCTCCAGTTCCATCCATGTCAACGTAAATGGTAGATAGTCATCCTTTCTGATGGTTGAGTAATATTCCATGGTATATATGAACCACATCTTCTTTATCCATTCATTTGTTGAAGGACATCTCGGCTCCTTCCACTGTTTGGCTATTGTGGACCAGACTTTATCTTGTTTTATAATTCTTTTTTTTTTAAGATTTTATTTATTTATTTGACAGAGAGAGACACAGCGAGAGAGGGAACACAAGCAAGGGGAGTGGGAGAGGGAGAAGCAGACTTCCCGCAGAGCAGGGAGCCTGATGCGGGACTTGATCCCAGGACCCTGGGATCATGACCTGAGCTGAAGGCAGTCGCTTAACCAACTGAGCCACCCAGGCGCCCAGACTTTATCTTTCTTTAATGGACTGCATCACTCCTGCTGGAAGTATAAGTTAATATAGCTATTCTGAAAAGCAATGTGGTAATACACACCAGAAACTTTACAATAATCATAACTTCCTACCCAGTACTTTCACTCTTAAAAATTTATTCATGGTTGAAAAATATGCCAAATATATGTAAAATTACATTTGTTACAGCTTTGCTTAGACAGTGAAATACTGGATAAGTTCCAATTTCCAACAGTAAGGAATTGGTTCAAAATTTTCATATTCAATTGAATATATTGCAGTTAGAAAAGTATGCAAATGTTTATTTGTTGACATTATTTATATATTTCTATACAGAATGAATATAAGAGATATGATAACATAATATGACCATACATGAAAAGTAAAATAGCATGGAGAATATGATTTCCTTTCAGTAAAAATAAGTTTCACTATATATTTTTAATGTATCTGAATAAAATCTGGAAGGATTTATATTAAAAAATTATCATTAATTCATTTTGAGTGTTATTTTACCGTTTGCTAATTTATGTTTTTTAATGTCTAATTAACACTGCTTATATGACATTAAAGAAACACTTTTTCAATAATAAATTTCTACTTTAAAACTGTTGCCTCAGGGTGCCTGGGTGGCTCAGTGCATTAAGCATCTGCCTTTGGCTCAAGTCATGATCCTGGAGTCCTGAGATTGAGCAGGTATCTAACTCCCTGCTCAGCAGGGGGTCTGCTTCTCCCTCTCCCTCTGCTCCTCCCCCCACTCATATTCTCTCTCTCTAACAAACACAATCTAAAAAAACAAACTGTTGTCTTAATTATTTTTCTAAGGCTGCCATAAGAAATACCATAAACTGGATTCCTCAGAGTCTTTTCTCCTTGGCTTGTAAATGGCCTCTTCTCTGGGTCTTCAGATGGCCTTTCTCAGTGTACACCCATCCCTGGTGTCTCCTTGTCTGGTCTAATCTCTCTCTCTCTTTTTTAAGATTTTATTTATTTATTAGAGAGAGAGAGCACATGTGGGAGGAGGGGCAGAGGGAGAAGCAGACTCCTTGCAGGGAGCCCAATGCAGGGCTCAATCCCAGGACTCTGGAATCATGACCTGGCAGATGCTTAACTGACTAAGCCACCAAGGTGCCCCTGGTCTAATCTCTTCTTATAAGAATGCTAGGCAGATAGAATTAGGACACCCTAATAATTTTCATTTTAACTTAATTATGTTTTTAAAGGCCCTGTCTCCAAATACAGTTACTTTCTAGGGTACTGGGAGTTAGGGCTTCAACTTACAAATTTTAAGGAGATACAATTTAGCCTATAACTATTTTGAGTGTAATATTCAACATTGCTCTTATTATTCCAGATTTTATAAACTTAACATAATAATTATGAACATCATTTCCTTTTATGGTGTATTGAGACAAATTAGTCTGAATCTGTACTCAACCTAGTATATATCAAGGAAATCTATTTTGAGAATATATTCTAATACCCATGTTTTTAACTTTTATCCAGAAGTAGCGATCATGTAGAAGACTGGGAGGAGGATCAGTTCTTATTTCAACTCTCCACTTTTTTGAATACAAAGAGGCTAAGATTTGCTTCTGGTTATCCCTATAAGTTACACTATTATTCTTTTAACAATACTGTAACAAAAAAATGAAAACATTATATTTTAAAATAGGATATAGAATTTAAAAAATGATTTTGTCAGAATGTTTTCTGTATGTATTTTATTGTTTTAAGCTTTCATTCTGATCAGCAAACCTCCTTGTTTAACTATGCATTAGTACTATTTCCCTAGGTCATCAACTAGGTCAGATTTTAAAATTATCATGATACCTAAACATTGTGTTACACAGATCATTAGCTGAATATTTTCTATGCTTCATATCTCATGATAGGCACTATAGAGAGTGCAGAATTTTATCTTTATATTCTAGTCCTAATAACTTTGTTAAAACCCAAATGTGGTCACCTTGAACTTTTTCCTGGGGGCATGGATGTTGACTTTAGTAAGAGATAAACATCACTAGTTTTCATGAACTATTGAAGCTACATTTGAAAAGAGTATTGGTCAGGGGCGCCTGGGTGGCTCAGTCGTTAAGTGTCTGCCTTCAGCTCAGGTCATGGTCCCAGGGTCCTGGGATCGAGCCCCACATGTAGCCCCACATGGAGCCCCGCATCAGGCTCCCTGCTCAGCGGGAAGCCTGCTTCTCCTCTCCCACTCCCCCTGCTTGTGTTCCCTCTCTGTGTCTGGAATAAATAAATAAAACCTTTAAAAAAAAAAGAGTATTGGTCATAGAAAGCACAGATAAAGTAAGCTGGAGGGCTAACCTAGTCTTTTGAATGTCCTGTGTATCAGGCATGATGCTGACCAACTCACTCCTAAGGAAAATGATTTCTGTTCTCTAGTCAAAAGGAGCAGGGATTCCTGGAAAATCATATAAAGTGATCATTCCTGCCAAAGTAAAAAAAATAAATAAATAATAAACTTTTAAAAAACAAATATTTTTTTCTCTAAAACCACAAAAAGTTCTAAAGGTTGTACATAAAATTTCTTTTTTTTTTTAAAGATTTTATTTATTTATTTGACAGAAAGAGACACAGCAAGAGAGGGAACACAAGCAGGGGGAGTGGAGAGGGAGAAGCAGACTTTCCGTGGAGTAGGGAGCCCGATGCCAGGCTCAATCCCAGGACTCTGGGATCATGACCTGAACTGAAGGCAGATGCTTAATGACTGAGCCACCCAGGCACCCCTGTACATAAAATTTCTAAATCAATTAAATTCTAAAAATAATGGGATAACCTTGGATGTGTGATATCTTTTTGAATCAGTATTTTCATTTCCTTTAGGTGTATATTCAGAAGTGGAATTGCTGGATCAAATAATATTTTTTAGTTTTTTGAGGAACCTCTATAATATTTTCCACAGTGGCTCTACCAATTGACATTCTCACCAATAGTGCAATTACCTGATGGTTAGTAATGTTGAGCATATTTTCATGTATCTGTTGGCCGTTTGTATGAGTTCTTTGGAAAAATGTCTATTCAGATCCTCTGTCCATTTCTAAATCAGATTTTTTTTTCGCTATTGAGTTGAGTTCTTTATATATTTTGGATATTAACCCCTTATGTTGCTTTTTCTTTGATTGTGTGTGTGTGTTTTCCTTTGCAGAAGTTTTCAGGTTGATGTAGTCCCACTTATTTAGTTTTGCTTTTGTTGCCTTTGCTTTTGGTGTCAAATCCAAAAAATCATTGCTAACACCAGTGTTAAAGAGCTTACCACCTATGTTTTCTTCCGGGAGTTTTATGGTTTCAGGTCTTATGTTAAAATCTTTCATCCATTTTGAGTTTAATTTTGTTCTGATGTAAGATAAGGGCCCTGTTTCATTCTTTTGCATGTGGTTGTCCAGGTTTCCCAACACCATTTCTTGAAAAGACTGACCTTTCCTTATTGTATATTCTTGGCTCTTTTATCATAGATTAATAGTCCATATATGCATGGGTTTATTGCTGGGCTCTCTATTCCGTTCCACTGATGTATGCATCTGTTTTCATGTCAATACCATACTGTTTTGATTTCTATAGCTTTGTAATACAGTTTGAAATCAGGGAGTATGACATCTCCAGCTTTGTTCTTCTCTCTCAAGATTGCTTTTCTACTTTTGGGGTCTTTGGTGGCCACATACAAATTTTAGGATTCTTTGTTCTATTTCTGTGAAAAATACCATTGGAATTTTGATAGGGGCTGCACTGAATCTGTAGATTGCTTGGAGTAGCATAGGCATTTTAACAAAATTAATTCTTTCAATCCATGAGCTCAGAATATTTTTCCATTTATTTGTGTCTTCTCCAATTTCTTTCATCAATGTCATAGTTTTCAGTGTATAGGTCTTTCACTTCCTTGGTTAAATTTATTCCTAGGTATTTTATTCCTTTTGATGCAATTGTACTTGGGATTATTTTCTTAATTTCTTTTTCTGATAGTTCATTATTAGTAAATAGAAATGCAACTGAATATTTTGTGTTGAGTTTGTAAACTTCAGCTTTACTGAATTTGTTTATTAGTTCCAACAGGTCTTTGGTGGTGTCTTTAGGGTTTTCTGTATATAACATCATGTCCTCTGCAAATAGAGACAGTTTTACTTCTTCTTTCTTTCTGATTTGGATGCCTTTCATTTTGTTTTATTATCTAATCACTCTGGCTAGGACTTCCAATATTACATTGAATAAAATTGGTGAGAGAAAGCATCCTTGTCTTATTCCTGTCTTAGAGCATCTTTGTCTTATTCCTGACCTTATTTTTGATCTGTCTTATTCCTGAGTATGGTGTTAGTTGTGGGCTTGTCATAGATGGCCTTTATTATGTTGAGGTACATTTCCTCTCTACTCACTTTGTTGAGAGTTTTAATCATGAATCAATATTGAATCTTGTCAAATGCTTTTTCTGCATCTATTTAAATGGTCGTATTATTTTAATCCTTCAATCTGTTAATGTGATATATCACACTGATTGATTTGCAGATAAGAAACGTGCTTACATCCCTGGAATAAATCCCTCTTGATCATTTTAATGTATTGTTTAATTCAGTTTGCTAATATTTAGTTGAGGATTTTTGCATCTATGTCTATCAGTAATATTGGCCTTTTTAAAATTTTCTTTTCTTGTGGTTTTCTTGTCTGGTTTTGGTATCAGGGTAATTCTGGCCTTGTAAAATGTTTGAAGTGTTCTCTCCTCTTCTATTTTTTTTTTTTTGAAAGATCTTGACAAGAATTGGTACTAATTTTTCTTAAATGTTTGGTAGAATTCACCACTGAAGCTATCTGGTTCTGGACTTTTGTTTTTGGGAAGTTTTTGATTAAGGATTCAATCTCCTTACTAGTAATTGGTGTGTTCAAAGTTTGTATTTCTTCATTATTCAGTGTCAGTAAGTTGTATGCTTCTGGAAATTTATCAGTTTCTCCTAGGTTGTCCAATTTGTTGGCATATAATTATAGAAGTTTCTTTAGATTCTTTGTATTCCTGTCCTATCAGTTATAATGTCTCCTCTTTCATTTCTGACTTTATCTGAGACCTCACTCTTTCTTTCTTGGTGACTGTAGCTGAAGGTTTGTCAGTTTTGTTTATCTTTTCAAAAAAACAGCTCTTAGTTTCAACAACCTTTCTCGTCTTTTTAGTATTTTTTTCACTTCTGCTTTAGTATTTTATTTACTTCTACTTTGTTATTTCTTTCCTCCTACTAACTTTTGGTTTTGTTTGTTGTTTTTCTATTTTCCTGAAGTGTAAAGTTAGGTTGTTTACTTAAGATTTTTGATTTCTTAATGTAGGCATTTATTCCTACGAATTTCCATCTTTGAATTGCTTTTGCTGCATCCCACCCACTTTGGTATATTATATTTCCATTTTCATTTGTCTGGAGATATTTTCTGATTTGTTTTGATTTTTTTCTTTGACTTATTGGTTATTGAGTAGCATGTTGTTTATTCTCCACATGTTTGTGAGTTCTCTAGTTTTCTTGTAATTGATTTCTAGTTTTAACCAATGTAGTCAAAAAAGATGTTTGACATAACTTCAATCATCTTAAATTTATTAAGATTCATTTTGTGGCCTAATTTGTGATCTATCCTGGACAATGTTCCATGGACACGTGAGAAAAATGTGTGTTCTGTTGCTTTTTGGAGTGAATGTTCCGTATATGTCTATTAAGTCCTTTTGGTCTAGTGTGCTATTTAAGGCCAATGTTTCCTATCCATTGATGAGAATAGGGTATTAAAATCTACTATTATTGTATTGCTGTCTATTTCTCCCTTTAGATATGGTAATATTTGTTTTATATATTCAGGTGTTGCTATGTCACGTTCATAAACATTTACAATGTTTTATCTTCTTGTTGGACTGACCCCTTTATAATTATATAATGATCTTTTTGCTTCTTATTAAAGTCTTTTCTTAAAGTCTGTTTTGTCTGATTAAGTATAGCTACCCCAGTTTTCTTTGGTTTCCATTTGCATGGAATATCTTTTTCCATTCCTTCACTTTTGGTCTATTTGTGTTCTTCCATCTAAAGTGAATGTCTTGTAGCAGCATATTGTTGGGTCTTGCTTTTTCTTCCATTGAGCCACAATATGTCTTGATTGGAGAATTAAGTCCATTTACATTTAAAATAAGTATTGATAAGTATGGATTTATTGCCATTTTCTTCATCATTTTCTGGCTGTTTTGTAGTTCCTCCATTTTTTTCTTCTTCCCTTCTTCTCTTCCTTTATGACTTGATGAGTTTCCAATACTGGTATGCTTAGATTCCTTTATCTTTATCTTTTGTATATCTAGTATACATTTTTGCTTTGTGGTTACCATAAAGCTACACAAGACAACTTATATTTATATATATTTATACAACTTATATTTACAAAAGTCTATTTTAAGTTGATAACAACTTAAGTTTTAACACATTCTAATGCTTTACATTTTTATTCCCCTCTCCAAATTTTGTTTTTGATGTCACAATTTATTTCTTTTTATCATATGTATGTGTGCTTTCAATAAAATTTTAGGTTGTTAAAAACCACTACTAAAGTAGATTATTATAATTAATGAATTTAACTTTGCAGTTGGATTAAAGTTTAGTTTTCTATCCTGTCATTTTATAATAATAAAATAACTCCTCAAAAACAAACACAAAGTAATATTTTTACCAAGTCCAATATGCATATTTTATGTTCTCTCTAATGTAGTTGATTCTGTTTTTAAATTTTATTTTAGATTTTAGACTTCATTTTATTTTTAGTTTCCCATACCTGATAGTAATTTCACTTGTGAGATAGGAAACGTGGTATGGGTAATGTTAAGCTGTTTGATATGTACATCCCAGTGGCTTCTCAGAGCCTTTTTCTTAGGAGAAAACTCCTTCATTAGGCATATAAAGACATGAATGGTTTAGTCTCGATCTAATTCCCTAACTTCTGATCCAAAGCCTCCTCTACTCTTTCTACTCCAGTCATAATGATGTTTCTCTAGTTCTCATATTCTCCATGTTTCTTACCACAACATAAACTTCACAGATGCTTTCCTATCTACCCTAGATTCTCATTTTTTATGGCCTTAACCTCAGCTCAGCTCACTGAACAAGAACAGGTCAAACCCCTATATTGTAGGTAAGATATAACAAGATCATAGTTATACTATATATAAAGTTATACTTTATATTTCATGTGTGCCTGCTTCATTCACATTCATTTCTCACTTATTACTGTACTTCCAGGCCTAACAAGCCTAGCATACTACCTGGTAATAGTAGGAAGTTGCTTAGTATTTTGAATGAATGGTTAGCATTTATATATCTGTCTATCTATCAAGATTGATGAAGATAATAGATTATCCATGTATATAATGCTGGAATGGTTCAAGAGAGATTGTAGTTTAAAACAAAAACAACTTTATTCTTTCCTACCAATATTGCTTGTCCAAATTCAATCTGTGAGGCTAGTTGTCTGTCATTATTTGGATGAATTATTAAGCAGAACTTCTGAATTTTCTGGACATTAATATAATGAAATTTCTTCTAGTCATTTCAAACAACAAAAGTAGTTTCATTTGAGAAATTAAAATGTTTAGTAATATATTAATCAGAGTCTAAACTTCACCTAAAACTTATGTTGTCTTTTAAGTATGGCGTGAGTTAGAGGAGATCCTGGGGTGGAAAAGACCTGTATAGCTGTCATTTCTTAGTGTTAGCTCCCTTATCTGAGATTGGAAGCTGTTTAAAGGAGATTAATTCCTACATGTATGATTTTGAAGACTGAGAATTCTCTATAGATGGGGGAGTGTCATCTGCAGTTCTGTGATATGGATGATGGTTTTCCTGGCTGTATTTTTTATATCTCATCCTTCAGTCCTTGGTTCTTTGGGGCTCATCTTCAACACTTGTTGAGATCCTATCTTCCATATATATATATATATATATATAATTTTTTTTTGTAGTGGAGATAATTAAGGTCTAGTCTTAACAGATCTGATCTCTGGGACTTATTTATAACTAGTTGCAAGTTTGTAGTCTTAAAGCATCTCCCTCCTCCCCCCACCATCCACTGTTTTATTCTCTGTTTTTATGACTTTGGCTTTTTAAAATTCCTTGACAATTTTAAGCATTTTTAGACTGGTTCAGATTAAAACAGATTGCAGTTTGATATAGTTCAAAGCTGTCTTGACATAATGACTACCCTCAAACCCACAATCACTAAAAGTATGTGCACTTTATTTGCAAAGCACATTTAAACCGATTTCAGATAATTTGTAATTGGATTGTTAACTCACTTTGCCAAGAAGCAATTGATTACAGTAAGCCAGTTTGTCTCTTTTAATAGATTAAACTATGCTTTGATGGAACAGTTTTGGTTAACTTGCTCTGTAAAAAGTAGTTTGGTTTTCTCTTAGCTCCTTTATTTTCTGACACCAAACAATTACCCTAATATAGAATTTACTATTTGCATTCAAACCTGAATTCTTGAAGTTGATCCTAAGAATAAGGAAGAAAAAAAGTGTTTTATTCAATAGAAACTTGAACCTGACCTTGTTTTTTATAATGCAAAGCAAAAAGAATGAATACCTTATAAGCACTCTTTTTTAAAAGTGAAAAGGAATGACGATGTGTGAGTGGACCTAAGCAGACTCAGGGTTAGGTCAGACAGTGCAATACATACATACAAAAATGAAATGAGTAGAAAAGAGGTTGAGAATCTCTAAAGTAGATGCAGAGGGGAAAAAAAAAAACTTGGCTTACTTTAACTATGTGCTTCTAGATAGCTTTATATGTAGGGAAGCTAATTCTGGGTCTTACATTCTTTGAAGGGGTCCTGAAATTGCTTGCTTCCTACTTGTTTGCTTGAATACTCAGAAATTAAAAAAACAAAAACAAAAACTAAAAAGCAAACCTTTGACTGTCTCACCCTTTTAATCACTGGGAAATGCAGACCTGAGGAGGAAGCACAGAGAGGCACAGCTACCAAACTTAGTTTCAATTGACAGTTTCAGGGGGGAGTGGGCACTCAGCATGATGTTTAATTTAGAGCAATTGACAACCCATCCAGAACACAGTGTGAGACAATTATTTACAGTAAGCTAAACCGTGCTACCAGAAGAATCTGCCCTAAAATGTAATTCTTTTCCCAAGCCTTCCCTACACGCACCCTGTGCTTTTCAAAGTATTGTATTTCTGAAAAGCACTGCAAGGTGATAATTGTTTCCAATTGTATTTAAATTCAGTTTAAGCATCAACCATTTGCTAAATCTGGAGCAATTTGAAGAAATGTATTGAAATGTGAGGCGTGCCACCAAAATGGATTCCTAAGTGCATGGGGAGATTCAAAGCTTCATCAATGCTGCCTTGGTTTGGAGGAAAGTCAATAATTGGAGATCTACCAGCAAGACAGGGAAGGCAGCTTGCCTTACTGCTGTTGAGCAGGAAAGTCCTGTAGCCCTGCAAACAGGCTTTTTTTCTGATATAATTTATCTTTGCTAGAGAGCTTTGTGGTAGGCAGAATAATATCCTCCCCAAAAAATATCCACACCCTAATCCCTGGGACCTGCTAAATATGTTACTTTGTATGGCAGATAAGGGCTTTGCAGATGTGATTAAGTTAAATACCTAGAGATAGGGAAATTACCCTGGATTACTCACATGATCCTAATGGAATCACGAGGGTCCTTAAAATTGAAGAAGAATGCAGAAGAGGGAGATCAGAATTATACATTGTGAGGACTCAATACTTTGTTGCTGAAGTTGAAGATAGGGGAAGGTGGCCATGAGCAAAGAATGTGGGCAGCCTCTAAAAGCTGGAAAAGGCAAGGGAACTAATTCTTTCTAGCAGCCTCTAGAAGGAATGTAGTCCTTCCAGGCCCTTGATTTTAACTCTGTTGCTGGACTTCTGAGCTCTAGAACTGTAAGTGAATAAATTGGGCCTTTAGATACAAGTATATTAACTCAACAAACATTAATTGGGTACCACCAAGCTCTCTGCTAGATGCTGGCATAAGAAAATGAAAGGTCTTTAGAAAGCTCACAGTCTATATTACCAATATCATTTAAAAGATGAGAGACTATGGACCCTGAGAAACAAACTGAGGGTTCTAGAGGGGAGGGGTGTGGGGGGGATGGGTTAGCCTGGTGATGGGTATTAAAGAGGGCACGTATTGAATGGAGCACTGGGTGTTATGTGCAAACAATGAATCATGGAACACTACATCAAAAACTAATGATGATTAGATATGGTGATTAACATAACATAATAAAATTTAAAAAAAATTTTTAAAAAAGAACATTTAGTGACTCTACCATTCTTTGACACTATTCATTTAACTCTAAGTTCTTTCAACTATGGCTTCTCTAGTCTTAGGATCAGTAAAGAAAATAATTACTTAAGAATTCTTGCTTTGGAACCATTAATAGTGCAAAACATAGAGGAGTGAGAGAAAATAACTAATAATTTTCTCAATCTCCAAAACAACCTCTTGGAATGAGATAGTCTTGTCACCATTGTAAAATAATAGAAGGAATTCAGAGGTGTTAGCTAACTTGCTAATGATCACACAGCTATAATTCACATAGATAGATCTGGGTCTCTCTGCCTCCAAAAATAGAATGCCAGCCACTTCACCACACTGACTCCAACTTCATGACAGTATTGGTAAAAACTCATCACATGATGTTTTAAATAGAGAAATGGAGTAATATATTGTTGTTCCTACTATTTTTCTTCCAATCTGGTCTGCATACCTCACTGGATTGCTGTGACTATCAAAGGGGATATGGGAAATGCCAATGCAAGTCATAAAACACTATTGTTTCCCTCAGACATTCATATTATTCTATGGCATTTTAAAAAGTGGAAAATTTTTTAAATTAGAAACTTCCATAAATAAAAATCTCTTTAGCTGATTAATTCATTTGGTTACAGTATATGCTTATTACATATATTCCACATGTATTAAAATAGCTAACTATAAAACAGTTAATATGCATTAACTATTTATTATATGCCAGCCACTATGCAAAAAGTTTTATGTAAATTATTTCATTACAAAATTACAATACACCCAAATGATAGTTTTGGGTTTTGTTTTTAATTATCCCTATTCTGAAGAACAAAAAAATGAAATTTAAGTTCAGTAAATCACTCCAAGTCATACAGATAGTGTTAAAGATGAGTTTTCAGCCCATACAGTTTACTTTAGCTCCAAAGCCACTTTGTAACATAGGCTTAGATTTATGTTTTATCTTCATGCAAACCACCTATTTAATTATAGCATTAAGCTCTATGCCAGAAAAGATGATATATAAATAATTATCATTGCTCTCAAGAGCCCTAGCAAGATATTTTAGGCAAATAATTTGAATTAATTAATCCTGTGGTGAATAAAGTTCAAAGCACACATTCTAGTGTGATGATATTGCATATGTTTATTGCAAATACTAAAATTAATTATTCTTTCTCTAGTTGTATATGAAGTTAACACAAAGTAGGACTGGAAATTCCAGCTTTAGGATGGCAACATCAAATCATGATTTTACATTACTCCTCCTAGAATTCATCTAAGATAACCAAGAGAGTAAAATAAAAAACAAAACAAAACAAAAACCCAAAAAACAGAACTGAATAATCAACCTCCAGTGAAATTCAGAGAATTTTTGGACCACAAAATATGAGAAAAGGAAAGTAAAAACTAAGAGTGAAGATGAAATAGAAGTGCCTGGAGACACTCAGAGGAGAAATCTGTTATGGATTTCAGAAAAAGTCAAGGGATCACCCCTATGCATAGGAAATGATACAGCTTAAGTTTCCATAATCTCTGTGAGGCTGACCAGCAACACTTCTTTGATTCCCAATTAATATAGAGTCTCAAAAAGCAAAGAAGATAGAAGAATGAAAACTCACACAGAAAAGCTATATTTTGAAAGAGCAATATATATATATAAAACATGGGTGGAGGAAACTTTGTGTTGCAAACAATGCTGCAGTGACAATTTATTTTTTTTATTTATTTTATTTTTTTTTTTTATTTTTTTTTAAAGATTTTTTATTTATTTATTTGAGAGAGAATGAGAGAGAGCACATGAGAGGGGGAGGGTCAGAGGGAGAAGCAGACTCCCCGCCGAGCAGGGAGCCCGATGCGGGACTCGATCCCGGGACTCCAGGATCATGACCCGAGCCGAAGGCAGTCGCTTAACCAACTGAGCCACCCAGGCGCCCATGCAGTGACAATTTAAAGTTGCATTGGAACAATATAGTGTTAAGAACTCACAGATACATACTAAGCCCTGTGAATGAAGGAGAATTACTATTTGCTTACAGCACACAACTCTTATTCCACATACAAAACTCTTCAAAAAAAACAAAAAACAAAAACAGACTCGTTTAGAAATAACTTACTAGAAGGTCTTATATATATGTAAGGATGTGCACATGCCCAGGAAAGGCCTGAGAAGATACTAAGCTTATAGAAAAAGCACAAGTATAAATCTTCATCAAACAATTGTTTCTTAGATATGAAACCAAAACCACAAGAAACCAACATTTCTTAAAAGATAAATTGGATTTTATTAAAATAAAAACTTTGTGCTTCAAAGGACATCATCAACAAAGTAAAAGGGCAGTCCACAGCATGGGAGAGTATATTTACAAATCATATATCTGATAAGGATCTAATAATCGACATATATAAAGGGCACTGACAACTCAACAATAAAAAAAGACAACCCAGTTTTAAAAGGTATAAAGAATTTGAATAGACATTTCTCAGAAAAAGATACAAAAATAGCAAAAGAAAAGATGTTCAACATTATTAGTCTTTAGGGAAATGTAAATCAAAACTACAAAGAGATGAATGCCATTTCACATCCACTGGGATGGCTATAATCAAAAAGATGGACAATAACAAGTGTTGGAAAGGATGCGAAAAATTGGAACCCTCATAAATTTTCAAAAGGAATACAAAATGGTTCAATACTTTGGAAACAGTTTCTCAAAAAGTTAGACATTGTGTTAACATATGTCTCAGTAATTCTATTTCTAGGTATGTAACCAAGAGAAATGGAAATATGTTCACACAAAAACTTCTACATGCATACCCATAGTAGTGTTATTCATTATAGCAAAAAAGTGGAAACAGCCCAAATGTGCATCAACTGATGAATGAAGAAACAAACTGTACTATATTCATAAACAGAATAATATTCAGCCATAAGAAGGAAGAAAGTACAGATAAAGTCTGACAATATGGATGAACATTTAAAACATTTTAAGTAAAAGAAGCTACACAGAAAAAGTTCATGTATTATATGATTCCATGCATGAAATATCCAAACTAAGCAAATCCACAGAAACAGAAAGTAGGTTTTGAGTTGCCAGGGTCTGGGGGGAAGGATTAAAGAGAGATGAATGCTAATGTGAATGGGTGATGGAACTGCTAGAATTAGATAATAGGGATCAGTGCAGAGCTTTGTGAATACACGAAAATCCATTGAATTGCACAGTTTAAAGAGTAGGTTTTGCTGTATATGAGTTACATTTCAATTTTTAAAATATATTGTGAGAAAATATGAAAATATCAGGAAAAATGGAAGTCAAATATACAATGAGTATGTCCATGGAAAGAACTAGAACAATGAAATAGGAAATCATTATTTACATATGCCATTAAAGAAAAAATTCCAGATATAATTATTTAAATCTTGATATTTAAAAAAACACTGTGTACATAAGGAGGGGGAAATGACACCAAACAAGCAACACTAAATTAGCTTCATGAATTTACTTAAAAAAATAATAATTTGAATAGTTATGTAAAATATTACACTTTCTATACAGAAAGAAAAAGGCAGGACTTAACCATCATATATTCTCAAGTCTAGACTACCTTAGAGCAATGTCCACAAAATCTTCAGAGAAAAAAAGAATGGTCAAAGAATTTCATGCCTGGCCAAACAATACTGCAAGCACAAAATCAAAATTAAAACACACAGACACACACAGGCATATGAGTGTCCAGGGAGCATTGTTCCTATAAGTTACTCTTGAGGAAATATTAGAGAATGAACCTCTGCTAACTAATTTGTGAATTATTAGTGTAACAAAATTCCAGCATTAAGTATTGAGTACATGAATTGTTTGACTAAAATCTAAAATAAATACGGTGATTATGGTTACAATTAATGGAAAAATTATAAACCTTGACAAAATAAAAATGATATAAGATTTCTAAAATTGAAAGGGGAAAGAAGGTAAGAGTTTATGCACATCTATGGTTTTCTCAATTTTTTTAAATAGCTGATTGACAGATATAATTAAAAGTTATTAAGCTATATTTTAGATATATAGATATATTTGAAATTATAAAGAATAAGCAAAGAAAAACAATATAATCAGTTAAATATGTTGATGGAGAAAAAAAAGAAAACCTCATACAAGGTCTTTTTCTGAAATCCTTAAATCCTAAAAGTTCTGAAGACAGCAACATTTAAGTAATCATTTAGTTTAAAACTTAATCTGAATGTGAGGCTACTTGTAATAACAACCCTGTTCCTGCACTGTGTGAATGATCACATATTTTACTAAAGTAATATTAGTGTACTCAATTCTATATGTTAGTATGTAATACATGGTATTATAAGTACCATGTTATCTTTCTAAAAATCTTTTTTTTTAAGATTTTATTTATTTATTTATTTAAGAGAGAGAGCGAG
This sequence comes from Neomonachus schauinslandi, assembly GCF_002201575.2. Lineage (NCBI taxonomy): Eukaryota > Metazoa > Chordata > Mammalia > Carnivora > Phocidae > Neomonachus > Neomonachus schauinslandi. Next base: position 107,566,839 of record NC_058406.1, on the reverse strand, counting down.
CGGAGGAGCAAAGAGAGAGGGACAAGCCGAGTCCACACTGTGCGCGTAGCCCCACACTGGGGCTCGGACTGACAGCCCTGAGGTCATGACCTGAGCTAAAATCAAGAGTCGGTCACCTAACTGACTGAGCCACTAAGGCACCCCTCTAAAATTCTAATAATGTTGAATTTGGTACATGTGGCTCCAAAGGTTTTGCCTGAGGAAGGCTTATATTAATTCTATCATCATACAGAATGGAAAAAAAATAGATATTAATTAAAGAGGTTTAAAGATATTTTTTAAAGTTGTGATTACCTTAGATATCTACTGGAGTAAGTAGTATACATCACAGAATTTTAAAGAAGGCAGGAAATTCTCAGGTTCTTTGTGCTAATCTTTGGTATCTATCCTTTATCAAGGCCATCCCGGTTAAGGGGTGAAAAGCAAGAGCTTTCTAGTGAGGCCTGTCATGTGAACACCCAGTGGTGCTCACTCTATGGATTCTAAGGGACGTCCCAGGAACCCAAGGGTTCTGGGAGATGAGTGACAACCTGAACTGTGGCAACTGGCAAGAGACTGAGGACAGAGGAAGCCACCCCCAGATGTCCCAGGTATGGCTCCATCCTGTATTAAGGAGGCCCTAGTAGCTGAGCTTGTGGGATGCTTCTTCTATGACTCAAGGTATATGGGCAGCTGGGCACAGAAGGTCACAGGCTCAAGGTCTGTGGGAGCCTGTACTTCTAGGAGAAACCAGGATGTTTGCAGCAATTACACTCTAATCATGTGTAGCAAAGTCTAAGGACTGCAGTTTCTTGCATCAGATGCCTTTGGGCAACTTGTGGTCAGCACAGGATGTATAAAGAACCCAGAGGCATGAGGGGAGGTTGCAAAAGCCTCTCTTATGAAGAAGTATTTATTTTTGTGGGGTTGGGGGCAATTACGGGAGTGCCTGTTGTATTGCTATTTGGACATATTCAAGAACTTTTTATTGGAGGGGGGCTCCATTTAATGCGTGCTGATTTGCAGATAACAGCATAAATGGGCTTAAGTAAAATTTGTAAATGAGGAATATGTTCCCCCCAGAACCCAAATGTCTAAAAGAAGTTGTGAATGCTGAGAAGGTCAATAGCTGTTTCTTGACAATCTCAGAGGTTGAGTAGCTCTTGATTTACCAAATAATTTTTAGGAATTTAACCAAGTTAGGAAGCCTTGCACTATCAGGCACCATTTATTCTTTCCAGGTTTAAGAACAGGCCAAATTGGGCTGTTAGTTCTGTTAGTTAGAGAAGCCATAGGCATATCACCTTTTCACTAAAGAGGCCTTCTATAATGGGATTCAGGTCTTGAAGGCCCTGTGTAATTTACATCAGACCATACCAACTGTTTTACTGGAGGGAGGTCCAAGGAGTCTCATTTTTTCATGCTAATTTGAAAGTGTCAAACACTTAATTTTACCTTATTATTCATTAGGTGAGAGCTTCCATGCCCATTATGGGGTATTTTAGGGGAATGGGTGTTGTGCCCATGGGGGTTAGTCCCAATTGTCGATGTGAAGCATACCGGTTTGGCCTCCATTTTATATTCAAGAATGCCCCTAAAATTGTAGGAAGTACCTTATTTAAATTTAGTGACATTACAAGTGAGCTCTGATACTAATTAAGGTCATAAAGGTTTGCCAATTGATGCATTAGAGTGCATATTAAATTTAATTCAGAATCTATGTCATAAAGGTGTAGGAGCCAGGAAGAGGCCTTTTATCTCTTTATTCTTTTAGTAGATTATTTTAATAAATGTTGGGTTGGATGTATTTCAGAGTGTTCTATCTCTGCTTTATTTATAAGTTTCTTCATCCAGAGAGCCTCCAATGAGTATCATAAGGGTTAATGTTATCCCCCATGACAATGGCTGCCTTATAGGGTTGAAGGACCTGGGCATAAGTCAGATTTTCATTAACCCCTTTGTTGTGCCACAGGATGGCTCTATAATCCTAAGGATCAGGATATAGGCATGGGCAGCAGCTGTAGCCAAAATATGTAGGGTCCTGGCAAGTCAACGGCTCTCAGGAGTTTGACCTCAGCCCACCATCTTGTGACTACCTTTTTACAAGCAACCACTCAGTGGATAGGCCTATATGTCACACAGGGTGAAGACATTTTCCCTGGTCACTATGTACAGTGAGCCAACACCTGGCTAAGACACACAACTAGTTGGCTATAGGTTAAGGGCTTCTCCCCTAAGCCTAGTGTCAGTCAAAGCTACCTAGATATTTGCTTATAGTAAGGAATTGGCTCATGTGGTATGGAGGCTCAGAGGCCCCAAGATCTGCAGAGTGAGTTGGAAAGCTGGAAACCAGGGGAATTGATGGTCTAAGTTTCAGTCTGAGTCTGCGACTGGAGGCAGGAAAAGACCAATGACTAAGGTCAAATTCTTTCTTACTCAGTCCCTTTGTTCTATTCAGGCCCTCCAGAAATTGAATGAGGCACAGGCATATGGGGGAAGACAGTCTGCTTTACTCAGCCTATAGATTAAAATGTTAATGTCACAAACACTTCCAAAATAATGTGGGCTTTTTTTCCAAACAATGTTTAACCAGATAATGTTTAAACATAAAATACGCTACGGTCCAGTCAAGTTGCATGGGAAATTAACCATCACAGATGCCCAGGTAAGTCCAGACCAAGATACTTGACTCAGGCTAGTTTAAGGAGGGCCATAGTTCCATACTCCTGTCCCTAAACACCAATTAATTCCTTCAACCTCTGGTATAAATGAGCTAAATCTACAACAGAGGCTTGGTAGAACTCAGCAAACACAGCACAGCACAGCCCTGTCACAAGCTTGCCATAGGACAGCAGGGCCAATTAGCTGTAGCGCAAGAGCAGGAAGACCCCAGCAGCAGTGGTCATTGACTCAGCATCCTGCTAACAGCACCAATTACTGTTAACACCTGGATGAGGAGAATGGAGCCCCCCCCCCCGATGCAAAATTTGGCTTGCCTGTCACAAAATGACACACACACCAAGAGGGTATGAAAAGGTGTATTGCCTATATAATGCAGGCTTTCCCAACAGGTGAACTGCCCAAGCTGGTTGGAAAATGGCTTGAGAGAGCAGGGGAAGGAGACAGACTGGGGGGTGGGGTGTTCCTTGTGATTAGGGGTGGGGCTGAGATGAGGGTGCTTCACTGGGCAGAGGCTTGGGTGGTTTGAATCTCCTGCCAGAGCCACAAGGGGGCAGTACCCAGGCTCTCAAGGCAGCTTGCTTAGGTGTAGGGTATGAGAAAAGAGAGAAGCCCTCAGACCTGCAGCCATAGGAAACGAATATGCCAACAATCTGAATCAGCTTGGAAGAGGACCGCAGAGTGGGGCCTGTGATACCCTGGGTACAGGACCCAACTTAGCTGCCCCGACTCCTGACCCATGAAAATTGCCAGGTCACCAGCCTGTGTTGCTGCCAACCTTGTGAAAAGTTTCAGGCAGCATCAGAAAAATGAATACAATGTCATAATTCTTGAAAACAAATGTTAAACCTTTTTTTTTTTCTTTCACAAGCATCCATAGAGGTGTTCACAAAAAGTGAGATATATTAATCCACAATATTATTTGGTAATAATAGAATGTAACTGGGAATTGATGACAAAATTGGAAAATAAAACAATATCAGCAAGTATTCTTTTAACTAGAAAGTTAAAAGTCTCTTAAATATCTGTTGAGTCAGAACAATTAAATAAATCAAGGAAAGTAAAATGATAGATAATATAAGTGCAAAATTTATAAATTCAAAATAATTTTTGAAAAGAGTAGAATTTTTAAAAAGTTATTTCTGATAAATAACAAAATATATAAATGTTTACCACCCAGTGAATAAAAAAAAGAATAAAATATTGGAAAATGAGAAATATAATGATGGGGATATCATAAAAACACAGCAGATTAAAAGAATTCCAAGTGATTATCTGGATCAATTGTATGCAAATAAATTTGATAACCTGTATAAAATGAGTAATGATGATGATATCTGAGAGAAAAACCATTCAAAGGGCTGCCCTCTTGCAACCTCACACTGTTTCTAAAAAGCTGTGCTCCCAGGTGGATTTGCTAAGTAATTATGTCAATTAGTTAAGGAACAGATAGTGCTAATGCTGTTAACATTTTCCAGAACTTAGAAAAAGAATATTGCAAAAATTTTTTGAAGACATGGGCCAACATTAAAGCAAGACTCCAAAATGATATCACAAGGGAAGAAAATTATGAATCAGTTTACAGTTAAATAAACTGAGTTCTATGCTCAACTCTAGATATTTAAAATGCACTTAAAACATCACCTTCCTTTCTTTTTTAAAAAGCTCTTAAATATAGGAATAGATATATATATTTTTTAAAGGCTGTATCATGATGAATCCCAAAGCAAAATGCTTAATGGAAAAGCACTGGAAAAATTCCAGTTGTAGGTAGACACAAGACAAAGATTTTCTTTTTTTTTTTTTCTAAGATTTTATTTATTTATTTGAGACAGAGAGCATGAGAGGGAGGAGGGTCAGAGGGAGAAGCAGACTCCCTGCCGAGCAGGGAGCCTGATGTGGGACTCGATCCTGGGACTCCAGGATCATGACCTGAGCCGAAGGCAGTCGCTTAATCAACTGAGCCACCCAGGCGCCCAAGACAAAGATTTTCAATCACTGCTCTAATATCATTGCACTGCAAGACAGAGGTATGTTTTCAAGGAATATGATGTGAGCGATGTCTCCTCCCCACCTTGCGCAGCTCAGCTCAATTGGACATTTTTATCTGACATTGCTCTGAACGAATTGTCCAACAAAAGTAAGAAGAAGAAAAACTGTTATAACGATAGAAAAACGGTTAAAAATGACATGGGAGTTCATAACATATCTAGATAGAAAATTAATATATAGGAATCACTAGTCTACAACACACAAACACAAGCAATTAGAGGAGCTGGGAGGATGTGTAATATAAAGTATCTATGAATGGAACCCCCCTCCCCCAAACGCTGATCATTGTGAGTAAAACTTGAAACACTGGTGAGAAACACAAATGAGGCCATGAGCTGTGGAAAGACACACTTAATCTTGGGGGAAAATAATTCAATAAAAAGGAAAATTCTCCCAAGTTAGTATTGAAAGTTAATGCATTCACGTTGAAATAACAGCAACATTTTGAAAAAAAGGGGGGGGGGAGCAAGGTTTTCAAACCTTATATAGAGAAATAAGAAAGTAAAAATAAAAAGGATATTTCTGAAGAAAAAATATGGAGGGGAAAATTGGTTCTGGGGAGATGGAGTAGACACATTCCTCCCACTAATTAGAACTAACAACGCTGGACATTACATACAAAGCAAATATAAGAAGTCTTTAAAGAGGAATGGCCAAGATCCTTAGATTCAAGGGATAATGTGGTGGTGAGTTCCCTGGGCTTTATTTTTCCTTCATATATCTGAAACTGAATACTGGAGAAGTCAGCAACCAGGAAATCCCAATGGGCAACAAACAAAACAAAACCCAAAAAGAGCACACAAAAATAAAAGCCCAAGGAAAGTCTTCAGAGTCAGGTCCAAAGTACTCCAGACAGAGTACTTTTGATGATAATCATTCTCCTGCAACCAGAACCACAGAAAAACTGTGGCCTCACCTCCATCCCTGCCAGCAAAGGTGAGTGGGGACCTGGACTCCCACCCTGGCCAGGCAGCTTTCAGCACCCCGATCCCCAGCACTGGTATTGGAGAAGGTATTCCAGAGCAGAGCCAGGACGTGATGGTCCCCAAGCTCCTGGGAGCTTCCTGGGTGTCATTTGAAGAAAGAGGCAGGTGTTCCAGATGGAGAAGATGGGGAGGGAGCAGGCTCAATTAGCAAGGGACCTTATGTACAAGGCTTGTCTTGGGCTGCGCAAGACAAGATGTCTGCACGTGCCTGCCACATTTTAAGTTTATACAGAGCCCTCGACTGGGCTCAGTCATGTATCTTTCAGCTCTCAGCACCATGTCACCCTCTCAAGGCTGTGTCCTTGGAGCAGCCTCTGGGAGAGGAAAGGCAAGCAGAACACACATTCTGAAGATGGGAGAAGTGTGGAGCCTCTGACTGCCTGGTCCAGCTCACAGATCAAACAGCAGTCATGTCCTCTTGATGACCGCCCCCAACACTCCACCTCCCAGCAACCCACTCTTACAATTCCATATGAACCTGCTCCCCCTGCAGTCTTCTGCCTTGTGCCCTGAGATGTCAGAAGGAGTTTCACGAGGATGGAAGTGACCCTTTGGCAGCTAGCTGGCTGCACTAGAGGCAGATGCCACAGCGACAATACGGGCTTATGCCAGAGAAACACAGATTAAGACAATGATTCCCCAAATCAGTGACAACGTTTTTCCAAGAGCTCCATGATCTGAACCCCTGATTTATCAAGTCTCTTACACTGGGGCATTCACTTATGTCCTCATATGCTTTAATAAAAATGATATATTAGCAGACTCATGGGTATGAACACATGCATTCTGTTTGGATAACAGTACAGCTATCTCCTTCTGAGACAGTTATAATGTCCAACGCCATCCTATATTGGAGGACAGTTCTTTTCATCTGTGGTCCCAGTGTTCAGTGTTCAGAAAGGACAGGTTTTGTTACTATTATTTAAGACTTACTGGGTGAATTTAGTAAGGGCTTCTAGATATGTTATAACATCCTCCAGGCCAGTGGAGGGAACAAAGATGGCAACCAAATGATAAACCAGTGGAAAACAGAATGTGCCCCCCTGGCCTTGAGGAGAGGAAGGCTGGCAGCTTTTTGGACTGTGACCAGGTTGTGTATACCATATAGGTTGGGGAGGCAGAACAATCAGGTGTGAGAAGATGGACTGGTAGTGGATATGCCAGACCAGGACTCCCAGCTTCTCCCCTCTTTCAATGGTGTGTGTTCCATTCCAGGTAGAGTGCTTTTAAATGGGTCCAGCTTGTAGCAGGACAATAGGATCCCATTGGAGATTGAGTAGTTGCCCCTCATCCAAGGGTGCAAAGGAATGAACCCATTGCAAATTCTAGTAGGTAACTCCTTACTCAAGTGTGATGGGATTTGGTGTTCTCAGCAGCATCACATGTTGATCCAGGATGAGAGTTGGGGCAACGGCTACCTCTTGTGACTGCTATACCTTTATAGCAGGTGTTGGGTGTCTCAGCGGAGGTCCTCAGCCTGTCACAGGGAGCAGCAGGCCTTACTGTTTGATCATTCAAATGTATTAAAGCCTGGGACAGTACTTTAGTCCACCCAGCTAAGGTGGGTGCTTTAATATTCCATTTTTCCTTTTTACCAACCCTGTTGCTTATAGATTTAGAGGAGATGAAACCTCATTTAATGCTATGTTCTTTTGCCCCATCTTACATATCATGACCTCTGAAATGTAACCCCAATCACTGTCTAGTCCATGGGGTATCCACACATAACTCTGCTTCTGTAATCCCCTAATGGTGGTAGCCTGGTTTGCACATTGACAGGGGAAAGCTTGGGTCAGGCCAGATGCAGTGTCCACACAAAACAAGGCTTATTTAGAACCATCATTCAGAGGGAAGGGGCCAATATAACCAATTTGTCAATCCCTTTCCAGTTGGGAACTCTGGTGGATGGTCCCAATCTCCTCTGGCCGTTGCCTTGTGCATTGTCTAAAACACACAGGACATGGTGTTACTGCATTAACCAAGTCACTATACTGCAAGGGCACATCACCATGTTTGGCAACACACCATCTCACCTGGGCACTTCAGTGGCCACTCTTTCTATGCACCCAATCTGCTATATCTACTGCAGGGTCCGTTGCTATGGTTTGTAAACTCTAGGGCATCAGATTTTTGATTGCCTGGAAGTGTCAGTGGGCTTATGAGCCAGGATGTGAGGACTGCCTCAGGTTCTTGCAGATGGACTCAAATGCCTTTTCACATATCTTGACCCTTTTAAGGGCTTATATATAATCATCCCCCCCTTGGCTTTTTATTGTCCAAGTCAGACAGTTAAACTTTTTAGAACAGCCCAACTCTCAGTGCAAAGGAATCATCAGTCAAACCACACTGAGTTCAGCCCACTAGCTACTGTGGTTTCTTCCTTCCTGAGAGGCCCCACCTGAAGTAGCACTCTGCACACTGCTTGGAGCTGTCACTCTGTAGGGGTCTCTCAGGCTCCTGCCACCTTTCAGAGCTGGGACCAAAACCCTAGGGGCACTCTTCCTTTTGTTGTCTCAGCCACAGTGCCTGATCCACAACTTCCAGAGTCACAGACACATCAAACTCAAATGGTAGCCCTGACTGGGGGATGCCCAGAGCTTTAACCTGCTTCACTGGTATTTTTGCTTCCTCAGAGGTCGTTTGTTGCTCTATCCCTACTCCCGCATGTGCCCTTTCTTTACGAGGTCATATAAGGAATGGGGACACTAAGAAGGGTAAGAAATAAAAGTCCTCCAAACCCCCAAATTCCTAAAAATGCTTATATCTCCTTTACATTTTTAGAGCTTGGATAGGCTTGTATCTTATCAAATCCAACTTCTGGGACAGCATGAGTTTTACCCAACCAAAGGATTCCCAAAACCTTGCAGTAATACATGAGTTTTCTCTGGTTTTACCTCCTATCTTCTCCCTCACAGATGTTTCAGCAAAGTCCACAGAGTGTCCTGCACCAGGGGGATGTCTTCACATGTTGATATTATATTATTAATGTAACGAGCCCATGTTACTGATGTGGGGAAGGAGCTAGGGGACAGCTCTTGGGTTACCATCTCATGAAATATTGTGGGGATGCACAGGTAGCTTTGGGTAAGCATTTGAAAGATTTATTTTGTCCCTTCCACATGAAAAAAAAAATGATCTTAGCTATATCAGAAACTTGTCAAAGTCTTTTCCTTGAAAATAAAGCACTTTCATAGGCATACTTTTCGTAAAAGCATTAGAGTAAAAAGTAAGTGTCAGCAAATGGCGAAGGACTTAAAATTGGTTATGGTTAAAGATATGATGAGAATTTGTTGTAAAGCAACTGACAAGGGAATTTATTTCTGTGACATGCACTTTAAATTTATGAATAATAATGTTATACCAAGATATATCAGATTTTTTGGAATTTTACATAAACAAACTCTAAAAAAAAGTTTATCATTACCTCTTATTTGACAGTGTTTCCTATGAAATTTAACATATACAAAAATTACATAAAAAATTACATATTTGTTGAAAACTGCTCTTTTAATCAAGACTCAGTTCCTTGAGTAATCAAAGACCTGATAAAAACAAAACACAGAATCTTTGTTTTCTAGGCACATTACATCAAAGGTAAAATCAGACCAAAACAAAACAAAAGCTTTTTTTTTTTTTTTTAACTAGCAAGCTGTTAATCGAAGACAACTTTGTTCTTTTAACAGAGAGAGAACCAAGTTCTAAATTTGCGCCAGTATACTTTTGGTATTAAAATTCTTTTCTTTGTTTCTTTTTTTTTTTTCCTTTTTAACTCTGTGGGCAGTGTTTTGGTTATCTCTTAGAGTGTTTAAGACAGGACAAGATTTACAACTTTAAAGGATGGTGAAAGAAGTCAAGTTTTCTCCTAGGAGCTTTGAGGTCATTGCTATTTAAAATTTTCTTTTGTAGTAGGGGTCAGACAGCATGAAACATTTGTCCACTTCTTCATCACAACATTCTCTTTGCTTTCCTCATTTTTCCAGGGACTCCATAGCTTAGCATCCCAGTCAGGTTTTGTTACAAGTGCTCAGACCTTAATCTGAGGCAGCTTTTGCCCTCTTAGCTTTGCCAAATACCACGCTAAAATACCACCTCTCCCACCTTGTTTGTTAGCCCCAAAGCCAGCATAGTAGTGGACAACCTTGTCTAACCTCGGCTCCTCCAACTCTCTAACCTGAGCTTCAGCCTCTAGTTGAGCATCAAAGGCCAGTGGAACTGCCCACGGGAGAGGCCAGCTCATTGTGTCAGATGTGCTTTTCTCTTCTTCACCACAGTGTGCTGTGTGCAGCTCCTCCTACAAGTGCATTAGGCCATCTGACATTTTCAGGGCATCCCTGTATTCACAGAACAGTTCACATACGGGCCACCCCTCCCCACATAGAGGTCACTGCCAAATCAAGGACTGAATTCCCCATGGATACCTCTTTCCCAAGATCCATTTCTTCTGTCTCCTGGCTGGCTTGTCAATTGTTGATTCACAAGCTTCTCAGGAGTTTGCCAGGTGTAATCTGAAACTAACCCTAGTATGCAGGGCAGAGAGAGACTGAAGAAAGAGGCAGGCCACTCCAGGTTGGTAGGAGGCAGTTTTAATGAGCAAAGGGAACTTACATATGAAGCTTGTCTTGGACGGCTGCAAGATGAATAGATGTCTGCACCTGCTGGCCAAATCTTAAAAGTTTGTATGGTCTTAACTGGGCTCAGTGAGGTATACTGTTCAGATGGCCTCAACACCACATCACTATATCAAGGCTGTGTCCTTGGGGCAGTTTCTATGCTGGAAAGGCAAATGGAAAGCAAATTCCAAGGATGGTGGAAGGGTGGGGAGCCTCCAAATTGCCCAGGGTCCAGCTCATGGATCAACCAGCAGTCACGTCCTGTCAATGACCCCCCCAGTAGACTGTCATCTGCACCAGCTCTTAATAAAGCTCCTCACCCTTGGTTTCATTGGTGGCCATGAGGGGGCCCATACTTCCAACATCATTCAACAGTAACAAGGGGGCTCTCCTGCTCCCCACTGGCTGCTGTCAGTTGAGGCCAGGTGGAGATTCAGGACTGTGGACCCACTGTGCAGTAACAAGGAGCTCTTCTCCTCCCAAGTGTCAAAAAATCTAGTGGACAGCCTGGATTCCCACATATACCTGGCAGTGATGAGGTAGTGACATACTACCACCCCTTGGAACGGTGTCAGAGAAGTTTGCTAAAAAAACATAAGATCTAAATAAGATCCAGAATCATATAATGTAATGCTCAAAATGTCCAGGGTTCAAATGAAAATCACTTGTCATGCCAAGAACCAGGAAGATCCCAAACTGAATGAGAAAAAAAAAAGTCAATAAATGCCAATGCCGAGATGAAACAAGTATTGAAATTATCTGACAAGGATCTCAAAGCAGTCATTATAAAAATGCTTCAATGAGCAATTTACAAACATGCTTGAAACAAATTTAAAAAAGAAAAACATAGTCTCAGCAAAAATAGAAGATACAAAGAAGTATTAAATGAAAATTTTAGAACTGAAAGTTACAATAAGCAAAATTAAAAGCTCAAATTTGAGCTCAAAGGTAGGATGAGGGGGACAGAAGAAAGCATCAGTAAACTTGAAGATAGAACAGTAGAAACTACTCTTCATGAACAACAGAGAGAGAATAGAATAAAAAAATGGGCAGAATCTGAAGGTTCCGTTGAACTATAACAAAAGATCTAAAATTTGGCTCATTTGAGAGGAGGAAGGTGCAATAGGCTTTCCATCTCTTGAGTTTTCTAAATGATGATTGATAATTGAAGCAAAAATTAGCACCACACACTTATCAAAGCAACATTAAAATAACAAAAAAGTGACGACATCAAATTTTGGAGAGGATATAGAAAAACTGAATCACTCATGCATTACTTGGGGAAATGTAAAATGGTACAGACACTCTGAAAACAGTTTTTCAGTTTCTTATAAAACCAAACAACTACCATATGACCCAGCAATTACACCTGAGCACTTATTCTAGAGAAATGAAAAGTCATGTTCACATAAAACACATGTACACCAATATTTTTTGCAGGTTTGTTTATAATAATCCTACCTGGAAAGATGCCCTTCAATGAGTGAATGATGAGACAAACTGGTACATTTATACCCTGGAACACTACTCAGCAATAAAAGAAATGAGCTTTTGACACATGCATGCAGCAACTTGGACGAATCTCAAAGCAATGATGGTGAATGAAAAAACAGACAAATAAACACCCAATCCCAAAAGTTTATATCGCATATATACTGTATTATTCCATTTATATATAATTCTCTAAATGACAGAATTATAGAAGTGGAAATAGGTTAGTGGTTGCCAGGGGTTAAGGATGGTGGAGAGGGAGAGGTATAGGTAGTGGAGGGATGGAAATTCTTGGTGATGGAATAGTTCTGTATCCTTGATTGTGGAGGTGGTTACACAAATCTACATGTGATAAAATGGCATAGGACTATAAACACACCTTATATCAATATTGAATTCCTTATTTTAATAGTGTTGCATAAAAATTTAATTTGTTTATTTGACAGAGAGAAAGAGAGAGCACAAGCAAGGGGATCAGCAGAGGGAGAGGGAGAAGCAGGTCCCTGCTCAGCAGGGAGGCCGACGCGGGGCTCAATCCCGGGACCCTGGATCATGACCTGAGCCGAAAGCAGACACTTAATGGACTGAGCCACCCAAGAAAGGAAATTATTAGAAATTTGAAAACTTTGTATGAACACTTTCCAATAAAAGTAAATGCTTTACCTATCAATTTCCTGTAATTGTTATAAAATTTTATTCCATTTTTAGGAACTATTGGGTGAGCATAGTATATTTTAGAAATTATACTTTTGGGAAAAATACAAAACAATTAGAATTTTTAAAAAGAAGATCATTCTTAAAATACAAAATACATTGTATTAAACCTCATGCAAAAAAAAATAAAATAAAACCTCAGGCAACAATAAAACTCATGAATATATGTTCTCATTTTTTTCCTTCTTTAAAGCTATTTTAAATAATACTGTTGTTCTACTTTCTTAAAGTTTAAAGCCTCAGTGGTTATTTTTAACTTCAGCATACTAGTTAGTCATTCTTCCCTTCTACCATTCCACAATCTGGAAACTTCTTTAGCAGGCATTTAGTAGACTCATTCCCTCAGTTCTGCAGGAGAACAAGTGTGAATTCCAGCTTGCCCAAGAGTCACAGATAGCATGTTCTCCTGAACTCATATGAAGTAAGAATTTGGGAGCCTGGAGTCTAGTTGAGTACCTGTCATATGCCAAACAGAAATAAATAATCACTGAATGAATACAACAAATATTGCCACTGAAATGTACTTAGCGAAGTCAGCACACATCTCCCCTGTAGGTAATCTTCTTAATCTACAATGATATAATTCATGTTCATGCTATTTTTGAAAATTAAGTGACTTTATAAGCCAGTTTTCTATATTTATTTTGACAGCCATAGTACTATCACAGAATCACAGAAAAAAAATTAAAATCAGATAAGCACCATAGGTGTTTTATGTGATAGAATGCAATGGAGATAAAGAAAAATTATCATTCTTTTAGACTGTACTTATCTCTGACATAGGTAATAAGTGAATTAAGAACTGAAAAACAAGAAGTACATTTTAATTAAAAAATTAGCAGTTTTTGAAAAAAATAAAAAAGAACACAAGAATTAGTTTTCTGTCATTAATATTTGAAGATGTATAAGGAAACTACCTACAAAAGTAAAAAATTCTTCCAAATTCCAATCTTTCTTTCTACAATCTTTGAAGTCTACTGATTATGCATATTCACCCCTAACCCTTTGTCACTTGAAATGACCTCTATATTCTGTGATTTTGTTTCAAGAATTACTCACATGCTCTCTCAGGCCAATTTGAGCTTTTCACATCTAAAATTACAACCACAGCAAACTATAGGCTTGTTTCCCAAGTCTGGGGAGAGGGACAGTTGCAGTTTTTGCCAGCTTAACAAAGCCTTCTACATATCAGATACAATTTACCAGGAGCCCTTATTAAAGAATGAGATTCCTAGGCCTCAGCTCAAGACCATTGATTTAGGATTTCTGGAGATGGAGCTTTGATATCTGTATTTTATCAAACTCCACACATGGTTCTTAGGCACATTGAGTTTTGAGAACTGCAGGGCTGCACCTTTGCTAAAACAAGCATCTTCCTCTCTAGGCAACAATCAAGGCTCTTACAGAGTTGTTACACTGTTGTAATATGCCTCCCTCCATTCTCCTGTTCCTGTCATTTTAATTACTTAGCATTAGAGAAGTTATTATTGCCATTTGAAGAAACACAGATTGCTTCACCCAAGCACTGTAAATAATGAATTAGAATAATTAGCTGAAGAGAGGTTTGACTTGAAATTTAATATTTCCTGGAATTTTGAAAGGACAAGGAGTATGGGATAGTGTTAAAAGGTGGTTTTCAAAAGGAAAATCCTTATTGGTTGAATTGGAATTAATTGGTCAGTTACAGATTGGTTAAACTTTTCAAGATACGTGTGAGAAAAATTAATTCACCTTCACATTTCCCCAAATTTCTATTCCAGTCCTACCCTGCTGCTTTGAATGAAGCCTGCTTTGCTTGCAGTTTGGGACCCTGCTTCTGGAGTCCAGAATGCTGGGCAGATTGAGCTCCTATATTTGCCATCGAGCGGACTCAAATGAGCTCCTACCTCAGGGACCACAGAGAATGTCAGCCAGGCATAAGGAAGCTAGAAGGATGCTTTCTGCACAATAGAAGGAATAATAGGGTGTCCTTCCAGAATATTAAGCAGTATCAGCAGTAATAGGAAATAAATGGATATGTGAAATCCATCTAGGATGACTAAGAAAAAGTAACATTATCAGTTTACTTTATGAGCTTTGTCTGTCTTCTCTCTTCATGGTAAAATTCAGCTTGAAATTTAAAGATGGATAGTTCTCTAAATGTGTTTTTTAAGATTGCATAAATATTTTCAAAGGTAGTTTATTTGAAAATAAAACATTGGTCACTCTTCCTTGCAAAGGAATTTCAAAATCCCAACCTTTGTAGTCAGTTGACATATAAATAATAGTTCCATTAACTGTTCATTCATTGATTTGAAAACCTCTGCTAGGCATGTAAAAAGGATAAAATATTTATGAAGCTTACATTCCAGTTGGCTGTTAATCAAATAATTAGTATAATGCAAATGATTTAACGTAGTTTGGGTTTACAACCTGTACCCAAATAAATTTCAATCTATCTAATTAAAAATGATGAAGCAAAACTTTTATATCTGACCTATTTAGATAAAACTATAACTAAAAAATACGAATCATTTTTCCTGACTAGCTGAAATATATATTTGGTTAAAATGAATTTAATTAAAATGTACTAAAAGGTTGAAAGAAAGTTATTTGAAGCACATATTAGAATCACATACCTTTCTCCCCCTCTACCTTTTGGAAACCAGATAATTATACTGTAACAGGAGAATATTTTTCAGACACCCAAACTGAAATACACTCTTTCTAAACTATTGAGGAAGGAGAGTAACTATGTAGCATTCTCATTCACTAGTTTATTTTTTATTTTTTTTGGTTTTGTTTTGTTTTTATAAGAAGATTTTTTTTAAATGAAACTCGAAAAGAATCTTTAAAATAATGGCAATATTTTTATCCATTTGGTATGAGAGGTGGGGAAAAAATGACCAGATAAAACTTACCTTATAGTTTAGAAAATTCTTCTTATTATTTTTTTTGGGGGGGGGGGACTGGAGTCGCTCATGAGGCTGTGCCCCGCAGGATTCAAGGCATTCAGAAGAGCTGTGGGAGATGTCTGGTGACTTTACATGAATGTTGCTATGCAGTGTGATTTTGGACAATTTATAGGTCACACTGAGGGATTTTAAGAAAAAAGTACAGGGGTGCCTGGGTGGCTCAGTCAGTTAAATTTCTGCTTTCCGCTCAGGTCATGAGCCCATGGTCCTGGGATCAGGCCCCACGTCCGGCTCCTTGCTTAGCGGGAAGCTTGCTTCTCCCTCTCCCACTCCCCCGCTTGTGTTCCCTCTCTTGCTGTGTCTCCCTTTGTCAAATAAATAAATAAATAATCTTTAAAAATAAAAAAGAAAAAAAAGTATATAACCCCAAACCTGACCAGACCATTTCTTATCCTAGTTTTAGTTGGAAAGAAACACAGTAGACAATTTGACCCCTATATAAAAAATACCAAATTCTCCTAAAGCAGCTATTTCTAGAAAATACCAAATTCTTCTAAAGCAGCTGTCTCTTGAAAATAGTGTAACAGGAAACTAGATATACTATGTAGAACGTGGTAAATTGCACTGCCTATTTTTTCTGACTAGAGTGTTTTTCACAAAACTGGCTGCTTCCCCTCTTTTTAGGATTCAGTCCTTGCCCACTTCTCAGTGAGGCTTTCCTAACTACACCAGTTCAAGCAGCCCTTCCTCAACCTTTGTCTTACCTCGATCACTCTCCAACTGAAGTACATCATTTCCTTTACAGTGCTTGCCACTGTTGGGAAAGGTTGTCTTTATTGATTTAGTGTTTACTCTTCTTTGCCAAAACATAACACTTCTTGAGAGAGGGGCCAGCTCTAGCTAAAGAACCATTGTCATTCTTTTGACAAATATCTGTTGATATGTCAGAAGCTGGGTATAAAATGTTGAGTAGAGCAGACCTGATCCTTGCCCTCATGTAGTTTATGACACAGTGGGGAAAGTGTATTATAGTGCAGCAGAGAAAACAAATACCTAGGCAAACAAATGTAAGATTATAACTGTGACAAGAGCTAGAGAGGAGAGAAAATGGGTTCTGAGAGACTGTAATGAAAAATCTAATTTATTAAGTAGATAGAAGTTTTCTCTGAGGAAGAGATTTTGAGCCAACATTTAAAAGATGAGTAGACATTAATTAAGTGAAGAGAGTCCAAGCTGAGGAAACAGCCTGTGGAAAGACTACATGACAGGAGAGAAGCCTGATGTATATGAGAAACTGAAAGAGAGCTGACACAGCTGGAACACAGACGCTTTGGAAAGGGAGATACAAGAATAGATTATGGAGATCCACATGGGCTTGATTTGTGTGGAGATTTGTGTGAGTTGTGAGTTTAACCTGAGTATAATGAAATTATTGAATATTGTGGGTGTGCTAGTGTGTTGGGGTGTGTGTGTGTGCTCACAGGGGGGTATAATCAAATCTGTGTTTTGTTAAGATGATTATGATTGATCTGTAGAAGACATTCAATTGGATAGATCTAAAAAATGGTGCGGTAGACCATTTAGGATGTCATGGCCATTTTCCTCAGGAGAAATGATAAAAGTCTGGGTTCAGGTAGTGCTTGTGGGAAAGCAAATAGGTAGGTAGATCAAAAAAATATATAAAAAATAAAATCAAAAGGACTTGGTGTTGGCTTGAATATAAAGACAAATATCACAGATAACAAACTTATTTGAGCTGATGAATGTGTCACCATTTTCTGAGAAAGGAGAAAAAACAAGGGGATATTGTGAGCTAGCCGATCATGAGCTGGGTTTTGGCATGTTCTTTTGGAGGATGTCATTGGGAGGATGGATAAATTATGACCCTACATTTTTTGAATTTCTATGAGTGAGAAGTTTAGCTACTCCATTTGACTTAAACAATTATTTTCCATTATCACTTTTTAATAGGCAAATGGAATACCTGAATTTTATTTCCTACAACCTAAACTTCTGCATAATCTATAAAGCACCAAGTAGGCCTAAAATCCAGCTAGAGGACTTTGACTCTAGTGAGAATTGATGAATTGGCTGTTGGTGGTTTTATCTATAAAAAATGTGGGTTCAATAATTGGGAACCGGCTATCAAAATCATATTTCAGGACACCTGGATGGCTCAGTCAGTTAAGCTTCTGGTTTCGGCTCAGGTCATGATCCCAGGGTCTTGGGATTGAGTCCCACATTGGGCTAAGGAGCCTGCTTCTCCCTCTCTCTGTCTGCCGCTCTCCCTGCTTGTGTGTGCTCCATCTCTGACAAATAAAATCTTTAAAAAAAATCATATCTCAAAAAATTAGTGGAACCTTAACATATAATTTCACAGAACCTGAGCAGAAATAGTCAAAACTTAGTTGCATTTACTACAGACATCCCAGCCAAGTCTAATAACATTTCATAATATTAAATTAGAGTGATTATATAGCACATCTCAAGTCATATGGAGTTATGGCACCCCTGTAATATATTTAGCCTCCGCTATTTGTTATCTAGCCAATAGGCAACAAAGCCAGGCAGGGGATGTTTGAACTAAAATAACACAGTTATGCTGAGATATATGTGTGAAGTACTTTTTAAACGCAGCCCCAAAGTGTCTGAACTATAGAAAAACTACATTAGAAGCAATTAATTAGAATTTATCTAGAAGACATTTTGTTCTCTCTTTATATCATCCTCACTCTGTACAAATTCTGGGATAGCACACAAGAATCCTTTCAATTTTTTAAAAATTCACTTTAACATTACTTTTCTGAAAGATTCCTTATATATTTTTTTTCAGGATCCCTATCATCTATCATCTATCGATACATCTATCTAGTCATCCATCCATCATCTAGTCTCACATATATATATGTGTGTATTAGCCACTCTAAAATTCTATTTATGCTCATTATGTTTGACTAAAAATCTTATGTAAAATCCAACTACTTTAAACAATAACTTTCATCAACAGTAACACTAGTCTAAACTACTATAAAAGCAATACTTTTGACACATTCAAAATATACAAATACATAGGGAAAAGGTATAATTTAATAAATCCTATCTTTCTGAGTAAACAAAGTAAATATCAACTTGATAACCTATTTGGGGAAACACAACAAATAACCTAAACAAGCAATCTGTTCACACATATACCAAGTGGCTAAGAAAAAGGAATTTGTTGATAATCTTAAAGAGAAAAACAAAATCTCCCATAATTTACCATATTTGTTTCATCATATTTTTCTCTCACTTTAGAAAAAAAATAGTCTTCCATCACTGTAATTTAATTTTATGTTAAAGCCAAATGAGATATATAGTCCAAAAATTTAATCAGCCTCTACAAATTTATTAAAAGTATAAATGCAAACAACCACCAGAAGAGCAGCAGCATGTAAATAATGATGTACTATTGGGCCAATGTGATATATGAGTGTCTTCACTGACAGCAAAGTGATAGAAAAACACAAAATTGAAGGAACGTATGTCCCATTTGGAAAGAGTAGTAAATAATTGGTCAGTTGTGTCCATCACTGTAAATGGTCAGTCCTGATACAGCTGGGTAAGAAGACAGCCTTACTAACAACCATGTGTGTTCTCCTGGATGTTTAATGCAACAATAGTCACATAAGACTAGTGACATCAACCTGAGTGAATTCACCATCCCTAATTTCGAAAGCCTTACATCTTCATTGAAAAATATTTGCAAGCAGTATACAGAAACTTTTCAACTGAAACTCATTTAATACTATCTACCCCATATTGAGGAAAGAAGGGAATATTCTAGCCAATGCAGGTTGGCTCACAGAATGTGTCCAGTGCTTCTTTTTATTATAACATCTATTATTTTCTAATTATACACAAAAACATCATATTAGAAAATTTGAAAAGATACAGAAAAAAAGATAAAGAAGAAAATGAAAATCATCCATAATTCTTTCTCCAGAAATAGTCACTATTACCATTTTGGTGTATTTCTTCTCAGTCTATTATTATGAATACATACATATCTAGCACAACTAAAATCACACCATATATAGATTATTTTATATTGTTAAATATTTTTTAAAATCATGAATTTTAAAGTCTACAAATAACAAATTAACTATATAGGAATATAATATAATGTATAATGTATTCCTGTACATTATACAGGAATATATTTTAACAGGTAATATATTTATGGGGATGTATTTTATTTCCAATGCTCATGATTAAAAATACAATTTTGCAACTGCTCTCTACATTTCTGAAATCGATGACCTTGAAACCATTCTTAGGTTTCACTTTTTAGGTATAATAAATCATTCAACAGGCATATAGAGAGCCTGACAATTTTCTGAAAATATCAATTAGAAACTTTTGAAAACTTTTTGAAAAATAATGTGTATAGAAAAAGCTACTTCATACAAATCATTACATTTGAAGACTTATTATTTTAAAAAGGCACATGTTTTCAAAGGCATACTTTTCCAATATTCTCCATGCTGCTGATGTCACTTGCAGCAACAGTCTGTGTAATGAAGGAAATGCCTAATCTTCTGCTGGATGGGTGGCTGCAGAGATCCTATCTCATAAATGGGTTCTCCAGCAGGTTTCTGTCTTCTTATAATGAAGAAAGGTCATCTGGAATAGCTTAGTACTAAAAAGTGTGGTTCACAAACATAGCACCTCGGCAGGTAGAATCTTCTTGATTGTCAACAATTAGTGCTGTATAAAATAATTAGCTATTACAACAATGTTCATTGAACCGTCATACACAAATAGTTAGCTGAGAAACGTTTAGCTGTAAGTTGTCTTTATAGTCAAAGTAAAGTGAAAAATAAGTGAAAGTTACCTAGATAACTCAAATTAATATACTTGATAAAGAATACATGTTTTCAACAATTAACCTCACTTTGATTTTTTCTCTTTGATTTTTAAAAGTATCCATATTTAATTGATTCTATTTCAAATTTATATATGTAAAAAATTCATTAAAGCCCTTATGTTTTCATATAACACCCAGTGCTCATGGATCACTACATCAAAAACTAATGACGTAATGTATGGTGATTAACATAACATAATAAAATTTAAAAAAAAACATTGTTTTATGTTATGTTTTAACATTAGGATCTATGCAATCCATTATTATTTATTCTTTTTATTCTACTTAGTAACTAGTCATTAGTTAAGTGTCTAAAAAAACAAAGTAAGTATTTTAGAAACCATTAGAATAACAATTGTGCTATTCAGTGTGTTAGGGTTCAAAATATGTAGAAACACTTGTATGAAAATCCACCAATACAGTCTTCTATGTAGTAATTGGCACCATACAGAGGCCAATCAAAGCCAGCAGTGGGACTAAAGTAGGTAGTCTAGGGCCTAAATAATTGTTTTCTGTTTGTTTTTGTTAGGGTGGTATCTGATAGTTTTCTCCATTGGAAAATTACTATTTTCCCCGTTTAATTAATAAATATTTATGGGGAGACACTCTGAGAAGAACTCATTTCTCATACTTGTCCCCATCTATTTTAGCACCCATTGATAATCCTTGCCTGGAACAATTATTACTGTAATATATGTGAAGTGGTAATTCTCTATTTCCATCATTCCTTCTACATTTATTAGAATACTGCAATAAAGAGCTTTCCCTTCTCTCTCATTTGTTTATTCATTTATTTATATCAATAATAATTAACAGGTTTTATTTTATTCAGTGGCAATTATCTGTTATTGTCATTATTTTGTTGCTGAAATTGTCCCAGATTTGGCCATTTGGGTCCTATGTCATTTTGACATATCTCCATCACTTTTTGAGCTTTTCTTTCTCTTTCACACCATAAGATGGTCCAGGCTTTTTTTTTTTTTTTTTTTCCCTTCCCTGTCCTGGGGCTGGCTATTTCTCCAAGGAGCCATGTTTCCTTTTATTAGAGTAGATAATTGTTATTTGTTTCCTGAAAGTACTGGAAAAACAAATTTAGAAATTTGCCTCTGATTCCGAATCCATTTCCCCCAAACAATGATAAATATTGGCACGTGACTTTCAATTTCTCTTTAGTGACAGAATTAGAAAGAGTGCTCATGATTTGACTGATAGTTAACAAAATGGGGGAGCAAATGTCTTCTCCATCTCAATCCCTCAAGTATGCTTTATATTAAAGCCTTCACCACCCTCAAGAAACAACTGTGTTTTATCCCTTATGTTTAACATAGTAATTACTACCTATATTGTTTCATTCTGATAAGGAAATATCTTTATGAGAGAAAAACTAAAACATACCCACTAGCAGACAGATCTTTTCCTCTCACAACTGAAAGCACAGGTTCAGAATGGAAAAAGGATTTAAACCACCAGCTGGATTCTTCCACTTTCGGTAACCCTATCAAATAAAAGTCATATTACCCCCTTCTCAAACACATTTGGAAGATTAGAAACAAAGAAAATAATGAGGGTCATGCTGATAAGAAATAAACGAAATACCTTGTTGGGATTTGTCATCAGGTATGATGTTAACAGAATCAGTTAAAGAGCTAACTGAAGAAATACTGGCCTCTGTAGGAAACAAATGAGAATCAATAAACAAATAAATAATGGGCAAACAAACACAGACATATTGTTTATGCATAAACTCCCAACTAGCAAGGTAGCATGGTTTGAAACTCCTAGATCATGACTTCATGAATTGAAAAATGGATTAAATTGTCAATTAAAAAGTCTTCTGGAAAAACGCATATTACATGTTCTTTTTTTAAGTTTAAGATAATTTTTAAAAGATATGTCATAATATGTGACTGTTTGCTCCACAAAATTTTGATCATAGAGCTTATGATACACCTAGTTGACAAATAGCACCCAGGTTTTCCAAATAGTCATCATTCTTCTCATTAGCTGTCTTCTGTTTTTGCTGCATTATTTCAGAGTCCCTCTGCTTTCTCTGAGAGGTAGTCAAGCTACCCTCCTTTCTTTTTCCCTTCCTAATTTCATGGGATTTCTTCATGTTTTTCTGGTGGGCAAGTTCTTGCTGATTTCTGTGGGCCATGCCAACCACTGGACCAAGACTGGAAGAGAGCTACTTGGAAGAGCAATGGTCTCCTAGCACACTCTTACATTTTCTATTAATAAGATATATTTCTTTCCATGGTGGACAACTCTGTCTCTCTCCATAGATATAGATGTAGAATTTAAAACATAAATATCACCAAATTCAAAATCTTAGTACAAAATCAAGAATGAATATTATTGTATTACATTAGAAATATTACATATGCATATATTTAAATATTCTACAAAAGTTACAAATTTAGAAATAAAGGAACTATTTTTTTTAAAGATTTTTTTATTTATTTATTTGAGAGAGAGAGAATGAGAGAGAGCACATGAGAGGGGGGAGGGTCAGAGGGAGAAGCAGACTCCCCGCCGAGCAGGGAGCCCGATGTGGGACTCGATCCAGGGACTCCAGGATCATGACCTGAGCCGAAGGCAGTTGCTTAACCAACTGAGCCACCCAGGCGCCCAAAGGAACTATTTTTAAAGAATAAACATTTTATTTTGTTTTATCATACTTGTATTTTAAACCTATAAGTCTTTTAAATTATCAGAATATAAAAACAACTTCTATGGATATAATAACACTAAGTAAATGAAAATAGTTTAACAATTTTATAAAAAGAATAAATCAATAGACATTTCCAACTTTTATCTACAAAGAAAACTTGAAATTAGAATTTTCGACATGTGGGCATATTTTCAATAGATGATAATTTGTTTCTGAATGGTTGTTTCATTCTATGAAATTTCCAAATTTTCTTTAAGAAGCTACAACTTTTTATTCAGCTATGAATATTCACAGGTGGATAGATAAATAAAAATAAAACTGGCAAATAGAAGCTGACCTATTATCCAAGAAAAAATGGAAATTAAAGAATCCTTGAAACAGTCATGTTATCCCTTCTTTTGTAAGAAATAAATAGCATTTTCTTTATGTAAAATTATCAGCTTTTAATAGTATCTCATTAAATGCAAGATACATGAAATTAAAACATAATTATGAAATGTAAGCTTATTTTCACTTATTTATAAGTGTTAATGGTTTCATCAATATGATATAACAGAGTTAAAACGAAGAGATAAGCCTTAACTATATTGATTAAAAGAGGTCTGAATGAGTTCTATTCCTATTTTCTTCACTGTCACAGACAATTGTCAAGTCTTGTCCCTTAAGTTCTGACCAGGACACGATATGTAGGTTAATAATATCTCCCAAACATCACCTCAAGTCACATTCTCTAGGAATATAGTACTCTAGTGATGATAACAACTTACTTCGATAATACTGATTTTTGGCCAGCAGGCAACCAATGGAAGGCACTGATGCCATTGTTTTCCCTGTGAACAAGAGCCAGAGAGACTGCGAACAGCAATCTGGGAACAGTAACAGGGAAAGAGAGGTTGTTAATTGCATGGAGTTTCCTTTTCTTTTTCCATATATATATATATATACACATATATGGGAAAAAAATATACACATATATTTTTTGCAAAGCAGCATAATTTACCATGTAATAAATATACAATAGAAAGAATTGAAAAGCTTACAAAAAATTGTAATCAGATATACTACAATAAACCAAAAAATGCAATCAATGTGTATATTTATTTGGAAAAGCAAGAAAAAAATATTTCCAACTATCCAACTACAAACAATGCCCACAACTTGTTCCAGCTGAAGTAAACCTAAAGGTCAGTCGGAGAAAAAGGATTAACACAGCCATGATATAGTTTCTCACCTATTTGTTTTCTCCAATTTGTTCTTTTAAACAAACGTGTTCTAAGCTTTCCTCAGAAAACACACACTCAAAGTGTGGACGTGATCCAGGAGGGACCGAGTTCTACAGGCCAGGAGCACTCTGCAGTGAATGCGGTTGTGCTCTGGGACCCCTGAGCACACCTTATATTTAGAAGGCTGAAACCTGAGCTGTGGGCACAACAGAGGGAGGTGAAGCTCTTTGCCTGTCTGCCCTTCAGCACGTCAGAGTGCCAACCAGGGCTACAGGCAGCAGGGACGGACTCTGTAAGGTCATGTCTTATGACTGCTGGTTTCTGCAGGTGGAAGGTGATGACCACGCATCCCCTCAGCCTTCCCTATGATCTCACAGGGGGGAAAGCACCGCGCTGGGTTCGGGGGGGGTGGGGGGGGGGGGGGGGGGTGTTACTGCAGCCAGGCTGCAAGCCAGCTGAGGGAACTGGTCATAACCACAGACACAATGATACAAAGCAGAGCCACAGGAAGAGCTCAGGAGGAAGAGCTCTGTGAATTACTGAAGCCCTATGGGAAAGGACATACACTACAGAAGTTTATGGACTGCGAGTTAGAAATTACAATGAGAATGATAAAAGACAGATGGGGCAATCATGGGCAATGAGGGGAAATTAGTGACTTCGTGATATTGTATCGATATTACTTATTGATTCAAAAGCTAGATTTAAATTCTATTTTTGTAACATCTCTTAATGTGAACTGTTTTGCCATTTTATAGACTCAGTTTGTCATGAATCAAATCATGGTTCCACCCCGTTTCAATTTATTTAGTAGCTATTGGTTTTACCAGCTTAAACCACACAAAATTACTTATGTCAGCTAGTTTCAAATATATTCAAAACATTGATTTTTAGTATGCCATCGTGGTTCTTTCTAACTACTTAGTGCACCTGGTTATGGCTCCTTTACGTTGCAAGTGTTATTTACTTATGCTTTTCTCTTGTCTTGATTAGTTTTGTTAGGGGTTTCCCTATTATATTAGATCTGCCAAAGAACTATTTGTTCTTCTCTTTGTTTCTTGATTTTATATTTCCTTATTTTCTGTACTGTTTTATTGTTTTTCCTTTTACTTACTTTAGGATTATTCTTATTGTCATTTATTTCAAAGTATTTTGTTAACTGCCATTATGACATTTCTTGAATATTTGAATTAAAGATGCTTTTCTTTTTCCAAATATATAAACGTTTAAAGATATCTTTTAGTTTATTTCTAAACCCACTGTATTGTCAAGAGAAAATGTTTCATTTTTATTCATTCTTTAAAAGTGTTTTTGGAAATAGCTTTCTGTGTATTTGAGAGTAGTAAATATTCTCCATTTACTGCATATAGTCATTTTATTTTATTTTTTTACATTTAAAATAATTTTTATTTTTGCATTTTTTAATTTACATTTTTAGGAAAACATTTAAATTGCATTTATATTATTTTTAATTTAAATTCAATTAATTAACATATAATGTATTATTAGTTTCAGAGGTAGAGGTCAGTGATTCATCAGTCTTATATAGTACCCAGTGCTCATTACATCCATGCTCTCCTTAATATCCATCACCCAGTTACCCTATCCCCCCTCCTCCTCCCCTCCAGTAACCCTCAGTTTGTTTCCTATGATTAAGAGTCTCTTATGATTTCTCTACCTTTCTGGTTTTGTCTTGTTTATTTTTCCTCTCTTCCCCTATGATCCTCTGCTTTGTTTTTTAAATTCCACATGTGAGTGATATCATATGATGATTGTCTTTCTCTGATTGACTTATTTTGCTTAGCATAATATCCTCTAGTTCCATCCATGTCATTGCAAATGGCAAGATTTCACTTTTTTGATGGCTAAGTAGTATTCCACTGTGTGTGTGTATGTGTGTGTGTGTGTGGGTGTGTGTAGGTATATCTATATATCTCTCTCTATATTATCTATATATATATATAGATATAGATATAGATATATCACACTTTTTTTTTTTTAAGATTTTATTTATTTATTTGAGAGAGAGAGTGAGAGAGAGAAAGAGCACAAGGGGGGGGGGAGCGGGAGAGGGAGAAGCAGACTCCCTGCTGAGCAGGGAGCCCGATGCGGGACTCAATCCTGGGACTCCAGGATCATGACCTGAGCCGAAGGCAGTCGCTTAACCAACTGAGCCACCCAGGCGCCCTATATCACACTTTTTTTATCCATTCATCTGTCAATGGACATCTGGGCTCTTTCCATATTTTGGCTATTTTGGCTATTTTGGACACTGCTGCCATAAACATTGGGGTGCAGGTGCCCTTTTGGATCACTACATTTGTACCCTTGGGGTAAATCCCTAGTAGTACAATTGCTGGGTGGTAGGGTAGCACCAAAAACCATAAGATACCTAGGAATAAACCTAACCAAAGAGGCAAAGGATCTGTACTCAGAAAACGATAGAACACTCATGAAAGAAACTGAGGAAGACACAAAGAAATGGAAAAATGTTCCATGCTCATGGATTGGAAGAACAAATATTGTTAAAATGTCTATAATACCTAGAGTGATCTATACATTCAATGCAATCCCTATAAAAATACCATCAACTTTTTTTCACAGAGCTGGAACAAATAATCCTAAAATTTGTATGGAACCAGAAAAGACCCTGAATAGCCAAAGGAATGTTGACAAAAAAAGCAAAACTGGTGGCATCACAATCCCAGACTTCAAGCTCTATTCAAAGCTGTAATCATCAAGACAGTATGGTACTGGCACAAAAACAGACCAGTGGAACAGAATACAGAACCCAGAAATGGACCCTCAACTCTATGGTCAACTCATCTTCAACAAAGCAGGAATGAATATCCAATGGAAAAAGGACAGTCTCTTCAACAAATGGTGTTGGGAAAATTGGACAGCCACATGCAGAAGAATGAAACTGGACCATTTCCTTACATCATAAACACCAATAGACTCAAAATGGATGAAAGACCTAAATGTGAAATAGGAATCCATCAAAATCCTAGAGAACACAGGCAGTAACCTCTTTGACCTCAGCTGCAGCGACTTCTTGCTAGACACATCTTCAAAGGCAAGGGAAACAAAACTAAAAATGAATATTGGGACTTCATCAAGATAAAAAGCTTTTGTACAGCAAAGAAAACAGTTGACAAAACCAAAAGACTACCAACAGAATGGGAGAAGATATTTGCAAATGTCTTATCAGATAAGGGTCTAGTATCCAAAATCTGTAAAGAATTTCTGAAACTCAACCCCCAAAGAACAAATAATCCAGTCAATAAATGGACAGAAGACATCAACAGACATTTCTGCAAAGAAGACAACCAAATAGCCGACAGACACATGAAAAAATGATCAACATCACTCGGCATCAGGGTAATCCAAATGAAAGCCTCAATGAGATACTACCTCACACCAGTCAGAATGGCTAAAATTAACCACTCAGGAAAGGACAAATGTTGTCAAAGATGCTGAGAAAGGGGAACCCTTTTACATTGTTGGTGGGAATGCAAGCTGGTACAGCCACTATGGAAAACAGTATGGAGGTTCCTCAAAAAGTTGAAAATAGAGTATATAGTCATTATTTTATATATGTCCTTTAGATTGTTACTTAACTTTGTTAAATTTCATACTTACTAACGTGTTACTGCTTGATGTACCAGTTTCTAGTATGATTACATCATTGAATACTATCGTTTTTAGTTTCTTATGTTTTGAAGCTATGTGAATAGGTGCACACAAAGTCATGATTGTAGTATTTTCTTGGTAGATCTTTGTTTTCATCTTTCTGTATCAGCACTGATGTTTTAGACAACTTGGTAATTTAATTTTCCTTAGATGTTTTTCTCTTTCCCCAGGTTCCAGCTGGTCTAATATTAAGATTGCAGCAAGTAATAGAAAGTAAGTAATAGAAAGGTGTACCTTTTTGGTTTCCTTTATTTTCAACTTGCTGTTCTGCTTCATCTTATAAGCACCCTTTAGCTGTTTTATTTTTTCCTAATTTTACATATATGCTTTCTGCCACAATTATTGATCTATTGGTTGCCTTTCTTACCATTAGATTTCTTTATAAGTTTTGGAATGTGTGTTTTCAGGTTCATTTTGAGTGGGAGATAACTTGCATTGTTTTCCCCCCCTCTGTAACACATCCATTCACTACACCACTCCTCCCTCTCCAGGTTAGTGGTATCAAGGTTTTACCTACCTGACTCTAGTTTTTATATTTTTCTATTATAACACTACTCACATTTTATAAAGGTATTGTTTCTGTCACACATTAGTATGTGAGTTCCCCAAAGGCAGAAAATACTCTATTCATTTTTGCTTTAGCAATACCCAGCACAAAACCTGATACATATAGAAGTCCTTGTTCTAAATATCTGACAAAACCAACATATTCTTCCTGTGCATGGTAATAAGGATTACATCCTTGGCTACTAATTTAAATATCATAAGAGGACTCAGATTGCCATGCTATAAC
Source organism: Neomonachus schauinslandi (assembly GCF_002201575.2). Lineage (NCBI taxonomy): Eukaryota > Metazoa > Chordata > Mammalia > Carnivora > Phocidae > Neomonachus > Neomonachus schauinslandi. The sequence goes on along the minus strand of NC_058406.1, from coordinate 107,538,148 downwards.
TGTGACATAATGAGACTAATTTTTACCCAATTATTTTCTGACTCATGTTTTTTTAATATCTAAGTATTAAAATTGGTTATAACCATATTTTCATTGAGATATTTGTCCTAGATTTAAGTTATGCTAACATTTCTCTTTGATTATAATAAGAGGGTGCCTGCCCAACTCTGAGGACCCACTACAAACCAGCATGGAAGATGGAGCTGTCATTCACAAATTTCTGTTCAGAAACTTGAAAGATGCTGCTAATTGATGCCTCAAAAAAGGAAGATAGAATTCAGCTAGATAGGGATCAAACCATTCTGAACACCTACGAACTCAACAGGAGATCGAAGAAAAGAATAGCAGCAACTCTCTGAACAGAAAAGCGACCACTTTCTGGAAAAGTCATATTCTATCCCTTCATAGTAGTTAACCTTATTTTTGGTATATATATAAGTTGTTCTCTCATTAAAACTTTGAGATACACTTTCTTCTAACAGACTATAATATACCCTAAATCTCTAGTGTATGGCTTTGTTCTAGTCTCCTGCCTGATCACATTCTTTCCTTTTTTTTTTTAAATTTCTCTTCTTTCTTTTTTCAACCAATTTCTTATCTTATCAATTCCTTTTATAAAATATTTTATAATAAAATTTAATTTTATTAAATCTTTATAGTCCTATTCCATCCCATCATCATATTTACCCTTATTTTTGTACATATATAAGCTTTTCTTTCTTTAAAATTTTGGGAGGCAGTTTCTTCTAACAGACCAAAATATGCCCAAAATCTAGTGTGTGGCACTGATCTATTCACCAGCCTGATCATATTTGATCGTATTCTTTTTTTTTTTTTTACCTCTTTCTTTTTTTTTTCTTTCCCTTTCTTTTCCCCCAGTTTCAGGTCTCTTCTGATTTGTTTAGTGTATATTTTTCTGGGGTCATTGTTACACTGTTAGCATTTTGTTCTCTCATTCATCTATTGTCCTCTGGACAAAATGACAAGACAGAAAAAATCACCTCAAAAAAAAAAGAACAAGAGGCAGTAGCGACAGCCAGGGACATAATCAATATGGACATTAATAAGATGTCGGAACTAGAGTTCAGAATGAAGATTATAAAAATACTAGCTGGGCTTGAAAAATGCATGGACGATATTAGAGACACGATTTCTGGAGAAATAAAAGAACTAAAATCTAACCAAGTTGAATTCAAAAAGGATACTAATGAGGTCAAATCTAAAATGCAGGCCCTAACTGCTAGGATAAATGAGGCAGAAGAGAGAATTAGGGATATAGAAGACCATCTGATGGAAAATAAAGAAGCTGAGAAAAAGAGAGATAAACAACTACTGGATCACAAGGGCAGAATTCAGGAATAAATGATACCAGAAGATGAAACAATATTAGAATAATTGGGATCCCAGAAAAAAAAGAAAGAGAGAGGGGGCAGAAGGTATATTGGAGCAAATTATAGCAGAGAACTTCCCTAATTTGGGGAAGGAAACAGGCATCAAAATCCAAGAGGCACAGAGAACCCCCCTCAAAATCAATGAAAATAGGTCAAAGCCCTGACATCTAATACTAAAACTTACGAGTCTCAGAGACAAAGAGAAAATCCTGAAAGCAGCTTGGGAGAAGAGATTTGTAAACTACAATGGTAGAAATATTGGATTGGCAACAGATCTATCCACAGAGACCTAGCATGCCAGAAAGGACTGGCATGATATATTCGGAGCACTAAAAATATGCAGCCAAGAATACTATATCCAGCTAAGCTGTCATTGAAAATAGAAGGAGGAATAAAAAGCTTCAAGGACAAAAAAAATTAAAGGCATTTGCAAACACGAAACCAACCCTACAAGAAATCTTGAAACCTCTAAGCAAAGAGAGAGCCCAAAAGCAACATAGACCGGAAAGGAACACAGACATTATACAGTAACAGTCACCTTACAGGCAGTACAATGGCACTAAATTCCTATCTTTCAATAGTTACCCTGAATGTAAATGGGCTAAATGCCCCAATCAAAAGACACAGGATATCAGATTGGATTAAAAAACAAGACCCATTGATATGCTGTCAGCGAGAGACTCATTTCAGACCCAAAGACACTTCCAGATTGAAAGTGAGGTGGTGGAAAACAATTTACCATTCTAATGGACACCAAAAGAAAGCTGGGGTGGCAATCCTTATATCAGATAAATTAGATTTTAAATGAAAGACTATAATAAGAGATGAGGAAGGACACTATGTCCTACTTAAAGGGTCTATCCAACAAGAAGATCTAACAATTGTAAATCTCTATGCCCTTAACATGGGAGCAGTCAATTATATAAGCCAGTTAATAAAAAAAGCAAAGAAACACATTAACAATACAATAATAGTAGGGTACTTCAACACCCCCCTCACTGAAAAGGATAGACCATGTAAGCAAAAGATCAACAAGGAAATAAAGACTTTAAATGACACACTGGACCAAATGGACTTCACAGATATATTCAGAACATTTCATCCCAAAACAACAGAATACACATTCTTCTCTAGTGCCCATGGAACATTCTCCAGAATAGATCACATCTTAGGCCACAAATCAGGTCTCAACCGGTACCAAAAGTTGGGATCAGTTCCTGCACATTTTCAGACATATTTCAGATAATGCTTTGAAGCTAGAACTCAATCACAAGAGGAAAGTAGGAAAGAACTCAAATACATGAGGCTAAAGAGCAGCCTACTAAAGAATGAATGAGTCAACCAGGAAATTAAAGAACAATTTAAAAAAATCATAGAAACAAATGAAAATGAAAACACAACTGTTCCAAATCTTTGGGATGCAGTAAAGGCAGTCTAAGAGGAAAGTATATAGCAATACAAGCCTTTCTCAAGAAGCAAGAAGGTCTCAAATACACAACATAACCCTACACCTAAAGGAGCTGCAGAAAGAACTAAGCCTAAAAATAAAGCCTAAACCCAGCAGGAGAAGAGAAATAATAAAGATCGGAGTAGAAATCAATGAAATAGAAACCAAAAGAACAGTAGAACAGATCAACAAAACTAGGAGCTGGTTCTTTGAAAGAATTAACAATATTGATAGTCCCCTGGCCAGACTTATCAAAAAGAAAAGCAAATGACCCAAATAAATAAAATCATGAATGAAAGAGGAGAGATCACAACCAACACCAAAGAAATACAAACATTATAAGAACATATGAGCAACTATATGCCAGCAAATTAGGTAATCTGGAAGAAATAGATGCATTCCTAGAGATGTATAAACTACCAAAACTGAACCAGGAAGAAATAGAAAACCTGAACAGACCTATAACCACTACGGAAATTGAAGCAGTCATCAAAAATCTCCCAAAAAACAGGAGCCCAGGGCCAGATGGCTCCCCAGGGGAATTCTGCCAAACATTTCAAGAAGAATTAATACCTATTCTTCTGAAACTGTTCCAGAAAATAGAAATGGAAGGAAAACTTCCAAACTCATTTTATGAGGCCAGCATTACCTTGATCCCAACACCAGACAAAGACCCCATCAAAAAGGAGAATTACAGACCAATATCCCTGATGAACACGGATGCAAAAATTCTCACCAAAATACTAGCCAATAGGATCCAACAGTACAGTAAATCCTATTATTGTTAAAAGGATTATTCACCATGACCAAATAGGATTTATTCCTAGGCTGCAAGGTTGGTTCAACATCTACAAATCAATCAATGTAATACAATACATTAATAAAAGAAAGAACAAGAACCATATGATCCTCTCAATAGATGCAGAAAAGGCATTTGACAAAGTACAGCATTCTTTCTTGATGAAAACTCTTCAGAGTATAGTGATAGAGGTTACATATCTCAATATCATAAAAGCCATCTCTGAAAAACCCACAGTGAATATGATTCTCAATGTGGAAAAACTGAGAGCTTTCCCCTAAGGTCAGGAACATGGCAGGGATTTCCACTATCACACTGCTCTTCAACATAGTATTAGAAGTCCTAGTCACAGCAATCAGACAACAAAAAGATATAAAAGATATCCGAATCAGCAAAGAAGAAGTCAAACTCTCACTCTTTGCAGATGATATGATACTTTATGTAGAAAACCCAAAGGACTTCACCCCAAAACTGCTAGAACTCATACAGGAATTCAGTAAAGTGGCAGGATATAAATTCAATGCACAGAAGTCAGTGGCATTCCTATACACCAACAACAAGACAGAAGAAAGAGAAATTAAGGAGTCGATCCCATTTACAATTGCACCCAAAACCATAAGATATCTAGGAATAAATCTAACCAAAGAGGCAAAGAATCTGTACTCAGAAAAGTATAAAATACTCATGAAAGAAATTGAGGAAGCCACAAAGAAATGGAAAAATGTTCCATGCTCATGGATTGGAAGAACAAATATTGTGAAGATGTCAATGCTACCTAGAGCCATCTACACATTTAATGCAATCCCTATCAAAAGAGCATCCACTTTTTTCAAAGAAATGGAACAAATAATCCTAAAATTTGTATGGAACCAGAAAAGACCCCGAATAGCCAGAGGAATGTTGAAAAAGAAGAGCAAAGCTGGTGGCATCACAGTTCCGGACTTCAAGCTCTAGTACAAAGCTATAATCATCAAGACAGTATGGTACTGGCACAAAAACAGACACATAGATCAATGGAACAGAATAGAGAGCCCAGAATTGGACCCTATACTCTATGGTCAACTAATCTTCGACAAAGCAGGAAAGAATGTCCAGTAGAAAAAAGACAGTCTCTTCAACAAATGTTGTTGGGAAAATTGGATAGCCACATGCAGAAGAAAGAAACTGGACCGTTTCCTTACCCCACACACAAAAATAGACTCAAAATGGTTGAAAGACCTAAATGTGAGACAGGAGTCCATCAAAATCCTAAAGGAGAACACAGGCAGTAACCTCTTCAACCTCAGCCGCATCAACTTCTTCCTAGAAGCATCGCCAAAAGCAAGGGAAGCAAGGGCAAAAATGAACTATTGGGACTTCATCAAAATAAAAAGCTTCTGCACAGCAAAGGAAACATTCAAGAAAACCAAAAGACAACCGACAGAATGGGAGAAGATATTTGCAAATGACATATCAGATAAAGGACTAGTATCCAAAATCTATAAAGAACTTCTTAAACTCAACACCCAAAGAACAAATGATCCAATCAGGAAATGGGCAGAAGACATGAACAGACATTTTTCCAAAGAAGACATCCAAATGGCCAACAGACACATGAAAAAGTGCTCAACATCACTCGGCATCAGGGAAATCCAAATCAAAACCTCAATGAGATACCATCTCACACCAGTCAGAATGGGTAAAATTAACAAGCCAGGAAATGACAGATGTTGGTGGGGATGCAGAGAAAGGGGAACCCTCCTACACTGTTGGTGGGAATGCAGGCTGGTGCAGCCACTCTGGAAAACAGTATGGAGGTTCCTCAAAAAGTTGAAAATAGAGCTACCCTATGACCCAGCAATTGCACTACTGGGTATTTACCCCAAAGATACAAATGTAGTGATCCGAAGGGGTACGTGCACCTGATGTTTATAGCAGCACTATCCACAATAGCCAAAATATAGAAAGAGCCAAGATGTCCATCGACAGATGAATGGATAAAGAAGTGGTATATATATACAATGAAATATTATGCAGCCATCAAATGGAATGAAATCTTGCAATTTGCAACAACATGGATGGAACTGGAGGGTATTATGCTGAGCAAGATAAGTCAATCAGAGAAAGACATGTATCATATGATCTCACTGATATGAGGAATTCTTAATCTCAGGAAACAAACTGAGGGTTGCTAGAGTGGTGGGGGTTGGGAGGCATGGGGCTGTGTGATAGACATTGTGGAGGGTATGTGCTATGGTGAGTGCTGTGAATTTTGTAAGACTGTTGAATCATAGACCTGTACCTCTGAAACAAATAATACATTATATGTTAAAAAAAAGAAGAATATAGTAGGAAGGGTAAATTGAAGGCGGGGAAATTGGAAGGGGAAAAGAATCATGAGAGACTATGGACTCTGAGAAACAAACTGAGGGTTCTAGAGGGGAGGGGGTGGGGGGATGGGTTAGCCTGGTGATGGGTATTAAAGAGGGCATGTATTAAATGGAGCACTGGGTGTTATACACAATCAATGAATCATGGAACACTACATCAAAAACTAGTGATGTAATATATGGTGATTAACATAACATAATAAAAAAATAAAACTACTGAAGTGGCAAAAAAAGAGAGAAAAATAGATTTAAGAAAAAAATAAGTACTAATTAAAGTCAACTGCAACCTTTGAAAGGCAATCTATTTATCAGATTTAAGATAACTATTAGTCCTTCTAATTTTATTGACATTGAATGAAGTAGTAAATAGGTATCAGATTGTTGTTTTATAGAGCATGGAAATTTATGACAAGAAAAATTGTTAAGCTTATAGATAATTTATCATGACTCTGTGCTGTCACAGACAATTTACCAAGTATGTAGTATGAGATCAATATCTGACCATTCTGGAAGGCTTAAATTGTCTATATCTAATTCCAATCTGCAGTCATATAATATCTGAGTGTGCACACAACATGTCAGGGATTTTAAATATGTAGTAATATCCAGACCAATAAACATGCTGTATTAAGCATAGATTATTCTATGCTTAATAACTCTATGCTTAATAACTAATGCTACAAACAAATATGTGTAACAGGTGTTTTAAAAGGCATGACTGTTTGCATTAAAATACTGTTTCATTTCATATTTTTATGGGAAAAATTACCAATAAGTAGTCACTGAATATCTCTTGGCCTCCACAACTGATAGATAAAATGGAAATAATAATAATTTACCTTATTTTAAATCCAATCCAGTCCTAAAATATATAATTCAATTGTTTGTTTAAATTTTATATTTCTCTGAATTACATATGGTCTATCAGTCAGTTATCATGGCTGTACAAAACAGAAACCAATTCCTTCTAGAAGCAGAGAAACGATTTATTGGGAGAATAGTGGTCAGTTCATAAAATCAATAGGAAACATAGAGAGGTGTGGTCTGTAAAACAAGACCAGCCAGTGGGATCCTGGGAGCTGACATGGAGTAGTTTGGTCAATGAAACCCCTGAGTGGGGGGTGCAGCAGGAGGTGTGACCACATTGAGCTTCATTCTGTGGCTCAAGGGGCTAAAATTGTCATAGGTGCACATCCCAACAGCTGCTGCCTTTTCTGGACAAAGTCCAGTGCCCAATAAGTCCTTAAAAAGTGAACACTGCAAATCCATTCTGCCTGCTAACAAGCAGTGTTTAGTTGTGCATGAGAAAGTGGTTCCTACTCCCTAAGAAGGGAGAGCTGCTAGAACGAAGTACTATAGCATGTTCACCAGAAAATCCTCACCCTGAGTACCTCTTACAGGGATAATGAGAGTTTGGGGCTAGGAATACCTTCTCTTGCTGACCCTTTGCTTATAAACTTTCCCAACAAATCCTATTTCTCAACTCATACTATGCAACATTGCTCACACTGTCCTAAGAGCTATTGCACTGCTGGGAAGCCACCCAGAAGGAATCAGGCTTAGAGTGTAGCAGGAACTAAATACACTTGAGCAGGGAAGCACCCGCTCAAGTCACACCCAGGCAGAATATGATAAGAGGTCTTCTTTCAGTTGTGACTAATCCTCCAATCCAAAGCGCCCAGTGGAACTGACCTTATTGACTAAGTTTAGGTCATGTGCTCAGATCACGCTGCATATAGACAATGTATCCTTGCAGCAAAAATTGCTAACTGTACTTCAGAATCTATTCTCTCCTTTTCTTTTTAATATTTATGGGGCATAGTCTACCTAACTGGAGACTACATTTCTCAGCCTCCCTTGTAGCTAGGAATTGGTGTGAGCCGGTAAAATGTGACTGGACTTATTGTGCAGGGGTAAGGGTCACAACTCATAGGGTGGCACAACAGTTCTTACATTAGAATGAAATAAAATTCTCTTCTTAGTCATTGTATCTTGTTACTGTTTTTCAACTTATACTGCACCTTAACCAATAAAATCACTCTGACTTCTGTAGTGAGTGGTACAAACAGAATGGGTCCTCAGACGCTGGACTAACACAGGTATAAAGGCTGACGTCACCAGCACGCTCCATTGTCTCTATTCCTGACATGCAATTGGCTTTATTGAGCAGTTTTAGGCACTTTCTTCCACTAGGGCAATCTCACCCCCACCACCTGCTCTAATTTACCCTGTTTACTTGACCTACAAGTCTTTCTTTTCACTATTTTCCTTGATCCCTTGAAGCAAAGGGGAATTAAGTTCAATGACTTCATGTCTGTGTAACTGCTGGGTGGGATAATGAGTCAGTTGCCAGTTATACATATAGTCAAACATTAAAAAAAATCAGCCCCAGTCTTTATCCTTTTTTACCTTTGGCCCACATTTTCCCTGATCAGTCTCTAAACATTAGTCACAGTGTAAAAACACTGACTTATCACTAATTAATAAGCACTGGTCTTGATTCTTGAGGTTCTGACCCACCGTCTGCAAAACCACTGGGCAGGTATCATCTGTGATAGCCAAATCTGTGAGGGCAGCAACCAGATCCTTCCTCAGCACTAATCGTAGACAGAAGAAGATGGCTGCCTTTCTTGGTGCAAAGACCATTTCTCAGTAGGCAATCTCTTCAGGATGCTTTTAGTTGCCAGTTTCCAAATTGCTGTCAGCATTTTCCTTCTTGTGGTAAGAAGCTATTATGCTCATCTAAGTGAGCATAATAGCTGGCAGAACTCCCCAAGGCTCAGCACCTTACATTCTCCAGGCCTGGCAGGGCAAATTCTGGAGAGCTTGTGAGGAAATTCATGACAATTACTTCATCAAATGCCTTTATCTTCCTAAATGCTGAGATATTTAGCTAAGCAAATACACTGAAAGTAATAAATACACTAGAAGGATTTCATTTCAATTTTCTCTTGGTTTTATGATTTGAGGCATAGATAAATATTCATAATTATCTAAGTCAGTATTTCCGGCTTGTGAAACCTATGCCTGCTGAGTTCGGTACCTGCTTTCAGCAATGATCAGTATAACAACAACTTGGAGCCCTATGAAAGAGTTTGGAGACATAATCATGCCTTCTCTTTTATGTCTCCCCTAGAACCTGTAAGAGCCAAAAAAAGAAAAAAAAATTTCATGGGATTCTTTTTTTTTAATTTTAGATTCCTTTTAAATTCAGATCAACTCCTAAACATCATTTTTTTTGCCCTAATCTAATCGCTTCCATTTCCCACAAATCCCAAATCTAAATATAAGGAGGCTACTTATTTTGATATGTACAAAGATCCTAATCTGAATGCATGGAGTACCTGATGATCTGACTCTAGGTGTCTTAGGCTCCATTTTCAGGAAAACAGATAGATCTGCATACAGTTTTACTAGATACTTCTCTCCCCACGACCCCCAAAAAACACAAAAGAATGGAAGGGGAGCAGTGAGAAGAGGTGACCTGTGACCTTGCATGAGCTGATTTCATGAAGAAAATATGATGATGTTCCTAACTGAGGCAAGGCACCAGGTCTTTCCCCCTATACATCAATGAGTCTTTGAATGTGGGCTGCCCCAGGGGGACACATGCCAGTGGAAGGGTGAGTGCTTTCAGTTGACAAAGATCCTTGGGGGACAGCCGCAACCTGTCAGCAAGTAAGAAGTCATGATTGTTGGGAACAAGCACCTTTGTCCTAAATGGAACATGGGCAGCACAGCCAGGTCCCCAGAGGCCATGCTTACATTGCTTGAATCAAGTGCTTTCAGGAGTAAGTTCATCCTGTTTGGGGGTTCTTTTCTTGGGAAAGCTACAAAAGGAAGGTGAGTGGAATGAAGTATAATTCCTGACAGGGTGGCTGGACTTATGTTACATCAGATAACTATGCTCCCATAATTTACTGTGCATCCTGTGTTTCCCTCATTCTTGGCTAGCACCTCGGCTAGTCCAGATGATCTACCTGGAGGACTGACCCAAATCTTCATCTTTGAGTTTTATGATCCACTGAGCTGAGGATGTTTGTGTGGGGATGTTTGTGTAGGGATGGCATCTTAAGCTGAGGATGTTTGTGTGGGGAAGGCACATTTCCCTGAAAGACCTATTTTTATGACTGGCCCTTGGCTGGCTCCTGGGAACTGAACTCCTGGAATGTTCTATCTCATAGGAGTATTTTTGCATTTCTTTGGCCTTGAGCCAAGCTGCACCAGTTGTCTAGAGGATTTATTCTAAAAATGTGATTTATGATGGTCTGGGGTTTCAGTAACTGAAGTAAGTCATGCTGGGACTATACGTGACTGACTCTCAATATAAACCCTGGACTCCAAGGCTGAGATGAGCTTCCCTGATTGGTAACACTCCACACATGTCACATCTTTACTGAGGGAATTTAATGTGTTCCAGGAGAGGCTATGGGAAGGGACACCTAGAAGCTTATGCCTGGTTTCTCCAGACTTATCCCAACCAGGGGGGTTTTTGGAAGTCCATCATCACCTACAGGATCTAGCTGGTTTCTATAGGGACCAGGCAATTAGACTAAATAGGTATATGATGGCCACCACCACTCATATATTCTGTGTACCTTTAGAAGTAGAATTAGCATCAACCATTCCTCCCAAGATGCAATTTTAAAAGTTTAATATCTTAGCCATGGTGTATGGGGGGCTAGTGTTGGAGGCTTACACTTGGCTTTTCCCACCAGTAAATCCTATACCACAGCATAATGACTAATGTGGTGGTTTTGTCAATCAAGGAAATGACCATTAGGTCCAGTGGACAGAGCAAGTGTGACCCAGACCTGGGCCAGGGCTCTGTTAATGACCTGGGTTCTATACCTTTCACTCTAAAAAGGATGTCGTGAATGATGTTTCTGATCCCTGGGAATCAATTTCAACACAGCCCTTTTGTTCAGAAGTCTTCAAAATGTCTATGTATTCCCATCTCATGGTGTATGAATGGCCCTTAGGTCCCTTTGGGGAAGACCTAGGGGGGTTATTTTCAGATACACACTCCATGATGTTACAGGATCCTAACTCATGGGAACCCAGCCCTCCTTAGATCAATGAGTTCCAGGTATGAGAACTACCTAGGATCCAGACACTAGAATAGGAATCTGTGTATTTATTAATGAGCTGCTATTACAATCCTTAATTTTATCTTAATTGTATAAATTAAGCAAGTTTCTTGAGACCGCTTGTCTATATTGGCCCTAGGAACATCATGTTCTACAAGCCTTTCACTGTAGGTAAGGCTCCCTTTGTGGCTACTCTGATCTTATACCTGTTCTGATAGTTGCACTCACAGAGCTTCTAATGGTTAAGTGCCATCACCCAGCCTCCTTTTGGGGATCCTCTTAGTCCCATTGCAATTAGGGAGTCAGTTTTAACATCACTTTTTTTTTTTTTAAAAGATTTTATTTATTTATTTGACAGAGACAGATACAGCGAGAGAGGAAACACAGGCAGGGGATGTGGGGGAGGGAGAAGCAGGCTCCCAGCTGAGCAGGGAGCCCAATGCGGGGCTCGATCCCAGGACTCTGGGATCATGACCTGAGCCGAAGGCAGACGCTTAACGACTGAGCCACCCAGGCGCCCCACTAACAGCACTTTTTATTCTGAGTCTTGAACTATAGAGAAAAATCCTCACTGTGCTTTTCAGTGAAGCTGGCGCTCCTCTCTCCAAAGTTTTCCTTCTCATTTTGTGAAATGGGAAGTGTAGTCAGTTGGGTCTTCAGGCCTTAAGTAGGATATCCACTCTAGCATGCCCATTTCTATCTCAACCATCTTCCACAGCAATTCTGGAATTTCCATTTTACTTTGTAAGGGTTATTGTTGCTTCCATGAATCACCTGACAACATACTAACATCATATGGTGGCCTTGCCAAGGTATTAGATCCTGTATCATGGGAAATGTCACCCTTATGAATAGACTCTCTTGTTAGGCAGCTTCATAACTGGTTTCCTTGACCCAGTACCATAAGGACCTGATTCCATTTGTATTTGCCCATGTACATGTTGGAAATTCTTGCAGCTCCTTTAGAGTATACTCTCTTTGCACCTTAGTAGGCCCAGCTCCCTCAACTAGCTAACATAACTGACCTGAGTTATTTGTCCAGTGACTAGGATAGGAAGTGGGGGGAGATCCTGATGGGGCATGTAGTGTCCTGCAAGCCAGAAATCTATGCATCATCTTCAAGCAAAAGAGGGACTCTGATTTTAACAAAGAAGTGTTGACCATTTCCTTAGAAACAGAGTTTGGGGATGATCTTGACAGTCAACATTTTTTTAGTGCATTGGCTCATATGTCTCTATCACAAATCTCAGTGTTCAGTTTCTTTCCAACTGGAGCCCTGAACTTGAAGAAGCAGATTTTCCAGGGTTGGGAATTCAACCTTCTTTGAACTCTGAGCCCTTTATAATTAAAGCTTTGAGAGTTGACCTCAGTTTTTTTCTGCCTTTTAGTTGCAGTAGATAATAGTCCTGTTATATGCTGTCAAGGAGCCACCTCACTTTCATCATTTACCTTATATCAGTTAGGGGCACCTGGATGGCTCAGTTGGTTGAGCGTCAGACTCTTGGTTTCGGCTCAGGTCATGATCTCATGGTCATGAGATGGAACCTGGCAATGAGCCCCGCTTTGGCTTCCAGGCTCAGTGCGGAGTTGGCGTGAGATTAACTCCCTCTGTCCCTCCCCCTACTTGCACACATACTCTCTCTCACTCTCTCTCTCTCTACCTTACATCAGTTAATAATCACTCTCCTCCTTTCACAGATTTTCTTCACTGTGTCAGCGATATCCAGCTACAGACAGCTCATCCCATAGCCCTATTAACTGATACTTCTAACCCTCTCAGACACCTGAGATGTTGCAATGCTAGTGCATCCCCTTCCACCATTATCCTAGCCCAGTTCACCTTTGGTAAACATTTTAACAGTTGTCTTGTGTATTCATTTGCTAGGGCTGCTGTAACAAAGTATCAGAGAGTGGGTGGCTTAAACAACAGAAAATTGTTTTCTCACAACTGTGGGAGTTAGAAGTCCAGAACCAAGCTGTCTGCTTACTTGGTCTCTTCTGAGGCCTCTCTTCTTGACCTGTAGATGGCTGTGTTCTCTCTGCATCTTCACAGGACCTTCTCTATGTGTCTGTTTTCTAATCATCTCTCTTATAAGACTCTAATCATATTAGATTAGGGGCCCACACTAATGACCACATTTGAACTTGGTTACCTCTTTCAAAGGCATATCTCCAGGTAGTAGGAGGTATTAGAGATTAGAACTTAATTTTTGGGGTAACACAGTTCATCCCATAACCACCTGCTTAGAGCATGTTAGGTACTATTAGCACTTCACCTATCACCAATGACATGGTCCACATTGACAGCCAGCTAAAGGGTGATCCAGCTCCAGAATCTCAGCTCTGCTGTCATACTGTCTTTGGCTGGGTTCCCTGGGAAGCAGACTCTGAGATGCACTTGGGGAGGTTCATTGGGCATGCTAGAGGGAAGCCTTAAGCATCATCTGTTCAAACCATCTAGCTTTTCATCAATTACATTATAATATCATTCAGACAACTTAACTAAATAGAAGTAAGACCTCAAACACCAATTGTATGCTAAGGACAAAAATTTTAATTTTGGACATGAATTATCCATTTAATTGAATGTCCTGAATTATATCAATTTTGATTTATCTTTACCCATAAATATAGGCATTGCTATTGCTGGAATGTAATATACATAGTTTCTGCCATAAAACCTCACACACTGCAGTCATCTTTTCACTGACCTTTTGACTAAACTTACACAAAACAATTTTTTGTTCTGAATTAAAACCAGACAAAATGAGCTTTAGAGGTAGAGATACAAGATGCCTTTTTAATAACTCTTATAATTATCAAAGAGCCCAAATCAAGCCAATATGTTGTAAGCATTAGATAGTACATTATTTATCTGAAATAAAAGTTTTAAACAAGACCTACATATAAAAAGAAAGAATAGTTTTAACAGTGGTGTTATTTTATTGTACTTTTCATTCTTTATGCCTCATTGAGGATATAATTTTCAACTACAGTGTTATTTCACTTCCTATCCTTGTTTTTTTTTTTTCTCTTATGGAAATAAACACTGCTGGACTTTCAGATTAAATATTAACTTTTATAGATAATCCAAAGCTCAAGATGGAATTTGAATTTCAACCCAGGGAAAGCCATGTATCTTGATGCGTTTCATCACAAGAAAGGAAGGGGAAAAATTACCTCTGGCAGTATCTTCACAAGCAGTTGCCAGAAACCATAGAAAACTCACTTGTGTTGCAAATCCATTATGACATTTTTTAAAAGTTTTTTTTATAATCAAGATCAGTAGTTCAAAGTAGTTATATAGTTAACTATAGAAAGGCACAAGCAATTAATGTTAAGTTACTGATAGAGTTTTTTCAAAATTATTTTGTCTGTATGTATTTGAATACCTATACTTAATTACAGAAAAATGCAGAGATATGGAATTTTAGGTGTTTCTATAGTAAGTGTTTGTAAAACAACAGTTTTACTTACAATCTAGGGAAAATAAATTAGTAAAACGTTTGCTAAAACAGAGTTGTCTCAACATACAGCACAATCTTCTTTCTATGCATCTATAATATTGAACTCAAAAGTAAAATTTGATATTCTTTCATGAATATCCACACTCATTTTAAATTATTGGTGACCTTGTACAAATATTTTGAGGTTTTAGTATTTCTTGACCAAGCCATATTTCCCTCCCTAACACATTCCCTTCCACTACTATAATTACCTTACATTTACCCCCACTTTATTTAGAGTCACAGATGTTTGGGGTTTTCTTCTATTTTATCCTGTCCCTCCTGTCCCAACTCTGAACAACACAGAATATATCTGGACCTAGGATCTGGAAACAAGAAAATAACATTAAAGGGCAAGTGTAGAAGTAAAAGAGTGAGACAAAATGTAGCTCTCTTCTCTGTAGTGTTTTCTTTTTATTTTATTTTATTTTATTATGTTATGTTAATCACCATACATTACATCATTAGTTTTTGATGTAGTGTTCCATGATTCATGGTTTGCGTATAACACCCAGTGCTCCATTCAGTACGTGCCCTCTTTAATACCCATCACCAGGCTAACCCATCCCCCCACTCTCCTCCCCTCTAGAACCCTCAGTTTGTTTCTCAGAGTCCATAGTCTCTCATGGTTTGTCTCCCCCTCTGATGTCCCCCCTTCATTTTTCCCTTCTTGCTATCTTCTTCTTCTTCTTCTTTTTTAATTTTTTTAACATATAATGTATTATTTGTTTCAGAGGTACAGGTCTGTGATTCAACAGTCTTACACAATTCACAGCACTTTGTAGTGTTTTCATTCAAATTAAAGTAGGGATAGACAGACACTATTCTTGTGGAAAGTGTCCATTTCTAATGGAGCCATAATAGCAGTTGTTCAGTCCACATCATTATTCTGACTGTACAATGTTCCTCAGGCATAGTGTGGAAGCAAAAGAAACATCCCTGACATTACATTGTTTACAGTGCAATGGGTAGAGATGACTTTACACACAGTCACCTAGAAAGAAGATACTTTGAAAGGAACCTATAAGTGGTGGAAGTAGCATTCTGGGTACTGAGGGAGAGGCAGAGGGGGAGTCTCAGTATGGAGCTGAACTAGCAAATTTCCTGAGGTAATATTTCTAAGGTTAAGATTTCTTTGAGGCTGTTTATTGCATAAATAAACCAATTATCCTTTCTGGTGCCTTTTCTTATGAAACATTTGTAGATAAAGTAATGTTTTAGATATCCCATTGCAGACAACGTGCTAACTGTAAAATATGTAACCAAGGGAAATAAAGTGTTTCAATCTTTGTCATATTAGCATTCAGACTGCATTTAAGCTGTAATTAAAACACATTTTTCTTTGAATGCACATTTAATATGCTCAGTAAGATTGATTAAATACCTCGAGCAAGCTGATCTTTTACTTTTTGGTTTCCAAGATGGCATATGCATTGATTCAGTATCTCACTTGGGATGCTTTCACTGTTTTCATCTCTCACATATTCCAAATGAGGACCCTCAAGCAACATAAGAATGTCTAAACACAGAATTTGAATAACACATCATAGAGTCGCAAATTGTAATAAATGATGTATAATATACCATTTAATTATAAATTGCTAATCTTTTTAGTAAGACTATTTACAATCCACAGAATTGAGAAAAAATATAATTCAGATTTCAGGATTGAAAGCTAGAAGTCAGAGGTTTCAGGTAGAACTTTAAGTTGATCATATAAACCAAGACAAATGTCCTTGTATTTAATCCCCACAATATATAATTTTCATTTATATCAGTTGGTAAAGAAGGCTAATGAAATTCAGAAGCCAGTCCATTTGGTCTGGATTTTGTCTAAATGTGCTGGGGTAAGCAAGACAGCAAATAAATACCCAACGTCCTTATTTCTTCTTGTGAAAATAGAGCTATTAAAATTTAAATATCTTTCAAAGTATTATATATAGGAATCTTTAAATTACTGTATGCATTTGGAAAGCATCGCACATTATACCACTTGTTACCAATTTAACCCAATTAGTGTTCTCCTTTTACTTTTAAATTAATCTCTAATTGTACATTAGACATCTGTGAAAGATCATGAACTATTTGCCGCCTCTTTTAGCAAATCCCCAGGGGGATAGATCTCTTGGAGTTGGGTTACCAGAGTTTATGATCATATTACAGGACGTGAATGGCTTCCTTCAGCAAACTTCATTAAAACTAACTTCCCTTGATCTTAAAATGCAGTTTGCCTTTGTAGCAGCTTTTCTTGGTGAATGTAGCCCTTTTGTGAAGCATCCTACACTGAAATTTGAGATTTTATTTAGAATTGCTAACAGAATTAGCATATCTTTTCCTCAGTGCTTATGCTATCAACATATATAATGACTTCAAATTCACTATTATTTTATAAAATATAATCTGTAATGGGTTTAGAGTAAATATAACAGAATCCACTCTCTCATATCTAATGGGAATACTCTGAAAGAGTTTGTTTTAACTTTTAATTAGTTAAATTTTTCATACAAGGGATGAAGTGTTTATGATTTTTCTTTTTTTCTTTTTTTTTTAAAGATTTTATTTATTTATTTGAGAGAGAGAATGAGATAGAGAGAGCATGAGAGGGGGTAGGGCCAGAGGGAGAAGCAGACTCCCTGCCGAGCAGGGAGCCTGATGCAGGACTCGATCCCGGGACTCCAGGATCATGACCTGAGCCGAAGGCAGTTGCTTAACCGACTGAGCCACCCAGGCGCCCCTATGATTTTTCAATGGATATTTATGAAAGCTCATTGTCCAAAATTCCCAAGCCTTTATTCAGACTCATAAGAATTTATGAATATTTCATCCAAACCAAACCAAAATGAACCACTTTGTAATCCTTTCAAGAGCCACAATAGAGAATGTCCATGAATTAAAACCATGCATATGTTGGCAAGTATTAGTTGTTGTTGTTGTTGTTTTCCTTCAGAACATATACTACAAATGCCTCCTTAGGTTCAACAGTGTTTGAGATTCCATTATCATTTTAGGAGCAGTGCTAATGGCTCCACAACTCCCACAGATTGTCAAAATCTTTCAAAAAATATTGAGGGAAAAAGACAAAATTCTCATATTAAGTTTGAAGATAATAATTACCAAATCCTGAAACAGTAGTGGGGAACTAATTTTACAATCTAGGAATCATGGATCTATGCTATGCATCATCGAACGACAGACTAAGATTAGAACAAATTTTCCCACATGTAGTTCACTGTAATAGTTATTTATAGAGTGGTTGCCATGTGGCAGGCACTATGCTGCTATTTTTATCTCCAAGAATCCTGTAGACTTTAAGATATTGACATTTAAGAGAGTGTCATGTCCCTATCTACAATAGAATGGAAAGGTAGGGATTGAAATCCTGCTTTTGTTTTGCTTCATGGATATTGTTCCATAAACATGGTGAAAGCCAGTATTCTATCTGTAAATTCTGAGTACCCATTGAAGATTTGGGTTCTTTACCACACAGATCCTAATGATTATTAATCCATTCATTCATTCAACGGTATTTTTTGAATGTATAACATATACTAGGACCTATTATCATGCAGATACTTAAGGTTAATAAGACAAAGTCCTTGATCTCATAGACTCTAGTTAGTAAATAAATTAATAATATAATTTCCAGTAGGAAAACATGACACAAATAAAATAAACTAAGCAGAAAGAGTGTTGGGGGAAAACCAATTTAGGTATGGTCATGAGAAACAGTCTCTCTGAGGAGGGCTCCTTTGGATGAACTCTAAATGAAGGAGCAAATTCATACATTAATTCAGTTTGAGTAAAATTCCAGACAAGAAGAACATGTATGAATGTTCTGAGGTAGGGTAAACTCAGAAACAGAAGGAAAGACATTGTGTATTTAATTGAGTGAATGAGATGGGGAGAGGAAGGGAAGTAATAGGAAATGCAATCAGAGTGGTGAGTGGAGACCAGTTCATATGTAGACTGGCAGGATGTGAAGAACATTGATTTTGTTTTATTGTGAACATGATGGGGTGCTATTTATAGGTTTTCAGTAGAGGCATGACATATCTGATTTTCATGTTTAAAAGCTGTTCTATGGAATAAAGACTGAAGTTGTCAAAGTGGAAGCAAGTAGCTAAATTAGCAAACCTCTAAGAGAGAAAATAGGAGCTTCGACAAAAATGATTGTGTTAGAGCTCAAATATCATATTTTAAAGGTGGGCTGATAAAAAAAAATGCTTATTAGCATAAGGAGTAAATGATTTAAAAACAAAACAAAAATGACTCTAAGGTCTTACCAACTGAGCAACTAATGATGTCACTGACTGAAATGGAGTAGATGACAACAAATTGAGTCTAGTGTCTTGCATGTCAGAGTGTAGAAACCAAAGGCTCTAGTTTGGATAAATTCAAAAAGACGATCAAGTGGAGATGAACACAGTTATCTGGAGTTCAGGATAAAGTCCAGAACTGGAGTTGGAGATTCCAATTCTGGGTATTACTAATGTAACATGGTAGTTAACACCAAGAGCCTGCATGAAATGATCTAGTGATATGGTATACAGAGACATGAAGGGAACATGGAAGGCTGAGCCCATGGCATACTAAGCCCACACTTAGAAATCAAGCAGAAGAGCAGGAGCCAGCACAAGAAATGGGGTCTGAGCAAACAGTACAGTAGAAGATTTTGCAAATTTGACATCTGAGGAGTAAAGTAAGATAAAGGTGGGAAGGAGGAAGATCTGCCAATTGCTTCAAAACAGAATCCATATATTTGCAATATGGAAGGCACTCATGAGTCTGACAGGAGATCTAGGTGAGGCATAGTGAGGACTTTCAGTAACTGAAACAAGAGAATAGCAATGAGGATGGACAGGAGGGAAATAATATGAAGGTTATTTAATAAAACAGAACTCAGAAGCCAAATGACCGTAGAGTCAAGGATGACTTGCAGAATGAGAGCACAGTGCTATTCTCTAAATAGAAAACACAAAGAATTAATCTCATTTTAGGAAAATTTGATGTGTTCAGTTTTAAACCTATTTATATTGAAGTGCTTGAAGCATACATGGAGCTGTGAGGAAGCTGGAAAACAGGCCTCAAGCCAGGGTTAAAAGATATACACAAAAAATAGAACTTTAAGGAACACCAACACTAACATTTCAAGAATTCATCAGACAAAATGAGCCTGCCCTAGAAAATAAGAAAGAGAAGGCTGAGAGAATTAACTGACTTATATGTGAGATATACTTCTTGAATGGTGATGATAAGTTATATTAAATTCCCTTGTCTTTCCCAAGCTTCTTCAACCTGGCTCCAAATCTATACCTGGAGAATACGTAGAGTAATCTATAGTTCCCTCCACTGTGGTAAAGAGAGAGAGAAAAGGCAGGAGTTCTAGAAGGGTATTAATATATACTTTTTTCTTGAAAATTATTTTCTTTTCAAACACAGAATTCCAACAAATATTGGTTATTTGAGCATGAAGGAAAGGAGATAGATCCTGAACAAACTTATCTGAGGTTGAATTCTGATTTTCCCTCTGGTTAGCTATATAGTCTTTGGCAATTGACTCGCTCTCCTTATCTGTTGAGTGAGGATCATTAAACAAACTTCACTAGGTTCCTGTAAATATTACTTATAACAATGTAGATAAACATTCCACCATAGCACTTGGTGCACAAATGCTTAAGAAATACTAATTCACTTCCTGTCCCTCCAGTAGGGTACTTTGAAGAATTTTCACTCCTATTAAATCTAACCCCAAGAACATAATTATGTTTTCTAAACTATTTCAAAATGTCAATAGTTATAGTTGGGGAAAGTTGAGATAACACATGTGGTTTTAGTTATTTACAATTTCATTACTTTTTATTGAGGTAAAAGGTACATAGAGTGGAAGGCACATATCTTAAGTGTATAATTGAATGGGTTTTGATAAATGTATACACCTGTGTAAGCACCTTCCCAGTCAAGTCATATAGCACTTCATCACCCCTTTCTGTCACCCTCCCCAAATAGCTATTGTTCTAAATTACATCACTACAGGTTAATTATGTCTGTTTTTAATTTCATATAAATGGAAATATACATAAAGTATTCTTTTGTGAATGGTTTTCATCATTCATTTTATATCTATGTGTACATACACACATGCACACACATATAACTAATCCATGTTGTTGCATGTACAAGTAGTTTATTATTTTCTTTTTATTGCTGAGTAGAATATTCCATTATATGACTTTATCAACTTGTTTATCCATTCTTTTGTTGACAGACATTTGGGTCATTTTTGTTTTTAAGCCATTATGAGTAAAGTTGCTATGAACATTCACTTCCAAGTCTTTTTGAAGACAAGTGTTTTCATTTGTCTTGGGTAAATACTTAGGGATGGAATTGCTAGGTCATGGGATAGTATATGGCTCCTATCCTCCCTGATATTTATCATCAGTGTTTTTAATATTATCCATTTTGATGGATATGAAAAGGTATTGAATTATGCCTTTAACTTGTGTTTCCCTAATATTTGATGATGTTGGGCACCTTTTCATATGCCTATTGGCCGTTCAAATATTTTCTTTTGTGAAGTGTCCAAGTTTTTGCCCGTTTTTACTAGGTTGTTTGTCCTTGATTATTGATTTGTAGGATCTCTTTATTCTAAATGCATTTCTTCTATGTGAATATTTTTTTACAACATGGGTGCTCCCTTTTCATTTTCTTCATGATGTCTTTCAATTTTGGGGTTGGAAATATGATCTCCCTTAGAAGTAGACACATTTCTAATCCTACCAGTTTGACTAGTTACCTTGTAAACGAGATGTGATTCAATTAGACAATATTGCATTTTGTATCTCTAAAATTTAAAAAAGCAACTTGTGTTTCACACTAGCACTCATCAAAAATTGTAACAACAATAATATGAACAAAGTGCTTCAAGGCTTTCAGAAGAATACATGAGTATATAGACGTAATGATTAGTAATTAGTAATTGTATCTTTAAGGGCTCTTTCTTTAAATCTGTTTACAAAGTCTGAAGAAATACAAATTCAATACCAGAATTCAGAGGAAACTTTATATGATGATCTGAAACATATAAAACAATCTACAGACCACTTCTTGTTATTTTACACCATAATGGAAACATAACCAGGACCTCAAATTATTTTTATAGTAACCTTTCAGAAGATAATGATTTCTGGGCGCCTGGGTGGCTCAGTTGGTTAAGCGACTGCCTTCGGCTCAGGTCATGATCCTGGAGTCCCTGGATCGAGTCCCGCATTGGGCTCCCTGCTCGGCAGGGAGCCTGCTTCTCCCTCTGACCCTCCCCTTTCTCATGTGCTCTCTCTCTCTCATTCTCTCTGTCTCAAATAAATAAATAAAATCTTTAAAAAAAAAAAAAAGAAGATAATGATTTCTAACTTTGAAAAGTGAGAGGAAGTCCATTTTATGTCACTCCATAATGAAAAGTGCTATTCCTCTAAATTAAAGTAAGAAAAGGACCAATTTAAGTAATCTGGCCATTGTCATTTTGCGTTATGCTCCCCACAGTTGTAGTTCATAAATTGTGCCAGTTTTATGATTTTTTTTATTTCTAAAAACCCTGTATATTGAACAAGTATCTGTCAATTTGACATCAATCTGCATATGCAGTATTAAAACAATGGCTTTTTCTTGTGGTCTACATGATTTTGTATCTTTTAACTTGATGCTAGTGATCTACTAAATTTTATCTATATCTATATCTATCTATATATCATCTACCTACCTACCTATCATCTAATCATCTATCTATCTATATCACCTATCTATTCATCCACCTCTGTACCTAATGTCAGTCTCAAGCAGACATGAGTCCAGAAGTCAACCCTCTTACTTGCTCTGACCTGATGTGGATGGCTCACCCATACTGGGGTGCAGAGGGAAATTATGAGGAGGCAGGTGGCACCAGGATATGCCCCAGGGGTACCACATCTGTTTCTCTTGACTGCCACACAATGCCTGCCAAATTTCTATTTTTCCTAATCTAGTGGAGTCACATGACCACACCTGTTGCTCCTGAAACAAAAGAAGAGCCATTTTGTCCAAGAGTCCTCTTCCTCTGCCAAGACTCAGGGACTCCAGATGCTCACTCCTTGGCACCAAGGCTGTCAGTGACTGAAAATGAGGGCACTGCCTCTGTCCACTGCTGCAGAACCACTAGCACCAAGAACTTTCAGCACACCGTGGATGAGTGCAGCAAAGTTGCACTTTAATTTTTCTGCACTTTTTAATATGGTCTTCCCAACCTGATGCATGCCTTGGTTCTATAGGTGCTCAGTCTAAGGAGACTATGCTCAGAACCAGCACTTCTCTTTGCCCTGACCACTGTCCTAACCCAAACATGCAAGTGCTTTCCTTTACCTTAGGATTTGTCTGTCCCAGAAATCTTTGTCAATACCTGTATAAAGACCACTGGAGAAGGAATGTCACCAGATACACAGGCTGTGATCATGGCCAGCAAACTTCCTGGAACTTAAAGGACAGTCTGCCCACATACACACCTCTAGAAATAGGGTGTTTGCTCTCTCCCTCCTGCTGTTTTGGTCCTCTTTTCTTGGCTTTCTGCACCCCCTATTCCAAGCCGCAAGTGCTAACACCAGTCTCAACCTCTCTGCTTTTGCAACATCTGTGGATGCTTTCCTGGCACAAAGAAGCCCAAATTGTGATGGAAAGGAGGGGAGTAAAGAGTTTGCATGGAAAAAGTGTCTGCAGGATAAATTTTACCTCTCAAATTGATTTTTCTTTTTTTTTAAGATTTTATTTATTTATTTGAGAGAGAATGAGAGAGAGAGAGAGCACATGAGAGGGGGGAGGGTCAGAGGGAGAAGCAGACCCCCTGCTGAGCAAGGAGCCCGATATGGGACTCGATCCTGGGACTCCAGGATCATGACCTGAGCCGAAGGCAGTCGCTCAACCAACTGAGCCACCCAGGCACCCTCAAATTGATTTTTCAATGAGGAATGTTAGAAACCCCCAGAGCATGTACCACTGTCAAATCACTTCAGTATGCAACTCAGTGAATTTGTTGTTTTAATTCAAATAGAAATAGAATACCATGTAATTCAAAGTAATTATGCTTCATCTTTTCAAATACATTAAATACTATCTTCAGTTATAATTTCTTAAAATAGTGAAGTAGGATCATTGGCTGGTACACTAACTCACCTAAACAGAGGAAAGCCAGATGGCATAGAACTGCTGGTCTGCTCACACCAAACCACCTGGTGCAGGCTTTCAATGCCCACACCTGTGATGGCCCCTGCTTCAGGACTCACACAGGTTAGCTAAACTTCCCTGTTTCAGTAAGAATAAATCATAGACAATAACCATGAATGCCACACAGTGATTTTTTTTATTTTATTATGTTATGTTAATCACCATACATTACATCATTAGTTTTTGATGTAGTGTTCCATGATTCATGGTTTGCGTATAACACCCAGTGCTCCATGCAGAACATGCCCTCTTTAATACCCATCGCCAGGCTAACCCATTCCCCCCCACCTCCCTCCCCTAGAACCCTCAGTTTGTTTCTCAGAGTCTATAGTCTCTCATGGTTCGTCTCCCCATCTGATTCTCCCCCCTTCATTTTTCCCTTCCTACTATCTTCTTTTTTTTTTTTTAACATATATTGCATTATTTATTTCAGAGGTACAGGTCTGAGATTCAACAGTCTTACACAATTCACAGTGCTCACCATACCACATACCCTCCCCAATGTCTATCACCCAGCCACCCCATCCCTCCCACCCCCCAACACTCCAGCAACACTCAGTTTGTTTCCTGAGATTAAGAATTCCTCATATCAGTGAGATATGATACATGTGTTTCTCTGACTTATTTCACTCAGCATAATACCCTCTAGTTCCATCCATGTTGTTGCAAATGGCAAGATTTCATTTTGTTTTGTTTTGTTTTGTTGATGGCTGCATAATATTCCATTGTATATATATACCACATCTTCTTTATCCATTCATCTGTTGGTGGACATCTTGGCTCTTTCTATATTTTGGCTATTGTGGACATTGCTGCTATAAACATCAGGGTGCATGTACCCCTTCAGATCCCTACATTTGTATCTTTGGGGTAAATACCCAGTAGTGCAATTGCTGGATCGTATGGTAGCTCTATTTTCAACTTTTTGAGGAGCCTCCATACTGTTCTCCAGAGTGGCTGCACCAGCTTGGATTCCCACCAACAATGTAGGAGAGTTCCCCTTTCTCCGCATCGTCGCCAACATCTGTTGTTTCCTGACTTGTTAATTTTAGCCATTCTGACTGGTGTGAGATGGTATCTCATTGAGGTTTTGATTTGGATTTCCCTGATGCCAAGCGATGTTGAGCACTTTTTCATGGCCACACAGTGATTTCTCATACAACTTCAGTTCCTCCTCACTAAACCCAAACTGAAGCGTCTAACAAAATAGCTCCTGCCTGGCCAGAAGTCTTCTGGTGAAGGCCCACTGCCTCTGGGTGCCTCACACACTCTGACTGGGGACATCCCTTTTGTTTCTTGGCCACTGTCACTCTCTGAACATCTCAGTCTCTCATATCTAAATGTTAACCTTTCATTTCAGTATAGGCTCTACCAATTCAGACCCTAGCCTCTTTGAAGTATTCCCTTGAAATAGGGCTGCTTGCTAACTTTACTTGTTAAATTGAAGATTATCATTCAAGAATCTGTGTTCTGCGCTGTGATGCACATTCTTGTCCATGTGCCCACCACTCAGACTGTGTGAGGGCCTGTGATGGACTGCCTACCCGTGACTGCAGCCACTGCTCTGACAACCTCTTTCACAAATGTTCCCAGGTTTTCTCAAGTCCAGCCCTATGAACATTGGGGCCCAGATAATTCTGTGTTGGGGTGGGAAGTTGGTCTGCTCATTGCAGGATGTTTAGCAGCATCCTTGGCCTTTACTTGCCAGAAGTCACTAACACCCCCTCCCATCATGAGGACTGACCATGTCTCCAGATGCTACAAATGTTCTCTGGGGAACACAACAACTGTCCTGGGTTGAGAATCCCAGGAATAAACTAACAGCACCCCACATGAGCTCCATCATGCTTCTCACTTTCTGGCACCACCATGAAGGATGGCAGTGAGAGCCCACCCTCCTGCATCATAGCCTGTGCAAGAAAGGGGCTACCTGAAGGGGGTTCCTAAACAGAGGATGATAACCTGTGGGCCAGTGTCTCTGTCTCTTTCTCAGTGTTGATCACTTCTTTCTTGAGAATACTTACCTTGGGCTTATCATCTTGTACCACTATAATTCTCCCAAAGAAAGTAGCTCAGAACAGCATCATTAGAGATTTTACAACCACTATTAGTTGGACTACATTCTGCTAAAGCAAGCCATTACTAAAATCCCAATTCATGAAGTGATGCTCATCCAACTGATCAATAAGGCTTGACCTAATATCTATGTCCAGAAGACATGAAACTTATCATTTCTGAATATTATAAGTTAAATAGGATATGGATTCTAAAACAATTTTTATTCTCTATTTCTTATAGCTGCCTACATGCTGTCAATCATTTTAGATGTTTGGATGACATTATTTGGTGGCTAAGTCATTGAATGCCCTAGCTAGACAGTTATGCATTACATTCTATATATAATAGAAAGATACTTTTTCTTACTATTCTTGTCATTTAAATTGAGATACTCACATGTATGCACATGCACACAGGGGCACACCCACACATACACACACACACTCCCATGCATAGATGATGAGAGAGAACCCTAGGGAACCCTGCATCCAGCAGCATCCCATATCCAGGTGGCTTTATCTCAGCCCCTGGGAGGATGATAGCTATGATTATTATGCTTTTTCTCTGACTATGATCCAAATTTAGTCAGATACTAAGACAGCTGAATGGCTCATCCATCATGATCAAATTGAAAAACATAGTGGAAAGGTGGCTTTTTTATCCTCAAATGTCTAGTTCTCTTTCCAAGGGGGCCTCACTTATTCATACTTACATAAATGAGATGGACATAGGGATGTATTTGGAAATTCACAACACAGTTCCAAATTTAGAGATGTTGACAAGCCAAAAAAGGATTCCAACTATAAAAAACAAACAAAAAACAAAACAGTCTTAAAAGACCAGAAAGTATAGTTTAAAAATATCTAGGTTCCCTAGGGCAAAAATATCTACCTTATTGGGTAACAGAAATATGTTTCAGCCCATCTATGCATGGGAGTGTGTGTGTGTATGTGTGGGTGTGCCCCTGTGTGCATGTGCATACATGTGATATATATATATATATATATATATATGAGAAGATAGAAAAGGTGATATGAATGATTGCTAACAGGTAGACATGGAAGTATAGAAAGAAAACATTGCACATTAGTTCAGTACTAAGATACTTTTGCTGGCACAGATGATGTAAGTGCAGACAAATGAGATTGCTCATAGTAGGAAGCTGTTCACATCTCTCCACCTGCTTTATCTTCCACCCCGTTTAGAGGGCGCTGCAGGATAGTAGGGGACCACCTTTTACTTACATGGCTGCTTTAGAATCCCCTTCAGGACTTCCTTTGAGTGGGGAAGGATGGAGTTTTGTTTGTTTCTCTTTGAATCAAAGAATTATAGTGGTCAGTTTGAATATATCTTTCAAACATGCCATCTTTTTCAAAAATGATTTTCAAATCCAGTTTCCAACAGGCAGCCACATTTTCACACTGGTCAGGCTTGGGTCCTTCACTGGGTTTTCCTAGGTCTGCCCCTTAGGGAGGTCTGAGGGAGTCACTCCCTCTGGGTATCTGCAGGGCACTCACATAAAACAATGATGTCCATTCCACCAGTTTCAGAAGTAAAGCAGGTTTACTTTTTCAAACCAAAAAGTCTGGCTGCTGCTACTGAATGAAACCCACCTGGTGAGCCATTTTGAAAGGCCAAAGTTTCCCCCACAAATTTCCCCCCAAGTTGAGGTCCTCATTATAAAGCGTACTTCTAATGATAATATCAGCAACTTTTACATTATACAGATCCACTGGGAGTACCTCATCATATTTGAAAAGTTAATAAGCCAAGAAAAGCTTTTGATAATGCAGCTCTTGGAGCTGGAATTTCCCCTGTTCTTTCTGTCTAGGCCAGCACAGTGTTTATTAAGTTGACTTTAAGCCTTATAGACTCACATATTTACCATGGACTAATCATAGAGAGATTGTGCATTTGCTCTCAACATAATCTGTGAACATGACAAAGTTCAAATATCATTATCCAGGTGCTGCTGGAAGCAAATAAAGGAAAGTTGGAATCACATGACCAGCAAACATTTAACAATCATCTTCTGCACAATAGGATTTGTGCTAGAGGCAGTGTGGGAGAGACAGCAGGGCAGTACCACTGGTCAGACAGAACAGAGTTTGAATCCTGGCTCTACCATTCGCGATAATAAGCACAATGCTTCATCTCTCGAATCTCAGCTATCTGTGACTATAACAATACTGACTTCCAAAGATCTTTATAAGGATTTAAAGATTAAGGCATATGAATTGCCTACTCAGTGCTGGCACTGAAATTTATTTCCCATTCTCCTTTCTTAGAAGATGGGGATGCAAGGAGATACAGTAGCCCCTGGAATGGAGGAAGGTTGCGATTCCTTAGGAAAAAGAACACAAAAATTGAGTTCTTAAAATGCAAAGCAGTAACAGGTCAGTTACATAAGAGCTGGAAATTGGAATTATTCAAATTATTATTCAAATTATTCAAATACCAATTAAGGCATATAATCCTGCCTCTGGCAAGAACATTAATTAATTAGGTATTATAGGGGCGCCTGGGTGGCTCAGTCAGTTAAGCGTCTGCCTTCGGCTCAGGTCATGATCCCGGGGTCCTGGGATGGAGCCCCGCATCGGGTTCCCTGGTCAGCGGGGAGCCTGCTTCTCCCTCTCCCTCTGCCTGCCGCTCTGCCTGCTTGTGTTCTCTCT
This sequence comes from Neomonachus schauinslandi, assembly GCF_002201575.2. NCBI lineage: Eukaryota > Metazoa > Chordata > Mammalia > Carnivora > Phocidae > Neomonachus > Neomonachus schauinslandi. The sequence goes on along the minus strand of NC_058406.1, from coordinate 107,509,573 downwards.
CTCTGTCAAATAAATAAATATTAAAAAAAAAATTAGGTATTATAGACCCCCTGGAGAAAATGTTTATATGTGTTTACCTGGCTCCTGGGTATAGATATGTGTTTACCCAGTGCTTCACATGTGCATTCACCAGCACCTGCTTCTTGATATATAGTACATTCTCAATCTTTTATGGGGTCTCCGGAAATGCTAAATTTAGAAAATATATCTTATGAATAAATTCATCCTCTGGCCCAGAAGGAAACTGCTGAGAGTGCACACCCCTTCCCCCTTCCTCCTCTCATTACCACCTTTCCTGTGGCCCAGACCCATAACTTCAGAAGAAAGGCTCATTGCCCTTTCAGCTCAGTGAAGAGCAAATGCATTCCCAATGCAAAGAGCACAGGAGGGCAGCTGGCTTCCTTGGTCACATGCTGCAGTGAGAGAGGTGGGGCTGAGCTGCTGGGGCTGCAGAGATTGTGCCACCTTGGGCCAGCCAGCCAGACTCAGACAGTGGGAACAGGATCAGTGGTGACATGTGCATGTACTGTTTCCCCTCTAGGTTTTATGAATGTGGGGGTGTCCTCTATCTGGATATTATTACCTTCATGATTAGGTTTAACTATACAAATTACCGATATTGGTCACTTTTGATCTATAAAAATGACTGCTTTGTGTGATCCATTCCTACTTATCTTTTAAGCCTCAGTTCAGACTTCAGCTGCCCAGGTATCCACCTCTGACTGGCCAACTGGGTTACATGTCCCTCCTCTGCATTTCCAGTGCATCCTGGAAGCTGGTCATTGAACTCACTTCCCTACATTGGAACTATTGGTGCTTCTGACTTCCTCATTCTTAGACCACTGGACACCGTACAAGGACGCTGACTTCATAAAGACAGGTCTAAAGAGAGGGTTATTCACTATTTCAAAATTAGTGATTTTAAAACTACTTAAGGCTGTTCAACATTTGTTCTTACCAAGATTAAGTAGCTAAAATGACACAAATAATGCATGCACTTAGATTGTCATGCACACATACACATACACATGTAAACATATATAAAGTCTTCTTAAGTAATTTTCAGGTTAAAATTTTAATATTTCTATGGGCCATGAGTAAAAGCCATCTGTAGCTAGCAGCTTTCTTAACTGGAGAGAGGGAAGGGGAGCATTTAAACATGACCTTAGGCCTAATCACAATTTTCCTAGAACCTAACAGCAACCGGTTCCAAATGATTGAGGCCCAAGTCTTCAGAAATAACTTCCCTTCACAAATCTGCTTAAAACAGACTAATGTTCTGCCCTTGGTCAGACATAGAACCAAACTCACCTTCCTGAGATTTGTGGGTTAATAGAGTATGGGTTTTTGCAAACAACCTTTTTTTTTTTTTTTTAACCACTTAGCTAATAATCAGAGGTAAAAGGCACTATGCCCTCTTTCTATAACAACTGATTTCCAGGGAGAATGTTTAGTAGAAATAATGAAGAGACACAGGGCCAGCCAAATGACAGGTGTCCATTTGGGGAGTAATTGTACCAGATATTCTATTGCTGGTCTCAGGATGGAAACTGGGCTGCAATGGGCTGTCCCTTAGACAGAGGTTTCTAGGGCTTAAATACATGCTATCTCTTGGCCATTGACAATCTGGAGCTTGGGGTCTTCTGGGGTTCTGAACTCTGGAATGAGTTCATGGTTTCAAAAGCAAGGGTGTTTACCCTCCCCAAAAAAACCCCAAAACACTAATGTGGAAAGATATGTGCACCCCTATGTATATTGCACTAATATTTACAATAGCCAAGATATGGAAGCAACCTAAGTGCCTTTGATAAATGAATGAATAAAGAAGATATCACACACACACACACACACACACACACACACACACAGGAATATTACGTAGCTATTAAAAAAAAAGATCCTGCCATTTGCCACAACATGGATATATCTAGAGGGTATTATGCTAAGTGAAATAAGTCAGACAGAGAAAGATAAATGCCATACAATTTCACTTACATGTAGAATCTAAAAAACAAAACAAACATACAAAAAAACAAAAAACAGAACCAAAATCATAAGTACAGAGAATTGGTGGTTGCCAGAGGGGAGGAGGTTGGAGGAAGAGTAGAAAAGCTGAAGGGGATTAATTTGTATAAACTTCCAGTTATAAAATAAATAAGTCACAGAGATGAAAAATGCAGTATAGGGAATATGGTCAGTAATATTGTAATAACATTGTGAAAGATGGTAACTACATTTCTGTGATGAGCATAATTTAATGCATAGAATTGTTGAATCACTATGTTGTACACTTGAAATAAATATAACCTCTTAAGTCAACTATACTTCAATTTTTTAAAGTGAGTGTTACTTAAAATATGGAACCAAAAGCTGAATCCTTGAGTGTGAGACTTCTTGGTTTCAATCCTAGGCTCACCATTTAATAGTTTGTGATATAGGCAAGTTATTTAACCTTCTGTGACTTAGTTCTTTCATCTATAAACCCAAGAGACCAATAATAAGACTGTATGAAGATGAGGGGCATACTTCTTGTAAAGTGTCTGACATGTTGCTTGCCACATAGTAAAAGCACAATTACTGAAAGCTATGTTAAATGAAAAAAGCACTTAATAAAGTTGGAGTATAATTGGGATGTTGGCCCACTCCGTTTGTATAATATGACTATACTAGTTAACAGAAACTAATGACAACAGGTGTTATTGTTGCCATAAAAATGTAGAAATGATGTTAAAAAATTCTTCCCTGCTACAGTGAAATTTAATACCTTCATAAAGAACACTCTTCATATAATAATAAAAATACGCATTTTCCCTTTAGTTTTGAAGTGACTTTTGCTGAAGTCTCATATCTTTCCTGGACTTAAATTTATCTGCACTGATTTCTTCACCCGTATAACTAAACCATTCTCTAGGAATAAAAAGTAATAAGAATAGCATTCATTGGTTGCATATTTCATGTGTATTTAATCCTCATGACAAGCTAGGAGGTCCATGCCATTGTTACCACCATATTATGAGGACATAAACATGAAGTGGTGAGTCTTACAGTTGCACAGCTTATGGGTAACTTGAGCACCAATGTGCCCATCCTATGTGCTCACACAGTACTTTCCACTCATCTTAGTTACAACACCACATGTTCTGCACCATCTGCCTTGTGTTGTCTGATTTCTTCATCTGCATCTATAAGTCAGGGAATAAGGAGAACAAAGGTTTTTAAAGATATCCCACCGAGAACCATCCTGCAAACCAGAGAGTTTTATTTTGGTGACAATGTGGTAGAATATCAGGAAGTCCCAATGTTGGAATTTGACTCCTCCACACTCCCTTTAACTGCGCTTCAAATGCTCATCCTTAAAACTCGCTGTGGAACTTGATTAACATGTAGTTGTGGGGCCTTATGTTCTGAGTGGAAAAGGGAAATCAAAAACAAACAAAACTTTAGGACAGAACATTTTAGGCTATGCCCTCAGTCCCTTTCGACTTGTCCTAAGATCATATGTGTTTGATATTTATAATTTCTTTTGCCCTTCCTGAATCTGAGCCCTTTGTCTATGTTTGGCAACTTCCCACCTATGGTTTTGTAAGGATATAGCATCCATTCCCCACGATGGAAGCAAAAAAAGATAATTATTTTCCCAACCCCCCTTATATCCAGAGGATGGGTAAGTGGTCTCAGTCTAGAAAATGTGATATGCCCATGAGGGCAAGACCAGTGAAGCATCTATTCTGGGAGTTGCAGAATCGAGGTAAAAGTAACTTCCAATTTTAAACCAAACTGTGACAATAATAATAGGTGCCATCAATAGAGATACACTGGCTTCAACATCCAGTGGTCAGCAAGAAAGTTGCTGTCATTGAACTGATTTTGTGGTGTGATTTTAACTGTAATTTTGATTAATCAATCCATCTTTTATCTTGCCCAATTATGCCTTCTTATCTACACCTTATTCTCTAAACTCCTTGGCAATGTTGTGACCTACCTGTCCTTTGCTCAGTCAATGGGACAGATTCTTTGCAAGGTAGGCACAATTATTCACCTTGGATATCCATATCTTCACTATATGAATTTTCAGTTCTTCCCATCATGAAGTAGAATCTAATTTCCCTAGACTCTGATCTGGCATTCTGACTTGCTTAGGCAAAAAGAATATTTAGAAATTAGGAAATTCTCACTTTCCGGACAGAGTTAGTTGCAAGAGGCCTTACAGGTTTTCCACTAAATATCTCAGAATTATTTCCAACCACCATATGAATGGGTCTTGAAACTATGCTGGAGTAGTCATGCAGTCCGTAGGTGAGCTTCCCAATCAGGCAACCTAGATATGGCAGCTGACTGTAGTCTAGCAGAAATTGGAAAGCCTACCAACATGAGCCCAGGACAAATTTTTATGCCACAAAATCATGAACCAAATAGCTGGCTCTTGTTTTAAGGCACTATGTTTTGGTTTATTACACAGAAAAAGCTAACTGATATAGTTGACTTTAGTTGGTTTCTATTATTTACACCTAAAATCCTTGACTACCCTGGCTTATGTGAGACCAATAAACAATAATTTGAAGTGGCCATAAGCAGAGGAAATATCCTCAGGAAACTTCCCTGTAGCTCAGTAGATCACCAGTAAGCTTTTGAGGGCAATATTGTTCATTTCTAGCAAAGAAGATAGCCTTTGATAGGTCTTCAACAAGAATAGATGCACACATACCAAATGGATCCTGATGGCCTAAAAGAATCAAATGCCTTATTTATAAATACTAAGAAATTGGCTATAGATTAAGATTAATCTAGTGTATTTAATGTTATTCAATTTTCAATATTATAAGGAATAAAATGATGGTTATCAATTATTACCTATATCCTCAGATGGGGGAGTATTGCTTTCCTTTCTTTTTTCTTTTTTTTCTTTTTGAGAAAGTTGATGTTTATAAAGATATTCAGTCAATGATAATTATTCATGGAATCCATATTTGTGAATGCATTTATTCACTAAACTTATCTGCAACACCCAAATCAATAGTCATGACACTTTTATGGTCATTTGTGAATGTGCCTGGAGGAACAAAACATTTGAGTTACCTGATGTGCACCCTCCCAATGAAGTCAAACAAGGTGACTCCCTGCCTTCTTGTTTCAGCTTTCATACTCTAAACAAGTATCTTCTTGATGGTCTATTAAGTGCCTTGTTTTGTTTTGCATTTTTGTGCTTTCAATTTTCCTATTTAAAATATTCCCGGGCGCCTGGGTGGCTCAGTTGGTTAAGCGACTGCCTTCGGCTCAGGTCATGATCCTGGAGTCCCTGGATCGAGTCCCGCATCGGGCTCCCTGCTCGGCAGGGAGTCTGCTTCTCCCTCTGACCCTCCTCCCTCTCATGCTCTCTGTATCTCATTCTCTCTGTCTCAAATAAATAAATAAAATCTTTAAAATATTCCCTGAGCATAGTGCTGAAGTGTTTTCGAGTGTTCCTAAGGACAAGATTGTGATGTGCTTGTGAAGAAATGATGTGTGTTAGATAAGCTTTGTTCAGGCATAAGTTATGGTGCTGTTAACTGTGATTTCAATGGTAATGAATCAACAATAATCATTAAATAAGCTGTCTTTATTTTTTTTAAGATTTTATTTATTTGAGAGAGAGAGAAAGAGCACAAGTGGAGTGGTGGAGGGAGGGGCAGAGGTAGAGGGAGAAGCAGAATCTCCACTGAGCACGGAGTCCAACTCAGGGCTCAATCCCAGGACCCTGGGATCACAACCTGAGCAGAAGACAGAAGCTTAACTGACTGAGCCACCCAGGCGCCCCCCACATACTGGTATTAATGCAAACAGAATACTGCTTATTCACCTTGGAACTGTCTTCAGTAAACCAAACATCTCTTTGTTGTTCAACTGAGAGCCATTCATAAGGCACTGGGTTCTGGCAATTCCTCAGGTAGCTCTAATGTTGGTCCTAGAGGGAAAATAGCTACCTGCTTTTGGATTTGGTTCCCCTGGCAGCATGAACCATTTCCACTGTATTATGGAATTGCCTTCCTTATTAGAATGTTTCTCTGACATCACCCAAGACATTATAGGTATCTCAGGTCTCATGATTATTTTGTGTCCTTCAGTCATTGAGGCAATCTCAATTAATGTCTAGTTATTGTTTCTCAAATGATGTGTTCCCAGCAGCATCTGGGAATTTTCTCATCCAAAACCCAATGGTTGCTGTTGGGAGGCATTCATGGATTTTTACCATAAGCTCTGGTCTGCATGAGTATGCAGCAGACAATTCCAAAATCAAATCTGAATGGGGGTCAAAATGCCCCAATGGCATTGAGAAAGCTACCAATTTTTGTAATTTAAACATGGCCTGAAATATAGGCCTCCACTGAAATACAACTTTCTTTCAGGTAATCTTAAAGATAGGAACTAACAATATTCCCAAATGTTGAAAATGTGTTCTCCAAAATCCAAATAAAAACAACCAAATGCTGGGCTTCTTGTTTGTTTCTGGGGGTGGTTAGTGATAGCAGTTTATTTTTTTGTCATTATGGAATACCTGGGTGGCTCCTGCCTAGGTTATTCCTAAGAATTTTGCCATTTGGGTAGGCCTTTGGACCTTTGCTGGTTGCTTTAAGCAGTTCCAGCTGACCATGTACATCATCACTGTATTCTAATCAGTCCTAGCTTGCTCTTCAGTTTCCGATATTATCATACTATCACAAATATGGCATATTATTGCACTTGAGATCTGCATGAAGCTCAAATCCCTTTTGACCAAATCATGACAGTAAGCTGCTAAGTTGAGATAACACTATGGCAGCACAATACCACAGTCTCCCCTTATTATAGGAGATATGATCCAAGACCCCCAGTGGAGCCCTGAAACCATGGATTGTACCAAATCCTATATATATTATGTCTCTTCCTATACATACATGCTTATGATAAAGTTTAATTTATAAATTAGACACAATAAGAGATTAACAATAACTAATAATAAAATAGAACAATTATAATAATAGACTGAAACTTAAGTGACTGTGGTCCCCCCTCCATCTCCCAAAATATCTTATTATACTGTACTTACTTTCCACCTTATGATGACGTAAGAGGACAAAATGCCTATGTGATGAGATGAGGTGAGGCATAGGAATGTGATGTAGCATTAGATTACCATTGACCTTCTGACAATATGTCAGAAGGAGGACCATCTGTTTCTGAACCTCAGTTGATCTCAGGTACCTTAAACTGTGGAAAGCAAAACCATGGGTAAAGGGGGACTACTGTAAAAGTAAATTAGGGTCTTTCCCATGTGAAGCAAACTGTAGTTGTCTCTTTTCTGAGGCTGAGATGGAGAAGGAAACATTTATGAGGTCAGTCACTAAGTACCAGCCTCGGTTAGCCTATTGTGTTTTCTATATTGTTGAGACCACATCTGAAGCTGCTGAAGCTGTGAGTGGTACAATTTTATTTTAGCCCTGGTAGTCTGTTGTTAGTCTCCATGAGCCATCACCTTTGTCACAGGCCACACAAGACAACAAATTCATTGATACCATTATTTCCAGCTTTTAATATATCATTAATTAAAGTGGTAAGATCTTTTTGCTCACTGGGTTGCATTATAGAATGCAACTGAAGCATTGCTCACTGAAGCATTATAGAATTATAATGCTTCAAGTTAACCACCTATGCGGGCTTGGGAGCAGTTCTAGTGCTTCCCATTTAGCATGCCCAATTAAAACTGGCCTGAGGGTGAGCTTACATGTCTTCCGTTTTACAACATTAGGTAGCAGAAGCAGTTCCCAGACAGACATCATATCCATCCCAATAATATATTATTGGTAAAGAAAATATGACCACCTCACACAAAATCTGTTCAAAAACCCAATTTTAACCCAAATGTTCACTTTAATCCCATCAACTGCTGCATCTCTATATTCTCAGTATAACCTTAGCCCATTAAGACTTCAAAATCACAGTGCATTGGACTCCTGTGTTAAAGAGCTCCAGAAAAATCTCTTCCTCCCACCCCAACCATTCTATCCACACATGTGCATATGGCCTTGGGCCTTTCCAAAGGTCTTTACCTTGATTAATTGGCTTAACCATCACCCCAGTTGATTTCTGTTCAGGTTTCTCATTGGAATCTGTGCCTTCCTACTTGTGAATTGCTCCAAACTGGGATAAATAGCACAAATTACTCAGGACTCTTTAATGTCAGGGGACCAAAAGGGGGTCCCAATCGGTCCTCCAAACCTTTGATAGTGCTGTAACAACACCTTTGTTTCAGCGCAACTGATGTCTACTTTATTCATCCCATTTCTCAACAACTATCTAACTTCCACCCTGTAGAGTCAGTCTCTTGACTCTCCCCTTCTCCTCATTTTTTTGTTAAATAACTTAATGTTCTTGGTATCAGTAAGACCCATGTGAGAAAGCTGAGACAGCAAATTTCATTAGGCTTCTGGAAATCTTAGATTTTGTTTTAAATTTTATTATGTTATGTTAATAACACCCAGTGCTCCATTCAATACGAGCCCTCTTTAATACCCATCATCAGACTAACCCATCCTCCTACCCCCCTCCTCTCTAGAACCTTCAGTTTGTTTCTCAGAGTCTATAGTCTCTCATGGTTCATCTCCCTCTCCGATTTCCCTGCCTTCATTTTACCCTTCCTACTATCCTCTTCTTTTTTTTTAACATATATTGTATTATTTCTTTCAGAGTACAGGTCTGTGATTCAACAGTCTTACACAATTCATAGCACTCACCATAGGACATACCTTCCCCAATGTCCATCACCCAGCCACCTCATTCCTCCCACCCCCCCCACCACTCCAGCAACCCTCAGTTTGTTTCTTGAGATGAAGAATTCCTCATATCAGTGAGGTCATATGATACATCTCTTTCTCTGATTGACTTATTTCGCTCAGCATAATACCCTCCGGTTCCATCCACGTCATTGTAAATAGCAAGATTTCATTCCTTTTGATGGCTGCATAATATTCCATTGTGTATATATACCACTTCTTCTTTATCCATTCATCTGTCGATGGACATCTTGGCTCTTTCCACAGATTGGCTATTGTGGACATTGCTGCTATAAACATTGGGGTGCACATAACCCTTAGGATCACTACATTTGTATCTTTGGGGTAAATACCCAATAGTGCAATTGCTGGATAATATGGTAGCTCTATTTTCAACTTTTTGAGGAACCTCCATACTGTTTTCCAGAGTGGCTGCACCAGCCTGCATTCCCACCAACAGTGTAGGAGGGTTCCCCTTTCTCCGCATCCCCACCAACATCTGTCATTTCCTGACTTGTTAATTTTAGCCATTCTAACTGGTGTGAGGTGGTATCTCATTGAGGTTTTGATTTGGATTTCCATGATGCTGAACGATGTTGAGCACTTTTTCATGTGTCTGTTGGCCATTTGGATGTCTTCTTTGGAAAAATGTCTGTTCATGTCTTCTGCCCATTTCTTGATTGGATTCTTTTTCTTTGGGGGTTGAGTTTGATAAGTTCTTTATAGATTTGGGATACTAGCCCTTTATCTGATATGTCATTTGCAAATATCTTCTCCCATTCTGTCAGTTGTCTTTTGGTTTTGTTGACTGTTTTTTTTTTTTTTTTGCTGTGCAGAACTTTTTATCTGGATGAAGTCCCATTAGTTCATTTTGCCCTTGCTTCCCTTGCCTTTGGCGATGTTTCTAGGAAGAAGTTGGTGCAGCTGAGGTCGAAGAGATTGCTGCCTGTGTTCTCCTTTAGGATTTTGATGGACTCCTGTCTCATAGCAGGGGGAGAGAAATAATAAAGATCAGAGCAGAAATCAATGAAATAGAAACCAAAAGAACAGTAGAACAGATCAACAAAACTAGGAGCTGGTTCTTTGAAAGAATTAACAAGATTGATAAACCCCTGGCCAGACTTATCAAAAAGAAAAGCGAAATGACCCAAATAAATAAAATCATGAATGGAAGAGGAGAGATCACAACCAACACTAAAGAAATACAAACAATATAAGAACATATTATGAGCAACTCTATGCCAGCAAATTAGGTAATCTGGAAGAAATAGATGCATTCCTAGAGATGTATCAACTACCAAAACTGAACCAGGAAGAAATAGAAAACCTGAACAGACCTATAACCACTAAGGGAATTGAAGCAGTCATCAAAAATCTCCCAACAAACAAGTGCCCAGGGCCAGATGGCTTCCCAGGGGAATTCTACCAAACATTTCAAGAAGAATTAATACCTATTCTTCTGAAACTGTTTCAAAAAATAGACATGGAAGGAAAACTTCCAAACTCGTTTTATTAGGCCACCATTACCTTGATCCCCAAACCAAACAAAGACCCCATCAAAAAGGAGAATTACAGACCAATATCCCTGATGAACATGGATGCAAAAATTCTCACCAAAATACTAGCCAATAGGATCCAACAGTGCATTTAAAAAGATTATTCACCATGACTAAGTGGGATTTATTCCTGGGCTGCAAGGTTGGTTCAACATCTGCAAATCAATCAACATGATACAATACATTAATCAAAGAAAGAACAAGAACCGTATGATCCTCTCAATAGATGCAGAAAAAACATCTGACAAAGTACAGCATCCTTTTTTGATCAAAACTCTTCAGAGTATAGGGATAGAGGGTACATACCTCAATATCATAAAAGCCATATATGAAACACCCACAGCGAATATCATTCTCAATGGGGAAAAACTGAGAGCTTTCCCACTAAGGTCAGGAACACAGCAGGGATGTCCACTACCACCACTGCTCTTCAACATAGTATTAGAAGTCCTAGTCACAGCAATCAGACAACAAAAAGAAATAAAAGCCATCCGAATCGGCAAGAAGAAGTCAAACTTTGCAGTTTGACTGCAAAGTAGTCTTTGCAGATGATATGATACTTTATGTGGAAAACCCAAAAGACTCCACCCCAAAACTGCTAGAACTCATACAGGAATTCATAAAGTGGCAGGATATAAAATCTATGCACAGAAGTCAGTGGAATTCCTATACACCAACAACAAGACAGAAGAAAGAGAAATTAAGGAGTTGCACCCCAAGCCATAAAATACCTAGGAATAAATCTAACCAAAGAGGCAAAGAATCTGTACTCAGAAAACTATAAAATAAAAGAGAAATTAAGGAGTCGATCCCATTTACAATTGCACCCAAAACCATAAGATACCTAGGAATAAATCTAACCAAAGAGACAAAGGATCTTTACTCAGAAAAGTATAAAATACTCATGAAAGAAATTGAGGAAGACACAAAGAAATGGAAAAATGTTCCATGCTCATGGATTGGAACAAGAAATATTGTGAAGATGTCAATGCTACCTAGAGCCATCTACACATTTAATGCAATCCCTATCAAAAGACCATCCAGTTTTTTCAAAGAAATGGAACAAATAATCCTAAAATTTGAATGGAACCAGAAAAGACCCCGAATAGCCAGAGGAATGTTGAAAAAGAAGAGCAAAGCTGGTGGCATCACAATTCCAGACTTCAAGCTCTATTACAAAGCTGTCATCATCAAGGCAGTATGGTACTGGCACAAAAACAGACACATAGATCAATGGAACAGAATAGAGAGCCCAGAAATGGACCTTCAACTCTATAGTCAACTAATCTTTGACAAAGCAGGAAAGAATGTCCAATGGAACAAAGACAGTCTCTTCAACAAATGGTATTGGGAAAATTGGACAGCCACATGCAGAAGAATGAAACTGGACCACTTTCTTACACCACACACAAAAATAGACTCAAAGTGATTGGAAATGTTAGATTTTGTAGCAGTAAAGTTACATGGGGTACCCATGCAAAAGGGGCTGCCTTAATCATAGCATTTACCCTAACTTGAATAACAGGCATATTCAGGGGATGAATATCCCAGTCATCATAAAACCAATCAAACTAACAAAACACTCCTGCTGTATCATACCACTGGTGATCACATAATCACCCAGGAATCTAAGATTCCTCATCCTTGACCCTTTCATCCTTGCTCTTCTCAAAGAACATGTTTCTGTGAGCCAGGGACTTTCAAGCAAATCTCACTTCACTGACACAAACTACAATTTTGACACCAATTATAATAGGTGGCTTTTCCCCCACACAACAAGTAATTCTGAGACATCTGGGTGTCCCAGGATTCAACTCAATTCTGAAATTACCTTGAAATAGTATTAGATCCCACAGGTTAAGGGTTCAGTCCTACAAGCCTGCCCCATCACCCAGTGTAGATGCCAATCACAGGTCCAGGTTTTCACACATGCTCCTGACCCCCTGGTTATAGATCAGAGGTTCCAACGCCATCTTCTTGGGTTTGATTAATTTGCTAAAGCACTTCACAGAACTCAGAGAAATACTTTATTTACCAGATTATCTGGTTTATTATAAAAGGGTATAACACAGGAACAGCCAATGGAAGAGATGCAGAAGGAAAAGTATGTGGAAAGGGGAACAGAGAGTCCATGCTATCTGAAGGCACTACTCTCCCTGAATTTCCATATGTTCACCATCTGGAAACTCTTCAGGCCCATCCTTTTGAGTTTTTATGGAGCATGATTGATTAAATCATTGATCATTGTTAATTGATTCAACCTCCAGCCCTTCTTTCCTCTCTGCAGGTGGGAAGGATATGGAATTGAAAGTTCCAACCTTCTAATCTCAAGGTCACTCCCCTGGAAATCTGCTCTCATACTTAGGTGTTTTTCAAAAGTCATTTCATCAATATAACAAAAAACACTTTTTATCCCTCACCTCACTTAGGAAATTTTAAGGGTTTTAGAAGCTCTGTGCCAGAAACTGGACAAAGACCTAATACATATTTCTTATTATAAATAACAACATCACACATCTCAACAAATTATTTTTGTAAAATATAGGTGAAAGAAAAAGAGAAATTCTAGTAAAGGATAGCCAGCTTCTTAGGAAATGCCAGAATCTGCTTAGCTGTACTGGATTATTTTCCTAGAAACAATTTTAAAAAATCAATGAATTTAGGGGGAAATGAGACTTTCATTATGAAGTAGAGGAAAACCCATGAAAATGCTTCCAGTCTTCAAAGATTTGCATTATGAGATAAAGTGTATTGTTTAGAGAATATGCCTTAAAGTGTTATTCATGATTCTAACCAATACTCCTACCTTTAAGGTAGCATGATACCTTACATATAAAGGCACAAAAATACTAAATGCCTTTTGAAACTATATAGAAAAATCTAGAAAATGATAGGCAAAATTTCATCTCATTGTTACTTGGTACAGTGGTACAGAGAGAATCCAGGATGTTCTGTCCTGCAACAGATGGTGGACACATAGCCATTGATTCATTATTATTTACACCTTACCCATTTTTTATAAACCCTTATTTAAATTTCATTACTTTTTAAAAAAAGAGTTTAGTGAATGAATAAATTTCAGGAAGATGGCCAATGCTTTAGCATCTTGCTAATACTCTGGCTTTTTGATTTTTAGGCAAATTACTTTAAAAATAATGGATATTTTTTATTTTTATTTTTATTAACTTTCAAATCCCTTGTGACATAGAAGGGTTCAAAATTTAGCAACTTTTAAACTCAATAAAACTAAAGTATAAATACAAGTGACTTGCGAGGGGTCACCAACCTAGAGATTTACCAAAGTCAACTTACGTTGCATTAGTTATAGGCCACTGATTATTCTTGAGTATTAATCACCAATTTCTTCACTGAACTTCAGTGCTGTCCATATGAGTGACTAGCCTAGCCAGCAACTCCAGCTTGGTCCATGCATGGAACATGAGGTGAAGAATTTTATCTTTATACCTATTCCTGAACCAAAAGAGTCACCTGTGTATATAGTGTTTAGATTAATGGAGTAAAGATATCTTAGCTATAAAAAGCTGTTTTTCAGTACTTTGCCTTTAGTGTCCATAAAGAACCATGGAACTTTATGAAGAGTTATTCAAGGCTGAATTACCTTTGGTTGTTTTTAATCCCAAATCAGTTTTGCCAACAATTTTATTTTACTTCCCAGTGATAAATCATTCCTTTGCATTCAGTTACAGAATGAGCCCTTACTGGCTTCTTAAATGAATTTAGAACAGTCCAGTGTTGTTTCAACTTCAAGTGAGTGTAGACCAACAAAAGATAAGACTGCAAAATAAAACGTGTACATTTATTTAGAGTCTTAGGTATTGTAATCTGGGAAACACAGAGTCAACTGAAGTCAAAAGCATGCTCCAGAAAGACAAAGGAGGCTAGAGCTTTTAAAGAGGAAAAAGGGAATTTACATAAGTTGTTTTGAGCAAAATGTGATTGGTGCTGATAGCTATAGTTACACCTATACATGATTGGTTGCTAAGGTTAATGCTGGGCAGAAAGTCCATTTCTGTCCATTCTAACTTGCAACAGATGCCTTGCTTTTAGCTGAGTTCAGCAATTCTGATAATTTGAGGCAGGAGACAAGGTGCACAAACCCCACGTTCTCAATGTACTCTTGGCTCCATTCTAACTACCCCCTTAGCAATGTTTACTCCATTTTATTCTCTCCATATCATATTCTCTCCATATCATATTAAGAACTTTAATTTGTTATTTCAATTTTCTTTTAAAAATTAGGGTTTATGCCATCTGAAGAGAAACCAGAGTATCTGCAAGGAAGGGAAATAAAAGTTATATTGAGAAAAAGATTCTTAAATTTGTTGATGGCACCTGTTTTCAGAGACTGCCTTCTTCTCTAACCTTCTTTAGACTTCTTTTGTTTGTACATATCATCCCTTATAGCACTTAAGCAAGGAAATCTAGTTATTTAAAAAATAAGGGAATTGATTAATTTTAGGAAGACTCTAGTGTCTAATTGAGAGCAAGCACGGCCTGCAACAGGCAGAGTCAGTGCAGACAACTCCACTGAAAGGAAAACTGACTCAGATACAAGAACAGGGCAAAAGCAACACACATAGGATACTCTCCTGAAGTGCCAGGTTCTGGTGAACAGGGGATACTGCACTGCAGGACACCTCAGGACCTCCTCTTCATAATGTCACTACTTTCAAAAATGTAAGACACAACTAACTTTCTTAACACAGAGAAGCAGATGCAGAGAGGCAGACAAAATGAGAGAAATTTATCCCAAATAAAAGAACAGGATAAGGCCACAGCCAGAGATCTAAGTGAAACAGATATAAGTAACAGGCTTGATAGAGAATTTAAAACATTGATCATAAGGATACTCACTGGACTTGAAGAAAGAGTGGAAGACATGAATGAGACCCTTACCACAGAGGTAAGGACTACCATAGTAAAGATAAAGGGCTCAATAAATGAAATGAGAAACAATGCTTGATGGAATGAACAGCAGGCTGGAAGAAACAGAGCAATGAATTAGTGACCTAGAGGCCAGAGTAATGGAAAGTAATCAAGCTGAACAAAAGAGATAGAAAAATTATACAAAACAAGAATAGACTTAGGAAACTCAGTGACTCCATTAAACATAATAACATTTGCATTATAGGAGTCCCAGAAGAAGAAGAGAAGGGAAATGGGGCAGAAAATTTATTTGAAGAAATAATAACTGAAAACTTTTCTGATCTGGGAAAGGAAACAGATATCCAAATCCAGGAGGCACAAGGGATATCCCACCAAAATCAAGAAAATCAGACCCACACTGAAACATATTAAAACTCTTAAAAGCAGCAAGAAAAATAAGTAATTAACTTACAAGGGAAAACCCATAAAGCTATCAAGAGATTTTTAAACGGAAACTTTGCAAGCTAGTATGACAAGTTCAAAGTGCTAACTGGGAAAAATCTGCATCCAAGAATACTCTATCCATCAAGGCTATCATTCAGAATAGAAAGAAACAAAGAGTTTCTCAAACAAATAAAAACCAAAGGAGTTTGTAACCACTAAACCGGCTCTGTAAGAAATACTATGCTGGGGTGGTGGGGGGGGCACCTGGGTGGATCAGATGGTTAAGCATCTGCCTTCAGCTCTAGTCATGATCTCCGGGTCATGGGATTGAGCCCTATGTTGGGCTCCCAGCTCATCGGGGAGTCTGCTTCTCTCTCTCCCTCTACCTCTCCCCTTGCTTGTGCTCTCTCTTTCTCTCATGAATAAATAAAATCTTAAAAAAAAAGAAATATTATAGGGGACTCTTTGAATGGAAAGGAAAGACCAAAAGTGACAGTAAAAAGATAGGAAGCACAAAAGCAGTAAAAATGAATATTCCTGTAAAAAATCAGTCAAGGAAAAAAAGGGATATAAAATATAATAATATATATCTACAATGTGAGGAAGAGAGAAGAAAAGAATGGGTTCAAACTTAAACTACCATCAACTTAATATAGACTGCTATATGTAGAAGAAGTTACATACAAACCAAATGGTAACCATGTATCAAAAACCACAGAGACGTGCAAAAAATAAAGAAAAAGAAATCCAAACATATCACTAAAGAAAATCAAGAAAACATGAAAGAGAGAAAGACAAGAAAAGATTAGAGAAAATCTACAGAAACAACCACAAAACAAATAATAAAATGGCAATAAATACACCTATCAGTGATTACTTTGAATGTAAATTGATTGGACTCAATGTTCCAATCAAAAGACATAGGATGACAAAATGGATAAAACAAGACATATCTGTATGTTACATACAAGAGACTCATTTTAAACCTATAGTCACTTGCAGATTGAAAGTGAGGGGGTGATGGAGAAACATCTATCATGCAAATGGATGTCAAAAGAAAGCCAGAGTAGGAATACTTATATCAGACAAACTAGACTAAAACAAGGCTGTAACAAGAGACAAAAATGTTGCTATATAATAATAAAGAGGACAATCCAACAAGAAGATATAACGATTGCAAATATTTATGCACCCAGCTTGGGATCACCATTCAAATACATAAAACAGTTAAAAACAAACATAAAGGAACTAATCAATAATAATACAATAATAGTAGGGGACTTTTACATCACATGCACATCAATGGACAGATCCTCTAAACAGAATATCAACGAGGAAGCAATGGCTTTGAATGATACACTAGAACAGATGGACTTAACAGTTATACTCAGAACATTCCATCCTAAAACAGCAGAATACACATTCTTTTTGAGTGCATACAGAGCATGCTCTATAATAGATCACATATTAGGTCACAAAACCTGCCTCAACAAATTCAAGAAGACTGAAGTCATACCATGCATCTTTTCTGACCACAACGTTATGAAACAGGAAGTCAACCACAAGAAAAAATCTGGAAAGAGCACAAATACATGGAAGGTAAATAACATGCTACTAAACAATGCATGGGTGAATCAGGAAATAAAAGAAGAAATTAAAAAGTACATGGAAAAAAATGAAAACACAATGGTCCAAAACCTCTGGGATGCAGCAAAAACAGTTGTAAGAGGGAAGTTTATAGCAATATAGGCCTACCTCAAGAAGCAAGAAAAATCTCAAATAAACAACCTAAACAACCTAATAAAAGAACAATAAATAAAACCTAAAACCAGCAGAAAGAAGGAAATAATAAAGACTAGAGCAGAAATAAATGAGATAGTACCTAAAAAACAATAGAACAATGAAACCAGGAGCTGGTTCTTTGAAAAAATCAATACAATTGATAAACTTCTAGCCAGACTTATCAAGAAAAAAGGAGAAAGTACTCAAATTAATAAAGTTACAAACAAGAGAGAAGAAATAAAGCCATTACCATAGAAATACAATCATAAGAGAATATTGTGAAAAACTATATGCCAACAAATTGGACAACCTAGGAGAAATGGATAAATTCCTAGAAACATATAAACTACCAAAACTAAAATAAGAAGAAATAGAAAATTTGAACAAACTGATAACCAGCAAAGAAATTGAATCAGTAATAAAAAAATCTCCCAACAAACAAAAGTCCAGGACCAGATAGCTTTACAGGAAAATTCTACCAAACTTCTAAAGAAGAATTAACACCCATTCTTCTTAAACTATTTAAAAAAATAGAACAAGAGGGAAAACTTCTAAATTTATTCTATGAGGCCAGTATTACCCTGATACCCAAACCAGATAAAGACACCACTAAAAAAGAGAACTACCAGCCAATATTCGTGATGAACATAGATGCAAAAATTCTCAATACAACTTCTTTCTAGATACATCTCCTGAGCCAAAGGAAACAAAAGTAAAAACAAACTATTGCAACTACATCAAAATAAAAAGTTTCTGCCCAGTGAAGGAAACAATCAACAAAACTAAAAGACAACCTACTGAATGGGAGAAGATATCTGCAAATGACATATCTGATAAAGGGTTAGTATCCAAAATATATAAAGAACTTATACAGCTCAACACCCCCCAAAAATAGTCCAACTAAAAAATGCGCAGAACACATGAACAGATATTTCTCCAAAGAAGACATCCAGATGGCCTACAGACACGTGAAAAGATGCTCATCATTACTTATCATCAGGGAAATGCAAATCAAAACCACAATGAGAGGGGTGCCTGGGTGGCTCAGTTGGTTAAGCGACTGCCTTCAGCTCAGGTCATGATCCCGGAGTCCTGGGATTGAGTCCCACATTGGGCTCCCAGGTCAGCGGGGAGCCTGCTTCTCCCTCTGACCCTCTCCCCTCTCACGCTCTTTCTCTCTCTCAATCGCTCTCTCTCAAATAAATAAATAAATAGATAGATAAATAAAAAAAAAACCCACAATGAGATATCACCTTATACCTGTCAGAATGGTTAAAATGAACAACACAAGAAAGGACAGGTGTTGGTCAAGATATGGAGAAAAAGGAACCTTCATGCACTTTGGTGGGAATGCAAACTGGTGCAGCTACTGTGGAAAGCAGTATGAAGTTTCCTCAAAAGGTTAAAAACAGAACTACCCTACTATCCAACAATTGCACTACTGGATATTTACTCAAATAATACAGGAACATTAATTCAAAAGGATGCATGCACCCCTAGGTTTATAGCAGCATTATTTATAATAGCCAAGATATGGAAACAGCCCAGGTGTCCATTGATTGATGAATGGATAAAGAAGAAGTGGTATGCACACACACACACACACACACACACACACACACTGGAATATTATTCAGTCATAAAAAAGAATGAAATCTTGCCATTTACAATGACATGGGTGGAGTTAAAGAGTATAATGCTGGGCGCCTGGGTGGCTCAGTCGTTAAGCGTCTGCCTTCGGCTCAGGTCATGATCCCAGGGTCCTGGGATCGGCTCCCTGCTCGGTGGGAAGCCTGCTTCTCCCTCTCCCACTCCCCCTGCTTGTGTTCCTGCTCTCGCTATCTCTCTGTCAAATAAATAAATAAAATCTTTAAAAAAAAAGTATAATGCTAAGCAAAATAAATCAGAGAAAGACAAATAACATGTGATTTCACTCATGTGGGATTTAAGAAATAAAACAAACAAACAAAGAGAAAAATAAGAGAGAGAGAGACAAACCAAGAAAAAGACTCTTAAGTATAGAGAACAAACTGATAGTTACCAGAGGGGAGATGGGTGGGGGGATGGGTGAAATAGGTGATGGAGATGAAGGAGTGCACTTGTCATGATGAGCACAGGCTGATGTATGGAAGTGTTGAATCACTATATTGTGCACCTGAAACTAATATTATACTGTATGTTAACTAACTGGAAGTAAAATAAAATCAACAAAAAAGAAGACCCTAGGGTCTGAAACCAAAAATCATGTACTGATGTAATCAAAGATGCCATCCAAATCTGAGTTTTTGCTCCCATGTTTAATTTATTCTGTCACTTAAGGTTTATTTTCTCTTTATGTTTCTCCTAATTTAATTATTTTTATGATTATGAAGCCTCTGTAATACAGAATGTTTTTTTTTATTTTTATCTAAAAACATACAATATATTCCCATTTATCATTGAGATTGCTGGACATGAGTTCATGCATACTCATCATTGTATACAGAAATTTAGCAATGTGATGGTCAGTAGAATTAACAGAAAAATGTGATAGTTCCTGTTTATTATATTTAAAATTTACTGCTGATTGGTCTAGTTACATACACAGTAGAATAAAACTCTGTATATAAACTGTGTTTCAAATATTTAAGAATGTTCTGTGATCTCATTTGTAGAACCTACAGTGTTCTTTTAGAAACTATTTTGGCAGAGACAGTGAAGGTGCACAATGGCTGAGCATAGAGATAAGCCTGACATGCAGAGGGGCGTGGCCCTGCTCCTAATCTCACCTTTTATCTGACCTTGAATCGTTTTGGTAATAGATACAATTAGCTTCATAGGTTTTGGGATTTTTGCTTTGTTATTACAATAAACCAAGGTGCACTTAGCATTTGCTCTGTTGTGTTCTATCAAACTCTTTTTTTGTTTTATCTTGTTGTTTTAGAAATGAAACTATTGTTCCATCAAATGTTGAATTCCCAGGATACTATTATTTATAGGAAGAAAAAAGAAAGAAAATAAGGACTCTCATTCCATGTTTCCAGATGCTCTGCTGATACCCAACATGTTGGCAGTAGGTCAGCCAGTTGACATAAGCCTAAAACATTGTCCAGAAACACTATCACTGCCCAATGTTGAAAATGCTTAAGTGACTCTACAGTTGTCCAAAGATCAAATGCCCCCCACAAACTGTCTCCCATTTTCTACCTTTTTCCTACAGTGAGTAGGGCCTTGCACCATCATCCCAGTACCTGTAGCCAACTGTCTTTGGGGACAGAGCACATTCTGCCTTTCTCAGGAGTCCCCAGAGACCTAATAGGGATGAAGTTTCACTCTTCCTGGAGGTAGTGGGAGCAGGGGCAGAGGGCCATCTCTGAGACCAAGGTCCACCGCTAAGAAGATGTATGACCTTGGCAAGTGTTTAGCCTGTCTACACCTCAGTCTTCTCATTTGTAAAGAGGAATACCAATAAGGTTGTTTGAGAATTTCATTAGATAAATCATGTAAAGCATTTAGGGCACTGTCTGAGTAAGTATTCAATAAATTATTTAATAAATTACTCAATTTATTAAAATTACTCAATTTATTGGGTAAGCACTCAATAAATGCTAGCCATAAATATAATTATTACTAACATTAACATTATCTATTGCCATATTCTTTATATGCTGCCTACTAGATTTACAATTTGAATTCATGATTTATAGTCTTTTCTTCTCTCAGGCTTTAACAAATGGGTGGCAATGCCATACAATATATCTAAATGCCTAGTCAATCTTACAGAACTGATGAGTTGCAAACCAGATGAATATGTTTTGGAGAGAAATGTATAGGCGTGAGAAGATAATGATTCTGTAAAAAGAAAATAATTCAAATCTGAGTAGAAAAGGCCTTTTTAACCTTGGCTCAAAATCTACAAGCCATAACTGAAAAAAATAAATGGATAAATTCTACTAAATGAAATAAAAATTTTTGCATGGTATACCAAAGAAAAATCAAAAGATACTTGACAAACTTGGAAAAGTACATTTGCAATTCAATCACAAAATACTAATGTCCTTGATATACACTTTATTACAGAAAAGACCAACGAGTCAGTGGAAAAAAAGAAAAAAGGAAAGGGAGATAAAACAATTAATTAAGGGACCAAACAATACAAATGTTTCTTACACTGAAGGATTCCCAACTCAATCACAATAGGGAAATTCTAATTAAAGTTACCCCAAAATACTGTCTCTTGCCCATCAGATTTGCAGTGTCTGAAGTTTGATGATATATTCTGTTGAAGGCACCTTTGAGCATTGTTGGTGGGCTGGATATTTGTACAACTCCTGTGGAAGGAAATCTGGCATTATATATTAATTGCAAATGCATATTCCTCTGTTCCAATAATCTTACCACTCAGTATTTAACCCACATATATGTGCAAAAATAAAAACTGACATGCTTACAAATTTATTCATTTCAGAATTTTAAACAAGCAGAAAATTAAAAATTAATCTGTGTCCATGAATAAGGCACTGTGTAAGTAAATTGTGATCAGGCCACATAATAGTAAAATTATCATGTGGCTGTTAAAAAGAACATCTCTACTCAGTAATATGGAAGGCATTCTAAATATGTAGAGTGGAAAAAAGCAAAGTTTTCTAGAGGGTGTATGGTATCTCATCACTTGTTTAAAGTAACTGAAGGAAGACTATATATTATTCGTGTTTATTAGTATTTTTATATGCATAAAACTGCTCTGGATGGTCACACAAGACACCAAGAACTCTGACCAGAGGGATCTTGTCAGAGAACCTGCTGTGGATGAGGGTCAGATGGGTTCTTGGTAGGTTCAAGTGTTAAGGCCAACCACCAGTTTGAACAGTGGGTATCTGTGTGTGGGAGTTGGAAAACATTTTGAATATTGTTCCCGAGCTTGGGGTGAAAGGTGCTGATGACAGAAAGGAACTAGAAAGTCACCATCCCATCCTCCTGGCCCAGAGGAGGGACCCAGCTTGCAGCACTGAGCAGCTATGTGCCCCCCACTCCTCACCATCTCCTCCTAGCCCAGCCCTGGTGAGTGCCCACAGACTGACCCGGCCTTGGTGGGAATATTTACACCACAGAAACAGCAAACACCACAAATCGGGGCTCCTTCTTTTCTGAAAGCTGGTAGGTCAACATTTAGCAGCATGGCACTGGAAAAAGCTATCGCAGGTAGGTAACAACCGCAGCATAGCCTCCATGAGACTTGAAAGAATATTTTATCACTCCAATCTCTCCAGGCTTTCTGATGAGCGAGGCTGCCTGTTGCTGCAGAAATCCAATCTAAAGTATGAAAGGGATTCTACACGTGCTGGTTGCAAAGTAGTGATGCTTTGCCAAGTGTCATCAAGCAGGAACTGAAGATACCAGTCAGTGCCCAAACCACAAAACCCAGAAGGATAGAGATGGGAGAAAGTGTCCTGGTGCATGCAAAGTGGGGAGTTCTGGAGTCCATGAGACCTCTTTAATGACAAGATTGAAGACATTTTATGTCCATCCGGCTTTAAAGTTACAGTTCAACAAAGACATGATTGCTGTGGTCAGACCCAGAAACACAACAGTATTACAAGATATGTTTGTCTGCCCCTAAATTGTATAGCATGTGAAAATTTCCTAATGGACAACATTTCTGAGTGTGCTGTCATTTCAGTGATTGCCTTAGATTATTGCATTTCTTCATGAGAGGGGAGAAGCCTGAATCCCTTATACACTGTCATTAAAAACAGTTTCTAAATCATGAGCCCAAGTCAATACCCATAATTCCCATGGACAGCTGCTATATAAGTTACAAAGCTACCACACAGATATTCAGGTTCCATTGAAAAGGAAGTTCAGTATCTTGAGAAAATTTGCTCTTTGAAAGCAGTAGTTATAATATTACACTAAAACTTCAAAGAAAATTGTAAGTTAGCCAGAGGGCAATGTATGGTGAGTGATTTTATTACTTTAATATCAGGATGAAACAGAATTCAACTTTTACTGCTAATATTTAGGCCATGTATACAAAATGAGGTGTTACTTTAATTATCCAGATAATTTCAACCCAAATCTCCAGTAATTTCATTTGGGATTACGCAAAAGCGATCTTTTAGAGCACTGATCTCCAAACTGAATTCTGAAATATGTTGAGCGTATATCCCAGGATATATGAAATTATTCATAAATTAAACATGTTCAATGCTGCACTGATTGCACACATTATTAAAGATATGCAAAACATAACTACAAGTGGGTGCTTGTGTAAAAGGCACACTCAAACTATAAGATAAAATTCTGGGTACATGTTGAAAGGGAGCTGGGCAAATGCATTTCAACACCCTGGGTGGTTCTTACACCATGCTGTGAGAGGCAGAGTGGAGCCTGGGTATTTATTACGTATCATGTTTGCCTTGTCTTCCAGTGACTTTTCATTTTGCAGTCATAATCATTTGTCTGATGAACTAAATCACTCAAATTTCTTGCTACAAGAAGGGAATATTTTAAAAGAATTTCTTTCCCCCAATATTTATAATGTTTGTTACCTGTAATCTTTTCATTAGGAAAAAAGAAAGAGAAAGGAACCTCAATGGAACGTTTAAGAAAAAAATTGTTCTATTTTACCTTTGTAGCTAAAGAAAAAACTTTTATTTTCTTTGGCTTTGTTTCCTGAAAATATAAGATGTTTTATTAAAAATTTATTTAAAACAAAAACTTTTTCCAAGTGAAAAGCATTTCTTCAACACAGAAGAGACAAAAAGCCACAAAGTCTTAAATAAATAAAATGATTAAATATTCCCTAGGAGATATAATATATGCCTAAATCATCCAAAAGAGATTCTATATATGTTTAAATCATCTTATATTAGGGGCGCCTGGGTGGCTCAGTTGGTTAGGCAACTGCCTTTGGCTCAGGTCATGATCCTGGAGTCCCGGGATCGAGCCCCACATCAGGCTCCCTGCTGAGCAGGGAGTCTGCTTCTCCCTCTGACCGTCCCCCATCTCATGCTCTCTCTCTCTATCTCATTCTCTCCCTCAAATAAATAAATAAAATCTTTTAAAAAAATCATCTTATATTAAGTTATATAATTCCAGATAAGTTGTAAAATGAATAATTACTTAGTTTTGGCAAGTTGTGACATATTGTAATGTGTCCAATTTCAGTATAAGCTCTTTTATTTGAATATATACATTTCATAAAACATGTTCAACATCTACTTTTAAGCTTTTCAGGTATATAGGCATATCCTTTGAAATGTTCAATTAAAAAAAATCAATACTTGACCTTTTATTAAATCGAGGAGAAATGAGTCTGAGAAAGTAAAAGGGAAATCTTAAATATTCTTTATATATTGAAAATATCTTTCACATGGTAAAAAAATTATCAGCAAAAATAATTGTTTTTCTCTCCGATGTCTCTGCTTAGTAAAGATAAGTGGAAAAAAAGAAAGAAAAAAGAAAGAAAGGGTACTAGACCAAACATTCAAACATATAAATAGACTATTTAAATATTTAAAGAGACTAAGATCTTCAAAATAATTCTTTAAAAAAACATTTCTTTTAACTTTTAAGAAGATGAGAAGTTTTGTTTTACTTAATTAACTAGTTTTTTAAAGCTAGACTGCTAGTTTTAATTCTGACTTCTCTCTCAAAAGAACTGAACATTTTACTGGGCTCCATGGAAACTCGTACTAATTTGGGAACTTTAAATATTAATGTATACAGTCTATAACACTTTAAATGATTCTAGTATCAAATAGTTTGAATATAAGCATTGATTATATTGGTAATCTTTTCTAAGAAAGCTACAAAAATCAGAGGTCATAAAAGAAAATTTTGATAAATTTGTCCATACAAAATGTAAAAATAAACCTCTGTATCACATAAAGAATATCAATTAAAAATAATTTCTGACAACTTACTATATGTTTATTATGTCTTTATGATAGTTATAATATTTATTATATACTATGTGCTAAGCAAATATTAAATTATTTAATCCTCACAAATAGAAGTATAACAATGTTAAAAATGAAATGAGTTAAAGCTCATTCCTCATTAAAGATATTCACATTTTTAAAAAAATATAAAAATGTTTAATCTAGCAGATTAGTAATGCTGTACATTAATATTACACAGTATTAAGACAGAAAGAATACACTTGCTCATGTACATGTATCACCATTTTGGAGGAAAATATGACAATAACCATAAAATATTTCTATGCATATGTCTTTGATCCAGCAATTCTAAGTTCAGGAATTTGTAAGACTGATGTAATCACACATATGTAGCAAAATAAATAAGCGATGAAAACAATGAAAGGGAAAAAAAATCCACTTTTTGTGTCCCACAGTAAGGAACTGGATAAGTAAATTGTGTATGCTCAGAAAAAATGAATTCTACAGGGGCACCTGGGTGGTTTAGTTGGTAAGCATCTGCCTTCAGCTCAGGTCATGATCTTGGGGTCCTGGGATCGAGCCCCACATCAGGCTCCCTGCTTAGCAGGGAGCCTGCTTCTCCCACTCCTCTGCCCCTTCTCCTGCCCGTTCTCTCCCTCTCTCAAATAAATAAATAAAATCTTAAAAATATAAATAAAAATTTAAAAAAGAATTCTACACAACTATTAAAAAATAAAATTCTGGGGATGCCTGGGTGGCTCAGTCAGTTAAGTGTCTGCCTTCGACTTAGGTCATGAATCCAGAGTACTGGGATGGAGCCCCATGCTGGGCTCCCTGCTGAGCAGGAAGCCTGCTTCTCCCTCTCTCTCTGCCCCTCCCCCTGCTGTGCTCCTTTTCTCTCTCTCTCAAATAAATAAATAAAATCTTTAACAAACTGAAATTCTGTGTTATATCTACTGCTATGAAAAGATTTCTGGAATACATTGTATTTCATACAGTACATAAAAACCAAAGTGCAGAACTCTGTGCTGCTAGGCCCAGTGGCCCAGGATCATGTTGGGTCCCAAGCATGGGCACAGACTCTATGTACTGTGGCTTGGGCTTCAGCCCTCTACGTGGGACCAATGGTCGGGCATGGAAGGCACATTCATTTTTCACATCAACTCCTATACTGTTTGAAATTTCACCATTGACATGTATGATTGTATTAAAACAATAAGAATTGCTAAGATACTGAGGGGTGTCTGCTCTGTGACAGTGTCCTGCCTCCCCTTCAGTGTGGTTGTACTCAGGTCATGGTTGTGCTATTTGACCCCCATGGCTGAAGTTGACTGAACCAGTGGTGGATGCTTGATTCTTCCAGATCCAAACAAATTCTCTCCTCCAAGGAATCTGTGATTGAGGCTAAATGAGAACAACTGGTGAGTGTGAAATTGTTATTGAAACTGAGCTGTATAACTGAGTGAGAGCAGCCATATTATTTCCTGAACATGAAAAGAAGCAAGATAACTGGGAGGAAGATGGAGGCAGAGAGAAAAGTTGAGATAGATGATGAGGGAGAAGGAGGAAGGGAGAGAGAAAGGAGAGGGAGGGAGAGAGAAGAGACATGTAAGAGAGAAGCAGGAAGCAGAGGTCAGGAATCCCAAACAGAAGGACAGTGGCCCCAGGCAGCAGGAGGGGGGTATTCTCATTTCAAAATAGTTCTACTCCATATTTCCAATTCCTCAAGTCTGACTCTCTTTCTTTTCTATTGGGTTCCTTTTTTATCCTTTTAACATTATTTTTCTGTTTAGAGTAACTCAAGTGCATTTCTGTTCTTTGCAACCCATGTCCCTGACTAAACATGTAGCATTGTTTTTCTAATACTTGTTGAAGGTTGCCAACCATAGCTTGTTTGTCTCCAGCCCTTATTTCTATTACAAAGCTTAAACTCCATCCTCTTTCTACTGTCTTAAATGCACTATTTACCTAGGAACTTGAATTCAATTTAGTGAAAACTGATATAGTCACCTTTCTCCTCAAAATATACTCCCCTTATTAAATCCCCCATGTACTGAAGGAATGCCATAATCTTACCCCAGCTTA
Source organism: Neomonachus schauinslandi (assembly GCF_002201575.2). Lineage (NCBI taxonomy): Eukaryota > Metazoa > Chordata > Mammalia > Carnivora > Phocidae > Neomonachus > Neomonachus schauinslandi. The sequence goes on along the minus strand of NC_058406.1, from coordinate 107,482,147 downwards.
AACCTCAGTCATCTTTCAGACTTTGCATGGCCTCATTTTCTTCAATATATGGGGACTCAAGATGTGGTTGATTCTACTTCTCAAGTATGTCTTACCTCCTCACCATCTCCTCTACCTCAGTTGGTCTCAAATAGACCATTGAAAAGTCTTCTGGTTGTCATGATGATTCAATTTCTTACCCCCTAGATAAAGATTCTTAAAAAGATATGCTGACCATTTTCTCAAAATCTTCATTATATTATTATGATTGATTACCTATAATGAGTTAAGCCTTACATTGGTTGTTGGGGATAAATCAAAGAACAAAAAGCAAAAATCCTTCTTTCAAAGATGAATACTGACAGAAGATAAATACTTTATTTTATTAAAGCTGAGATGTCATCTTTTATTAGATACAATGGAGAAAAATTAATTATAACAGCTAAAATTCTATGGGTTATAAGGGTATCCTGAGCATCCTGATTTCAGAGTTGTTAAAATGTGAAAAAAATGTTAAATTGATTAAATGTATGTTATGCAAGATAATAATAAGTGGATACATGTGAAGGGGAAATTAAATAAAACAAAAGGTAGATAAGTGTCCAGGTAGTCACTGACAAGTCCTGAAAGAGAGGCAGACAGTTGAATGAAGATAAGAAGGAAATGTCTGATCTTTTTGGATCAGCTTTGTGAACACTGGAGAGAAAAATCCCTACCATTTTCCAGAAGAAATAGTGTGTGCAAGGGCCTTGAGGCTGGACAATACAATGTTCTTAAAGAGCAGCACAGCAGTAGGCTGAGCAGAGCGTGCAGGGAGAGGAGACGGGAGTGCGGTGAGTGGTCAGAGAATGAAGAGTGCAGTTACATGGCACACAGCCTCTGAGTGAGGCAGAAGCTACATGATTTTGACCCAACTTTTCACTTCACCAGGATCACCCTGGCTGAAAAGAAGCAAGAGCAGTTAGAAGCCAGTTGCAATAATCCCAGTGGAAACTGACAGTGGTTTGTACCAGAGTGGTCAGATGAAATTTCCCCTAAAGTGAGATGGAGAGGAATACGAGACAAGGAGGCTTAGGGAACAGTTCCAGATTCTCAGATGTGGCCTAAGTTTGCAATGCCTATAGGATATCCAATTGAATCTGTCAATAAGGCAATTGGATAGGGCAGTCTAGAAGTTAAGGGAGAGATCCTGAATGGTGATACAAATCTGGAAGTCATCAGTGTGTAGGAGGCATTTCAATCCTGAAGACTGGGTGAGTCTCTTAGCAGTGAGCAGGGATAAAGATAAAACAGAGCAGAGAATCAAGGACTGAGATCAGAAGTGCAGGGCTTGGAGGTTAGGAATATGGGTAGGAGCCATCAAAGGAGATCCAGAGAGGGGCCAGAGAGGCTAGAGGAAGGGGTGGAGGTGAAGGGAGGGAAAGAGAGAAAGGAAGGGCACAGAGGGGATGGGAGGGGAGGTTGGGGGAGGAGAAGTTCAGGGAAGGGGAGGGGAGGGAAGAGAAGAGAAGGGTTAGGAAAAGAAGGGGAATAATAAAACAAAATAAGATAAAGACAATCCAAAAATAAAAACAAATATAAAAACAAATGAAGAAACGGGCAAATGTGATACTCCAGGAGCCAAGTGGAAAAGGTTTTTCAAGAAGGGGAAGAAGCACTTGGGTGGTTCAGTTGGTTAAGCATCCCACTCTTGATTTCAGCTCAGGTCATGATCTTAGAGTTGTGAGATCGAACCCCGCCAATGCTCTGTGCTTGGGTGTGGAGCCTGCTTAGGATTCTCTCCTCGTCTCCCTCTGCCCCTCCCTGCCTCTTTAAAAAAAGGGCCTTCTTTAAAAAGAAGTGACCACTTTGCTAAATGTTACTTATTGGTCACCAGGATGGGGACTGGGAATTAAGGATTGATTTAACGACATTTAGGCCATTACTGAACTTCATAAAAACAATTCCAGAGGCTCTACTGGAGTGGGTTTTACAAGAAATTGGGGACCATAAGTATGTACAACTCATCTCAGAAGTGTTTCCATAAAGTGAAAAAAACAAATGGGGTGGCACTTATAGGGAAAAGGTGGTTCTTTTGAGATGAGAGAAATTACAGCATATTGTTATGGTGATAAGAATGATCTGATAAAGAGGGAAAAGCTGATCATGCAGGGCAATGAGTGGGGATGACTAAAGATACACTGATAAGCGGGAAGGAAGGGTTGGGATCTAGTGCACAAGTGAAGCATTTGTTCTGGCCTAAGAGGGGAAGCACTTCCTCCACAGTTACAGGAAAGCAGGTATATCACTGGGCAAAGATAGAGTCCACTCATATGTCTGTGCCCACATTCATGGCTTACCCGCAGAAATCACTAGAAATCCAATGATACTTCCTCACCCGCTTCCAAGTGACTCCCCACTTAACACTGGCCACTTTTCTGGGGATGTGCTAAACCACCTGATTCCTCATTCATTCACTTGTTAACATGGCATTGAATGCCCTAGGCCAGGCATTATTGCAGCCAATTAGGATATTGTAGTATAGCAAGCAAAACTCCCTGTGCTCATGGGGGCAAGAGACAGATAATAAACAATAAACATGATGTGATATGCTAGAATGGAATAAAATGAGCAAAACCAGATAAGGGATTGGCAGTGCTAGGTCATCTGTGTCTAGAATCTTTTTTTCCACATTCCTTCTCTATCTTCTGAAATCCTAGTAACCTCTAAAGTTTGAAAATAAAAATTGACTCCTCCATGATGAAACTTTCCTGAATTTACCATACCCCCCAAAATGTGATCCCTCTCTTCAGTCAATCCCCAAAGCACACTGCAGCTATTCACAACCAACCCCTATAAGCCATGCTGTGTGTTTTTATTCAATTTCCCCTTTGTAAATATCTTATTTTCCTTACTTGACAATAAAATACATGTGGTTAGAAACTATGTCTAGATTTTTGTCCCCCAAGACAATAATTATCTGCTTTGCCAGGTTATACTTTACTGTAGTTTTGAGGAATGAAGCCCTTATATATGAGGACAACTTTCAGAATTCCAAATCCTTATAAAAGCAAATAGAACACAATATTGTTGTTTATATTCACTGTACTGTGCATATTACACCTTTAGGGCTTATTTATAACTCATAATAAGTTTGTATACTTTAACAACATCTGTCCTATCCCTCCAACTCCCATCCCCTTGTAACTATCATTTTATTTGTTTTTATGAATTTGGCTTTTTTAGATTCCACACATCAACAATATCATATAGTACTTGCTTTTCTCTGTTTGATTTATGTCACTTAGCATAATGTTCTCAAGTTCCATCCATGTTATTACAAATGGCAGGATTCCCTTTTTCCTCATGGCTGAATAATATTCCATTAAATATATGTACCACATCTTCTTTATCCATTCATCCCATTGATGGGCAATTGGGTTGTTTCCATATCTTGGTTATTGTAAATAACACTGCAGTGAATGTGGGAGTGCATACATCTCTTCAATGTCCCATTTTCATTTCCTTTGGGAATATACCCAGAAGCAGAATTGCTGGATCATATGGCAGATCTCTTTTTAACTTTTTGAGGAACATCCCTATTGTTACTATAATCATCAAACTAGCCAAAAGACTAGAACTTAATTATTCCAACAACTAAAAAGAAATGGTAATTACGTAATGTGACAGGGGTGCTAACTATAACTAGGATGGCAATCATATTACAATATATAAATATACCAAATGTACATGCTGCACACCTTAAATTAATGCAGTGTTTTCTATCAATATCTTTAAATTAAATATATCTTTTTAAAAAAGCAAATAGACAATCAATTTAGTGTCTGAGAGAGGCAATTAACTAAAAGACAGCATTCTTGGAAATCTAGTTTTTGTTTTGCCTCTACTAACTGCCTTTTTTGCATGAGTCATTTTTGTCACCCAAGATCTGAGGTCTCTTCTCATAAAATAATATGGTTTTATGATCTAGAAATTGCTAAATTGTGTTTCATGAAGCCCCAGAGTCTCAGAATGACTCAGAAATTACCTTGAAGGTGACAAAGCCTGGTTTCTCTCACTTCATTTTTTTTTTTTTTTTTTTTTTAGAGAAAGAGACTGCACACACACATGTGAGCAGGGAAGGGAGGGACAGAGGGAGAGGAAGAGAGAGAGAATTTTAATCAGGCCTGGGGCTTGATCTCTGACCCTGAGATCATGACCTTATCTTACCCAGCTTAGCCACCCAGACACCCCAGATCTCACTTCATTTTTTAATCAGAGCAACTCTATTTGTACATTTCTATATAGGAACTTCATGCAAGATGTTGAATAAAGTGTTAACATGCCAAAAAATTGAAAACACATGAGTTAGGTAATATCTCAAATTCCCTTTAGACATAAATGAATGTTCTACACATATGAATGGGGTCTGAAAGAATTTCCCCAACATGCTTAGATTAATTAATTAATGATCAATTATTTAAAATAAAAATGTGTTATCTGAAAAGTTGAAAACATTAAAACATAACTATCCAAGTGTAGATTTACTGTATTTAGTTTATTCATTTAACAAGCCAATCATCTAACTGGAGCCTTAGAGAGCAGGACCCAGGACCCATGAGACTCGGAGAGGGGCAGAGAAAAGTGGGCAGACCCCACCCTAGGTGGGGACCATTGTCCTATAAAAGCAAGGAATCATGCTTCATTCATTCCATCATCTCTATTATAAACCCCACAGAGAAAATGTAGTCAGAAAGCTACAATAAAAGTAGTCATTATTCAAAAGAGAAGAGCTACCACCTATGTCAAAACTGTAACAAGGTACATGAGAAAATCCAATCTCACCTCCCATCCTGAGGTTCACATCTGAAACTGCTAGACTACTCCTCTTAGAGTGGGAAACTTGCTCTCAAACCCACCTTCCTTTCTTAAGAACCATCCTCTAAGTCTCCTTCCATTGGAAATCACAAACTCCAAGAAAAAACATTTCTAAATCCCCAGTCCATTTTTAATAGATATCATTTGATATTCATTTATGCAAAATGGTTTTTTTAACATCTTGCAACATCTTGTAACATCTCTAAAGATGTTATTCTAATGATAACAAAGAAGCAACTCAAATCCTGCAGTCACCTAGAAGCACCTTCCTGCTTCCCACTTGATACTGGTAAGGGACTTGTCTCTGGTATGTCAAAGCTTCAGAGGAGATTAATGTTATTTTGATTTGTAAGGTCTCCAGGTCACTTATCAAATTTCTCAGCACTCACAAATTTCCTCTGACATGTCATTGCCATACTGGTCCACAAATATGTCACGTATATTAATTTTGTTTTAAATTGACTATGTGCATGGCAGGGCAGCCAATTAAAAATGACAAAGCAATATGGTTAAGAAATAAATGTCAAAAAATAAGATTAGGCATTGCTTGGATAATCAAGTTACCTAGAGGTGTCTGTTTAAGCATGCATCAAATTGCTGGTGCCTACATTTATAACAAATACTAGACAAAATCTAAATCAGATGTGAGATCTTCAGTGAAGATCAAAGTGAAAGTATAGCAAATTTTAGATACTGAGGACATTAAACAGTCTCTCTCTCTTTCTCTTCCTTTCTCCCTCTTTCATAAACACACACACACAGACACACACACAAACACACATTGCTATTATTAGATGTGGAACCCTGCCTAAGTGAGTTACTATAATATTCTGAATGTCACCCTAGGCTTTCCAGTGCTTTTTCACAGTGGAGTAATGGAGGTAGTGTGGATTCCAAAATCAGGTGTGTGATGTCTGAGTAGTCATTTCCGCTCCTTGGTCCTCAGTTTCCACACGGTTAAATGGGGGTGAAAATACCCATCTTGATGTATTGCTACAAGAATCAAATATGACAGAGTGTATTTTAGGCTGGTCAATAACATATAAATGTGTGAAAACTAATTACTAATATGGCATTAGCTGAATACTGATAGGCATAGTGTTCACATACACATACACATGAATAAATACATTTGTCTTATTTATTATGTATGTTAAATACAAGACAACAGGCCCAAAATGGAGTCACTTATGCTAAGCTCCATGTCACCAAATTGAGACTTAATTACAGTTTTGGCTGTGCCAGAAATGGAATCTTAATCCAGTTAGTCAGAAGTTGCCTGATCAGCAGTAATTTTAAAAATCTGCCTGATAGATTTCTGCCATTCCCTATAGGAGAGTGACCTAGCCATAACCAATACACTCTTTCCCTTAGTATAACTTCCTTTTTTTTCACTCCCTTCTGCCTATAAAAGACTCATTGTCTACAACTCCTCTGAGCTCCTTTCTCTATGCTAGATTGGATGCTGCACATTTTATGAATCATTGAATAAAACCAATAAGATCTTTAAAATTTACTCAGTTGAATTTTGTTTTTGACACATATAATGTTTTTTGATTTTTTTTATTATATTAATCAGCATACATTACATCATTAGTTTTTGATGTAGTGTTCCATGATTCATTGTTTGCATATAACACCCAGTGCTCAATGCAGAACGTGCCCTCTTTAATACCCATCACCAGGCTAACCCATTCCCCCAACTCTCTCCCCTCTAGAACAGTCAGTTTGTTTTTCAGAGTCCATAGTCTCTCATAGTTCATCTCCCGCTCCGATTCCCCCCTTCATTCTTCCCCTCCTGCTATCTTCTTCTTTTTTTAAACATATAATGTATTATTTGTTTCAGATTTATTTAATAAATATGTTAAAATATTATTTATTATTTTTGAAAGAGTTATCATTCCTAATCCTTGCAGAAAGAGAATGGAATTGTTTTGGGTATAGACAGGGCTTTTTCGATGTAGAAGCAACTTACATGAAGACCAATTCAGGAGCTAGAATTTCTTGGTTATTCCCAAATCTACCCAAATAAAACTTCAAAATGTCACGTTCTTCATCAGAAAAGAAAAGCTATCTATAATAATTTACCTTTGTGATTATTTTACAATTTTATTTGTGATTTCTACAGATAATGAATTCACTTGCTCATTATCAATAGTAATATGACAACGATTACTTTTGTTATTTTAAAATAACAGACCAAAATCCCTGATGAACAAAAAGCCCACACCGAATATTATTCTCAATGGGGGAAAACAGAGCATTTCCTCTAATGTCAGGAACAGACAGGGATGTCCACTCTCACCACTGTTGTTCAACATAGTATTAGAGGTCCTAGCCTCAGCAATCAGAAAACAAAATGAAATAAAAGGCATCCAAATAGGCAAAGAAGAAAACAAGCTCTCACTTTTCACAGATGATATGATACTCTATGCAGAAAACCCAAAAGACTCCACCCAAAAATTGCTATAACTCATACAGGAATTCAGCAAAGTGGCAGGATATAAAAATCAATGCACAGGGGCACCTGGGTGGCTCAGTCATCAAGTATCTGCCTTTGGCTCAGGTCATGATCCCAGGGACCTGGGATCAAGACCTGTATTGGGCTCCCTGCTCTGCAGGAAGCCTGCTTCTCCCTCTCCCACTCCCCCTGCTTGTGTTCCGTCTCTTACTGTGTCTCTCTCTGTCAAATAAATAAAATCAAAAAAATAAAATCAATGCACAGAAATCAGTCATATTTCTATACACTAACAATGAGACAGAAGAAAGAGAAATTAAGGAGTCAATCCCATTTATAATTGCACCAAAAACCATAAGATACCTAGGAATAAACCTAACCAAAGAGGCAAAGGATCTGTACCCAGAAAATGATAGAACACTCATGAAAGAAATTGAGGAAGTCACAAAGAAATGGAAAAACATTCCATGCTTATGGATTGGAAGAACAAATGCTGTTGAAATGGCTATGGTCCCTAGAGCAAGCTATACATTCAATGCAATCCCTATCAAAATACCATCAACTTTTTTTTCACAGAGCTGGAAAAAGTAATCCTAAAATTTGTGTGGAACCAGAAAAGACCCTGAATAAACCAAAAGAATGTTGAAAAAGAAAACCAAAACTGGTGGCATCACAATGCCTGACTTCAAACTCTATTACAGAGCTGTAATCATGACAACAGTATGGTACTGGCACAAAAACAGACACATAGATCAATGGAACAGAACCCAGAAATGGACCTTCAACTCTATGGTCAACTAATCTTTGACAAAGAAGGAAAGAATATCTAATGGAAAAAGAACAATCTTTTCAATAAATGGTACTGGGCTGTCACATGCAGAAGAATAAAACTGGACCATTTCTTTACACCATACACAAAAATAGACTCAAAATGGATGAAAGACCTAAATGTGAGACAGGAATCCATCTAAATCCTAGAAGAGAACACGGGCAGCAACCTCTTTGACCTCAGCCTCAGCAACTTCTTGCTAGAGATGTCTCCAAAGTCAAGGGAAACAAAAGCAAAAATGGACTATTGGAACTTCACCAAGATAAAAAGCTTCTGCACAGCAAAGGAAACAGTCAACAAAACTAAAAGGCAACCTACAGAATGGGAGAAGATACTTGCAAATGACATAGCAGATAAAGGACTAGTATCCAAGATCTATAAAGAACTTATCCAACTCAACATCCAAAAAACAAATAATCCAGTCAAGAAATGGCAGAAGACATGAAAAGACATTTCTCTAAAGAAGACATACAAATGGCCAGCAAACGTGAAAAAATGCTCAACATCACTTGGCATCAGGGAAATACAAATCAAAACCTCAATGAGATACCACCTCACACCAGTAAGAATGGCTAAAATTAACCACTCAGGAAATGACAGATGGTGAGGAGGAGAAAGGGGAACTCTCTTCTACTCTTTGTGGGAAGGCAAGCTGGGGCAGCTGCTCTGGAAAACAGTATGGAGGTTCCTCAAAAGGTTGAAAATAGAGCTATCTATGACCCAGAAGTTGCACTACTAGGTATTTACCCTAAAGATATAAATGTAGTGATCTGAAGGGGCACCTGCACTCCAGTGTTTATAGCAGCAATGTCCACAATAGCCAAATTATGGAAAAAGCCCAGATGTCCATCGACAGATGAATGGATAAAGAAGATGTGATATATATATATATATACGTGTGTGTGTGTGTGTGTGTGTCTGACACACACATACACACACAATAGAATACTACTCATACATCAAAAAAGAAATCTTGCCATTTGCAATGATGTGGATGGAACTAGATAGAAGGTGTTATGCTAAGTGAAATAAGTCAATCAGAGAAAGACAATTATCACATGATCTCGCTGATAAGTCAAATTTAAGAAACAAAACAGAGGATCATAGGGGAAGAGAGGAAAAAATAAAACAAGACAAAATCAGAGAGGGAGACAAACCATAAGAGACTCGTAAGCCTAGGAAACAAACTGAGGGTTGCTGTAGGGGAGAGGGGTGGGGGGGATGGGTGATGGACATTAAGGAGGGCACGTGATGTAATGAGCACTGGGTATTATATAAGACTGATGAACCATTGACCTCTAACTCTAAACCAATAATACATTATATGTTAACTGAACTTAAATAAAAATAAATAAATAAAAACATTAACAACAAAAAAGAATGAATCAAATGTACTGCATATTCTAGTCTAATTCTTTCATGAAGTAAAAAAAAAAGTGTCAAACAATAAAACTTCCATTTTTAGTGAGAAGTTAATTTCTATAAACATGCAAGTTAATAAACTTTTAAATAGGTATTCATTTATTTTAAAAAAGGGCGAATTACACATAGATAGCATGGAGGCTCTCAAGTCACTACTGAATGGCATCAACAGTTGTTTTCATAAGTAAATTACACAGGTCTTGACTTGTTCTCTACCTGGATACAAAGTTCAAAAACAAATCCTGTAAGGACCACATTTTTAACTATTTCAAATGGTAAAGATTAAGAACAATCAGATAAATACAAATTCACACCATTTCTTATTTCAGAAGTGTGCAGAACATTACAGGATTTACTAAAAAACTAAAAAAAAAAATCTCTGAATATAGAATGTATCATCATGTTATCTGAATTGAAAATATAAATTAAGCCCAACATGTCTATTTTTAATAATATGTCATTCATTTGGTATTCTACATTATTTCCTTTATATTTTATTGCTTGCCAGTCAGAGATAATTTAAGTTTAGGTGCTTAAGAAAAATATGAGCCTTGGGATGCCTGGGTGGCTCAGTCGGTTAAGCGTCTGCCTTCGGCTCAGGTCATGATCCCAGGGTCCTGGAATCGAGTCCCGCATCAGGCTCCCTGTGGAGCAGGGAGCCTGCTTCTCCCTCTGCCTCTGCCTTTCTCTCTCTATCTCTCATGAATAAATAAATAAAATCTTTAAAAAAAAAAAAGAAAAATATGAGCCTTTTAATTACTATACTTCTTGAGCTTAAAATAATTAATGCCTTGCTGTATTTATAAGCAATTGCAATATGACTATATATGGAAATAATAACAAGAAGTCTGAGGTTTTATCCTTAAAGAAATTTAAAACATTTTGAAGCAAATTCTTCTTATCGGGAAATCCTACAACTCTTATGAAGCAGAAAAGCTTTCCTGACAATTTGGAAAATGGAAATTGGTTTTAATTTTACCTTTGATATTATTTTATCCCATTTCAACAAGTATTTATTGGATGTGCCAAAAATTATTTAGCACTGTGGGGTTTTTTTTAAAGATTTTATTTATTTGAGAGAGAACAAGAGTGAGAGAGAGAATTGAGAGTGCACAGAGGGAGAGGGAGAAGCAGGATCCATGCTGAGCAGGGAGCCCAACACAGGGCTCAATACCAAGACCCTGAGATCATGACCTGAGCCAGAGGCAAATGCTCAACCAACTGAGCCAACCAAGTGCACCTAGCACTGTGTTTTGAAAACATTAATTTGGTATGGCAGGTCTGAGATTTCCTGGGTGAATTCCCTAACCTGTCACTTTCCTTTAACCCATCAATAATAAATGATCACCTGCTGTTTGCAGACCATCAGAACTACAATATAGTTGAGGGATGGATTAAAAACTTTAAAAAGTTTTGAAAGAGAGTTCAAAAAAGAATATAAGAAAAATTCGGGCGCCTGGGTGGCTCAGTTGGTTAAGCTACTGCCTTCGGCTCAGGTCATGATCCTGGAGTCCCAGGATCGAGTCCCCTGTTGGGCTCCCTGCTCTGTGGGGAGTCTGCTTCTCCCTCTCCCGCTCCCCCCTCTTGTGCTCTTTCTCTCTCTCACTCTCTCTCTCAAACAAATAAATAAAATCTTAAAAAAAAAGAATATAAGAAAAATTAAAATGTAGTCTGTATTAATTGACAAAAGAACTATATTTCTTATATTTAGTAAAGAAGTTTGGAGGGGCTGATTGCTTTGGGAAGAGAAGCATTGCTTTGAGAAGAAAGACATCTTTAGAAGAGAAGGAGGGAATTTTGTGAGGAGAAGGGTTGTAGTAAATGGGCTTGGAAAGCACATCAGAGACCACAGCACACAACAGGAAGGAGGCAACGTTGCAGGTGCAGGTTTGAAAGAAGTAAATGAGAGATCAATGCCCCATTTAACTTGCTTGACCTCAGAGTCCAGTGTCAGCTCAACTTAGAGCCTACTGATCAGTGGGGCTGCCCCAGAAAGACAACTTGGAAGGACAAAAACATAGAGCCATGTTTCATTCACCATTTAGAGAACTGAATACAATTGAGAGCCTCAAGCAAATTCAGATATAAATCCAGTGAAAAAATCTGCTAGTAACACAGATGAAAGTACCTACTATGTGTGTGTCTGGCCCTGGATTAGGTGACTAATACATACCGTCTGCTTGAATGCTGACATAAACAACATTTGTTACCATCACTTCAAGTTAAAGACCTTTAATATTTAAGAAAAGTGGTTGGGGTGCCTAGGTGGCTCAGTTGGTTATGCATCTGCTTTTGGCTCAGGTCATGATCCCAGGGTCCTGGAATAGAGCCCCACATGGGGCTCCCTGCTCAGCAGGGAGCCTGCTTCTCCCTCTCCCTCTGCCTGCTGCTCTGTCTACTTGTGCTCTCTCTCTATCTCTGTTAAATAAATAAATAAAAATTTTCAAGAAAAGTGGAATAAACCTTATAAATAAGCAAGAAAATCATAATTCTCTCCCCATTCTCCCTTTACTTTTTATATATTTATAGTTATCTTAAAAGCAGAATGATATCTACCTAAGAACATTTTTTTTTGTTTCTTTCCTAGTTCAGTAGTTCTCAAACTTTATTTTGCATAAAAGTTATCATAAACAAAATCATATATTCCTTACTTTCTATGTGATACAATTTGTTTTCACGTGCAATTTTGAGATCACTCAGTTTTCACCATGATGATTTTGAAACACAACAGAAGCTTGTGTTTCCATCATCATGAGAAATAAGCCTGTGAATGTACTTGAAGCAAAATCATGAGGTCCTTAACTGCCATATTCCCATTGGTACTAAAGAGACTTGAAATGTTTTTTGAAGGGGCATGAAATGTTTTCAGACAAAAAAAACAAAACAAAACAAAAACATGGTAACAGATTTGGAAAAAAAAAGAGAAAGAAAGAAAAAGAAAAAGAAAATCACAATCAATCCAGAAGAAAGGAAAACAGGATGCTATTTCTATCAATATGTAACTATGATTGTAGGAACAAGAATGTGATGGAAAGAAGGACATTCCAGGAAATTACATTATCTCCATAGGGCTTAAAGTAAGTGCTCACTGACAGTATCCTAATTCAGGCACATATCTTTTCACACTGGATTAATGTATTCACCCAAAGGGTCTTCTGCATATGGTTCTAATTTAGTCAAATGTTTACAGACACCATCAGAGTTACTTTTTTAGAATATAATTCTGATCCTTTTACTTTGCTACTTAGAATGCTTTGCTGCAACCTTACCTTCCTGGGACTAAATTATGCAGTGTTCTGCATGTTCTCACCCCTTTTTCCTCTCTCCCCCACAGCCATGTTTCAGTCATTCCTAACTATTTGAAGACACTCAATCATGTACTCTGTCTCATACCTCTAGGTTTTGAAGAAATGTGTCCCAGATGTGGAAGGGGTGGGTTGGGTGGTAAGTCAACCCTATATTTAGAGAACAAGGAATGGCATCCATTGGCATCTCAGATATAGCTTGTTCTCAGTAGAACCTGTGCTCTTCCAGGCTTAGAAGCTGTCCTCCTCTGCTAGAACATTGGTTATTCTCTACAGTGTGTTTATTCAGTGTTATCTTCCCTGGTACTTTATGAGCAATTTGAGGGAAAAAAAAGACTATTTTTTAATTCATCTTACAGTCCACAGATTTCAATATCAGTTCATAGTAGGTGTGCAATGTTTGATTAATTGAATTCAACTGAATGAAATTAAATAGTTAGAAGAACAGTAAAAATCTTGTTTGTCCCAGAATCTTTTGCTCTACTATTAAATATTTAAAATAAATAAATAAAATACTAAAAATAAAAAAGAAGAAAAAGAAGAGCTATATTGTACTTTGTTTAAAATGTGGTCCCTAACTCCTGGTCCTGACAAGAGGTCATACCCATTTCTTTCCTCTCCTCCCTGCTAAATTACATCTATGAGCTCTGGAAATGGGCCTGACTCCTCTCTCCAACCTAAGTTTATAGAGGCAAATGGAAGGGAATACTAAGAAGGATTTAGATATAAGTGCCCAATTCTAGAAGCCTTTTTGACTCTGTGGGCCTGAGGATCCCATCCTGTACCCAGAGAAAAGAGGGAAGCCAGTGGTAATGGCAGAGGGGATCCAACCACAATAAGCACCCAGCCAGAAAAGCCCACTGAGACAATAATCAGATTCCCCCTCACTCACAGATAGATACCTGAGGTCAACCCACCAAAATCTCTTCTGTCCTCTCAGGCAACACTAGAAGAGACCACTAAAAGCACCAACACCACCACACAAATAAAAAAGACTAAAATTGCTTTGCAAAGACTCTGAAAATTAAACTACCTTTGTAATCAAAACCCACAAAAATAGTCCAATATCCATGTGCTAAACCTAAAGAGGATGACTATCTACTAAAATAAAATATTTAAATAGTACCCAGAAGCACCTAAAATAATAATCAAGTGTATAGGTTACAATAGAAAATCACCCAACATACTAAAAATCCGGAAAATCACAACTTGAAATGAGAAAATAATCAACAACACCTCAATAAATCAGGTAGTGGGGATAATCTGAAGGATTTAAAAGCAGTCATCACAAAAAGTTTCAACAGTCACAAATTCTCTTGAAACAAATGAAAAGATTATGTCTTACCAAAGACATTAAAATTATAAAAAAGAATCAAATGGAAATTATAGAACAAAAAATACAATAACAAGTAAAAACAAAAATAAAAATCTCAACATATGGGCTCAACAGAAAAATGGAGGCAACAGAGGAAAGAACAAATGAACTTGAAGATGAACAATGGAAATTACCCAATATGAACAACAGATGGCGGAAAAAGTGGAGTGTCAGGGCCCTGTGAGATAATAAAAGATCCAACATTCATATCAATGCAGTCTCGAGGAAGAAGAAAAAGAAAGGAGAATGAAATTACATGAGAAGTAATCATGGCTGAATGTCCTAAATTTTCTGAAAGACACAAACAATTTGAAGATGAGTGAACCCAAATCAGATAAAACCAAAGGAATCCACATCAAGAGCCATCATTACTTTTCCATGATATTCCAAAGATATTCCATGCAAATGGAAACCAAAATAAAGGAGAAGAAACTATGAGGTCACTACATAATAAAGTAGAATAGAGAACCCAGAAATAAACCCATGCATATATAGTCAACTAATATCCAATCAACTAATACATACAGACAACTAATTTTTGACAAAGACTCCAAGAACCCATAGTGGGGAAAGGATAATTTCTTCAATAAATGGTGTTGAGATAACTATATCAACATGTAAAAAAAAAAAGAACCTGACCTCTATCCTACACCACTCACAAAAAATTAGCTCAAAATTGATTAGACTTAAATATAAGACCTACAATAGTAAAAATCCTAGAATAAAACATAGGGGGACATCTCCTTGACATTCCTGGCAATTATTTTTTGTATTTGACCCCAAAAGTACAAGCAACAAAAGAAAAAAATAAGAAATGGGACTAAATTAAACTAAAAAATGTCTGCATGGAAAAAAAATTATATATATATTAAAAAATTATATATAATTATATAATATAAAAGCTCAACAATAATAATAACATTACATAGAGAGATATGTATCTATCAAATGGAAGAAAATATTTGTGAATCATATATCTGATAAGGGGTAATATCCCAAAATATATAAGAAAATCTCACAACTTAGTAACAAAAAATAAATAACCAGATTTAAAAATGGACAACCTGATAGACATTTTTCCAAAGAAGGCATACAAATGACCAACATGTGTATGAAAAGGTGCTCAACATCACTAATTATCAGAAATGCAAATCAAAACCACAATGAGACATCACCTCATACATTTTAGGATGCCTACTATGAAAAAGTCAAAAGATAACAAGTATTGGCAAGGATGTGGATAAAAAGGAATGCTTACACACTGTTAGTTGGAATGTAAGTTGTTTCAGCCATTATAGAAAACAGTACAGAAGTTCACCAATAAATTAGTAATAAAACTACCATATGATTCAGTAATCCCACTTCTGAGCATATATTCAAAGGAAAGAAAATCACTGTCTGCAAGAGATATCTGCCCTTCCATGTTCACTGAAGCATTATTCACAGTAACCAAGATATGGAAACTACCTAAGTTCCTGTCAATGGATGAATGGGTAAGAAAAATGTAGTGTGTATATATAATGGAATATATATATTATATGAATTTTATTCAACTTTAAAAAATAAGGAAATCCTGCCATTTGTGGCAAAAAGGATGCAAAGACATTATACTAAGTGAAATTAGTCAGATACAGAAAAATAAATGCTGCATGATCTCATCTCACTTATGGGTAGAATATAAAAAGTCTAACTCATAGTAACAGAGTAAAATGGTAGTTAATGTATGGAATGGTGATTATAATTAACAATAGAATGTTCTATACTTGAAATTTGTAAAGATTGTATTTAACAGGCACCTGAGTGGCTCAGTTGTTTAAGCATCTGACTCTTGATTTTGGCTCAGGTTATGATCTCAGGGTCCTGGGATTGAGCCCCACATAGGGCTCTGTGCTCAGTGGGGAGTCTGCTTGAGTATTCTCTCTCTCCATCTTTTTCTGTTCCTCCCCCCCCCCCACTCCACTTGTGTGTGCACTCTTTCTCTCTCTAAAATAAATAAATAAATCTTTAAAAAAAAAAAAGACTGTACCTCAGGTGTTTTCTCTTAAAAAAATGGTAATTATGTGAAGTGATAATTTTTGAAAAAAAATTGGTGTATGTATATTAACTCTATATTTTTTTGTTTACTCTTCATGAAAGTTTGTTTTAATTAAAATTTCTGTTTTGAGATAATTTTCTTTTTCAATGCAGTTTTAATAAATAGTACAGAGAAATGACATATCCTATATCCAGTTTCTTCAAATGGCAACATCTTGCAAAATTATGGGACAATTTCACAACTAGGATGTTGACATTAATACAGGCAAGATACAGAACCGGTCTGTTACAAGAATCCCTCATGTTGCCCTTTTATACCCACATCATTTTCCCTTCTGCCATTACTCCTGCCACCCCCTATTCCCATCCTTCAGCCTGGAAGCTATTAATCTGCTTTCCATTTCTATAATTTTGTTATTTTAAAAATATTATGTAAATAGAAACATGCATTTTGTAACCTTTTGAGACTAACTTTATTCACATAGCATAATTCTCTGGGAATCTATCCAAGTTGTTGTATATATCAGTAATCTGTTACTTTTCATTGTTGATTATTATTCCATGATATGAATGTGTCAGTTAATTAATTTGTCAGCTTTATTGATTTTTAAATTAATTTTATTAGAACCGGAGGACAGGGGCAAAGGAAGTGGCACAACATTTTTTCTAATGCCTAAAACAAAACTGTCTGCCCAGAATTCTTTATTGGAATAAGTGTTTTTTTTTTTTTTCCAGAAATAAAGAAGAAATGGAGACAATCTCAGCTGAAAGAACACTAAGAGAATTTGTCACCAGCAGATATACCATTAAAAAAATTGTTAAGGAATTCTTCAGAGATTAATAAAAAAGAGGATCCTGGAATATCAGGAAGAATGAACATTTGAAAGAGTAATAATATGAATAAATATGGATTTCCTTTTCATTTTCTTTTGTTTATACATATCATTTTATTATTATGAGTATTTTTCACTTTATACCATTTCCTTTTTTTAAATTTAATTTTATTATGTTATGTTAGTCACCATACAACACAACATTAGTTTTTGATGTAGTGATCCATGATTCATTGTTTTTGTATAAAAACCAGTGCTCCATGCAGTACGTGCCCTCCTTAATACCCATCACCAAGCTAACCCATTCCCCCACCAACCTCCCCTCTAAAACCCTCAGTTTGTTTCTCAGAGTCCATAGTCTCTCATGGTTCATTTCTCCCTCTGATTTCCCACTCTTCGTTTTTCCCTTCCTTCTCCTAATGTCCTCCATGCTATTCCTTATGTTCCACAAATAAGTGAAACCATAGGATAATTGACTTTCTCTGCTTGACTTACTTCACTTAGCATAATCTCTGCCAGTCCCATCCATGTTGATGTAAAAGTTCGGTATTCATCCTTTCTGATGGCTGAGTAATATTCCAGTGTATATATGGACCACATCTTCTTTATCCATTCATCTGTTGAATGGCATCTCGGCTCCTTCCACAGTTTGACTATTGTGGACATTGCTGCTATGAACATTGGGGTGCATATGGCCCTTCTTTTCACTATATCTGTGTCTTTGGGGTAAATAACCAGGAGTGCAGTTGCTAGGTCATAAGGTAGCCCAATTTTTAAATTTTTGAGGCACCTCCACAGTTTTCCAAAGTGGCTGTACCAACTTGCATTCCCACCAACAGGGTAAGAGGGTTCCCTTTCTCCACAACCTCTCCAACATTTGTTTCTTGCCCTGTCCATTTTTGCCATTCTAACTGGTGTAAGGTGGTATCTCAATGTGGTTTTGATTTGAATTTCCCTGATGGCTAATGATGATGAACATTTTTTCATGTGTCTGTTAGCCATTTGTATGTCTTCTTTTGAGAACTGTCCATGTCTTCTGCCCATTTTTTGACTTGATTATTTGTTTTTTGGGTGTTGAGTTTGAGAAGTTCTTTATAGATCTTGGATATCAGCCCTTTAGCTGTAGTGTCATTTGCAAAAATCTTCTCCCATTCTGCGGGTTGCCTCTTTGTTTTGTTGACTGTTGCCTTTGCTGTGCAGAAGCTTTTCATCTTGATGAAGTCCCAAATGTTCATTTTTGCTTTTGTTTCACTAGCCTTTAGAGATGTATCTTGAAAGAAGTTGCTGTTCTCCTCTAGGATTTTGATGGATTCCTGTCTCACATTGAGGTCTTTCATCCATTTTGACTTTATCTTTGTGTATGGTGTAAGAGAATGGTTGACTTTCAACCTTTTGTATGTGGCTGTCCAATTTTCCCAACACCATTTATTGAAGACACTGTCTTTTTTCCATTGCATATTTTTTTCCTGCTTTCTCGAAGATTATTTGACCATAAAGTTGAGGGTCCATATCTGGGCTCTCTGTTCTCTTACATTGGTCTATATGTCTGTTTTTGTGCAAGTACCATGCGGTCTTGGTGATCACTGCTTTGTAATATAGCTTGAAATTGGGCAATGTGATGCCCCCAGCTTTGTTTTTCTTTTTCAACATTTCCTTGGCAATTCGGGGTCTTTTCTGATTCCATACAAATTTTAGGACTGTTTGTTACATCATTTT
This sequence comes from Neomonachus schauinslandi, assembly GCF_002201575.2. Classification (NCBI taxonomy): domain Eukaryota; kingdom Metazoa; phylum Chordata; class Mammalia; order Carnivora; family Phocidae; genus Neomonachus; species Neomonachus schauinslandi. The sequence continues at coordinate 107,463,339 of NC_058406.1, read as the reverse complement.
GAAAAATGTCATTGGAATTTTGATCAGGATGGTGTTGAAGGTATAGATTGCTCTGGGGTAGCTTAGACATTTTAACACTGTTTATTCTTCTGTTCCATGAGCATGGAATGTTTTTCCATCTTTTTGTGTCTTCTTCAATTTCTTTCCTAAGGGTTCTGTAGTTCCTAAGGTATAGATCCTTTACCTCTTCCTCTTTGGTTAGGTTTATTCTAAGGTATCCTATGGTTTTTGGTGCTATTGTAAATGGAATCAAGGGAAAGGCTCTCAGCTTTTCCTCATTGAGGATGATATTCACTGTGGGTTTTTCATAGATGGATTTTATGAACTTGAGGAATGTTCCCTCTATTCCTATACTCTGAAGAGTTTTAATGCTGTATTTTGTCAAATGTTTTTTCTACATCAATTGAGAGGACCATATGGTTCCTCTCTCTCCTCTTATTAATGTGTTCTATCACAGTGATTGATTTGTGAATGTTGAACCACCGTTGCTTCCTGGGGATAAATCCCACTTGATCGTGGTGGATGACCTTTTAATGGATTGCTGGATCCTATTAGCTAGGATTTTGTTGAGGATTTTGGAATCCATATTCATCAGGTATATCATCTGAAATTCTCCTTTTTGATGCGGTCTTTGCCTGTTTGGGGATTAAGGTAATTTTGGCCTCATAGAATGAGTCTGGAAGCTTTCCTTCTGTTTATATTTTTTGAAACAGCTTCAGGAGAATAGGTATTATTTCTTCTTTGAATGTTTGGTAGAATTCACCAGGGAATCCATCAGGCCCTGGACTCTTGTTTTGTGGGAGGTTTTTGGTCACCACTTCAATCTCGTTACTGGTTATTGGCCTATTCAGGTTGTCAATCTCTTCCTCTTTCAGGGTTGGAGTTTATAGGTTTCCAGGAAGACATCCATTTCATCCATTCTGCTCAATTTATTGGCATATAGTTGTTGATAATAATTTCTTTTTTTTTCTTTAATTCTTATGTTAATCCCCGTACATTACATCATTAGTTTTAGATGTAGTGTTCCATGATTCATTGTTTGTGCATAACACCCTGTGCTCCATGCAGAATGTGCCCTCCTCAATACCCAGTACCAGGCTAACCTATCCTCCCACCCCCCTCCCCTCTAGAACCCTCAGTTTGTTTTCAGAGTCCATCGTCTCTCATGGTTCATCTACCCCCCCGATTTCCCCCGCTTCATTCTTCCCCTCCTGCTACCTTCTTCTTCTTCTTCTTTTTTTTTTTCTTAACATATATTGCATTGTTTGTTTCAGAGGTACATATCTGAGATTCAACAGTCTTGCACAATTCACAGCGCTTACCAGAGCACATACCCTCCCCAGTGTCTATCACCCAGTCACCCCATCCCTCCCACCCCACCCACCACTCCGGCAACCCTCAGTTTGTTTCCTGTGATTAAGAATTCCTCATATCAGTGAGATCATATGATACATGTCTTTCTCTTTTTGACTTATTTCGCTCAACATAATACCCTCCAGTTGCATCCACGTCATTGCAAATGGCAGGATCTCATTCCTTTTGATGCCTGCATAATATTCCATTGTGTATATATACCACATCTTCTTTATCCATTCATCTGTCGATGGACATCTTGGCTCTTTCCACAGTTTGGCTATTGTGGACATTGCTGCTATAAACATCGGGGTGCACGTACCCCTTCAGATCCCTACATTTGTATCTTTGGGTAAATACCCAGTAGTGCAATTGATGGGTCATAGGGTGGCTCTATTTTCAACTTTTTGAGGAACCTCCATACAGTTTTCCAGAGTGGCTGCACCAGCTTGCATTCCCACCAACAGTGTAGGAGGGTTCCCCTTTCTCCGCATCCCCGCCAACATCTGTCGTTTCCTGACTTGTTAATTTTAGCCATTCTGACTGGTGTGAGGTGGTATCTCATTGAGGTTTTGATTTGGATTTCCCTGATGCCGAGCGATATTGAGCATATTTTCATGTGTCTGTTGGCCATTTGGATGTCTTCTTTGGAAAAATGTCTGTTCATGTCTTCTGCCCATTTCTTGATTGGATTCTTTGTTCTTTGGGTGTTGAGTTTGATGAGTTCTTTATAGATTTTGGATACTAGCCCTTTATCTGATATGTCATTTGCAAATATCATCTCCCATTCTTTCGGTTGTCTTTTGGTTTTGTGGACTGTTTCCTTTGCTTTGCAAAAGCTTTTTATCTTGATGAAGTCCCAATAGTTCATTTTTGCCCTTGCTTCCCTTGCCTTTGGCGATGTTTCTAGGAAGAAGTTGCTTCGGCTGAGGTCAAAGAGGTTGCTGCCTGTGTTCTCCTTTAGGATGTTGATGGACTCCTGTCTCACATTGAGGTCTTTCAACCATTTGGAGTCTATTTTTGTGTGTGGTGTAAGGAAATGGTCCAGTTTCATTCTTCTGCATGTGACTATCCAATTTTCCGAACACCATTTGTTGAAGAGACTGTCTTTATTCCATTGGACATTCTTTCCTGCTTTGTCAAAGATGAGTTGACCATAGAGTTGAGGGTCCATTTCTGGGCTCTCTATTCTGTTCCATTGATCTATGTGTCTGTTTTTGTGCCAGTACCATAGTGTCTTGATGATGACAGCTTTGTAATAGAGCTGGAAGTCCGGAATTGTGATGCTGCCAGCTTTGCTTATCTTTTTCAACATTCCTTTGGCTATGCGGGGTCTTTTCTGGTTCCATACGAATTTTAGGATTATTTGTTCCATTTCTTCGAAAAAAGTGGATGGTATTTTAATGGGGATTTTATTGAATGTGTAGATTGCTCTAGGTAGCATTGATATCTTCACAATATTTGTTCTTCCAATGCATGAGCACGGAACGTTTTTCCATTTCTTTGTGTTTTCCTCAATTTCTTTCATGAGTATTTTATAGTTTTCTGAGTACATATCTTTTGTCTCTTTGGTTAGATTTATTCCTAGGTATCTTATGGTTTTGGGTGCAATTGTAAATGGGATCGACTCCTTAATTTCTCTTTCTTCTGTCTTGTTGTTGGTGTATAGGAATGCCACTGATTTCTGTGCATTGATTTTATATCCTGCCACTTTACTGAATTCCTGTATGAGTTCTAGCAGTTTTGGGGTGGAGTCTTTGGGGTTTTCCACATAAAGTATCATATCATCTGCAAAGAGTGAGAGTTTGACTTCTTCTTTGCCGATTTGGATGCCTTTGATTTCTTTTTGTTGTCTGATTGCTGTGGCTAGGACTTCCAATACTATGTTGAATAGCAGTGCTGATAGTGGACATCCCTGCCGCGTTCCTGACCTTAGGGGGAAACCTCTCAGTTTTTCCCCATTGAGAATGATATTCACTGTGGGTTTTTCATAGATAGCTTTTATGATATTGAGGTATGTACCCTCGATCCCTATGCTCTGAAGAGTTTTGATCAAGAAGGATGCTGTACTTTGTCAAAAGCTTTTTCTGCATCTATTGAGAGGATCATATGATTCTTGTTCTTTCTTTTGTTAATGTATTGTATCACATTGATTGATGTGCGGATGTTGAACCAACCTTGCAGCCCAGGGATAAATCCCACTTGGTCGTGGTGAATAATCCTTTTAATGTACTGTTGGATCCTATTGGCTAGTATTTTGGTGAGAATTTTTGCATCCATGTTCATCAGGGATATTGGTCTATAATTCTCCTTTTTGATGGGGTCTTTGTCTGGTTTGGGGATCAAGGTAATGCTAGCCTCATAAAATGAGTTTGGAAGTTTTCCTTCCATTTCTACTTTTTGGAACAGTTTCAGAAGAATAGGTATTAATTCTTCTTTAAATGTTTATAGAATTCCCCTGGGAAGCCATCTGGCCCTGGGCTTTTGTTTTTTGGGAGTTTTTGATGACTGCTTCAATTTCCTTAGTGGTTATAGGTCTATTCAGGTTTTCAATTTCTTCCTGGTTCATTTTGGGTAGTTGATACATCTCTAGGAATGCATTATGTCTTCCAGGTTATGTAATTTGCTGGCATAGAGTTGCTCATCATATGTTCTTATAATTGTTTGTTTTTCTTTGGTGTTGGTTGTCTTCTCTCCTCTTTCATTCATGATTTTATTGATTTGGGTCATTTCTCTTTTCTTTTTGATAAGTCTGGCCAGGGTTTCTCAATCTTGTTAATTCTTTCAAAGAACCAACTCCTAGTTTCGTTGATCTGTTCTACTGTTCTTTTAGTTTCTATTTCATTGATTTCTGCTCTGATCTTTATTATTTCTCTTCTCCTGCTGGGTTTAGGCTTTATTTGCTGTTCTTTCTCCAGCTCCTTTAGGTGGAGGGTTAGGTTGTGTACTTAAAACCTTTCTTGTTTCTTGAGAAAGGCTTGTATTGCTGTATACTTTCCTCTTAGGACTGCCTTTGCTGCATCCCAAAGATTTTGAATAGTTGTATTTTCATTTTCATTGGTTTCCATGTATTTTTTTAATTCTTCTTTAATTTCCTGGTTGACCCATTCATTCTTCAGTAGGATGCTCTTTAGCCTCCATGTATTTGAGTTCTTTCCGACTTTCCTCTTGTGATTGAGTTCTAGTTTCAAAGCTTTTTGGTCTGAAAATAGGCAGGGAATGATCCCAATCTTTTGGTACCGCTTGAGACCTGATTTATGACCTAGGATGTGATCTATTCTGGAGAATGTTCCATGGGGACTAGAGAAGAATGTGTATTCCGTTGCTTTGGGGTGGAATGTTCTGAATATGTCTGTGAAGTCCATTTGGTCCAGTGTGTCATTTAAAGTCTTTATTTCCTTGTTGATCTTTTGCTTAGATGATCTGTCCATTTCAGTGAGGGGGGTGTTAAAGTCCCCCACTATTATTGTATTGTTGTCAATGTGTTTCTTTGCTTTTGTTATTAATTCCCTTATATAATTGGCTGCTCCCATGTTAGGGGCATAGATATTTACAATTGTTAGATCTTCCTGTTGGATAGACCCTTTACGTAGGATATAATGTCCTTCCTCATCTCTTATTACAGTCTTTGGTTTAAAATCTAATTTGTCTGATATAAGGATTGCCACCCCAGCCTTCTTTTGGTGTCCATTAGCATGGTAAATGGTTTTCCACCCCCTCACTTTCAATCTGGGGGTGTCTTTGGGTCTAAAATGAGTCTCTTGCAGACAGGATATGGATGGGTCTTGCTTTTGTATCCAATCTGATAACCTGTGTCTTTTGATTACAGCATTCAGCCCATTTACATTCAGGGTAACTATTGAAAGATAAGAATTTAGTGCCATTGTATTGCCTGTAAGGTGACTGTTACCGTATATTGTCTATGTTCCTTTGTGGTCTATGTTGCTTTTAGGGTCTCTCTTTACTTAGAGGACCCCTTTCAAGATTTCTTGTAGGGCTGGTTTTGTGTTTGCAAATTCCTTTAGTTTTTGTTTGTCCTGGAAGCTTTTTATCTCTCCTTCAATTTTCAATGACAGCCTAGCTGGATATAGTATTCTTGGCTGCATATTTTTCTCATTTAGTGCTCTGAATATATCTTGCCAGTCCTTTCTGGCCTGCCAGGTCTCTGTGGATAGGTCTGTTGCCACTCTAATGTTTCTACCATTGTAGGTTACATATCTCTTCTCCCGAGCTGCTTTCAGGATTTTCTCTTTGTCTATGAGACTCGTAAGTTTTACTATTAGATGTCGGGGTGTTGACCTATTTTTATTGATTTTGAGAGGGGTTCTCTGTGCTTCCTGGATTTTGATGCCTGTTTCCTTCCCCAAATTAGGGAAGTTCTCTGCTATAATTTGTTCCAGTATACCTTCTGCCCCTCTCTCTCTTTCTTCTTCTTCTGGGATCCCAATTATTCTAATATTGTTTCATCTTATGGTATCGCTTATTGCTCGAATTCTGCCCTTGTGATCCAGTAGTTGTTTATCTCTCTTTTTCTCAGCTTCTTTATTTTCCATCATTTGGTCTTCTATATTACTGATTCTCTCTTCTGCCTCATTTATCCTAGCAGTTAGAGCCCCCATTTTTGATTGCACCTCATTAATAGCCTTTTTGATTTCTACTTGGTTAGATTTTAGTTCTTTTACTTCTCCAGAAAGGGTATCTCTAATAACTTCCATATTTTTTTCAAGCCCAGCTAGTATCTTTAAAGTGATGATTCTGAACTCTAGATCTGACATCGTGCTAATGTCCATATTGAGTAGGTCCCTGGCAGTCAGTACTACCTCTTGTTCTTTTTGTTGAGGTGATTTTTTCTGTCATGTCATTTTGTGCAGAGGAGAATAGATTAATGAGAGAACAAAATGCTAGCAGAGTAACCACGTCCCCAGAAAATATACTCTAAACAAATCAGAAAAGACCTGAAGCAGTGGAAAAAGAAACGGAAAGAGAGAAAAAAGAAAAAGATAAAGATAAAGATAAAAACAAACAAAAACAAACAAAACAGAACAACAACAACAAAAAAAACCAGAATGTGATCAAATATGATCAGGCTGGTATATAGATCAGTGCCACACACTAGATTTGGGGTGTATTTTGGTCTTTTAGAAGAAAGTGCCTCCCAAAATTTTAAAGAAAGAAAAACTTATATATGTACAAAAATAAGGGTTGATATGATGAAGGGATGGAATATGACTGTAAAGATGGAAATTATAAAAAATTTTATAAAAGGAATTGATAAGAAGTTTTTGAAAAAAGAAAGAAGAGGACTTAAAAAAGAAAAAAGAAAAAAAAAGGGAGAGAATGTGATCAGGCAGGAGAGTAGAAAAAACCATATACTAGAGATTTAGGGTATATTTTAATCTGTTAGAAGAAACTATCTCAAAATTTTAAAGAGAGAACAACTTATATATATGCCAAAAATACGGGTAGCTACTATGAAGGGTTAGTATATGATTCTAAAAATGAAAAATAAAAATGTTTTTTTTAAAAATAGGGATTAATAAGATGTTGGTTGAAAAAGGGAAAAAGAAAACTCAAAAAAAAAAAGAAAAAGAAAAAAAGACCGTTAAAACAAATTAACTTTGAAAGACTAAAGAATCATGGTAAAAAAGCCATGAATTCTATGTGCAGTATTCCCCTAGCGCTGGAGTTCTGCCATTCTCATTGATCGGTAAACTTGGTCTTGACTGGCTGTTCTCTCTGATCTTCTGGGGAGGGGCCTGTTGCCCTGGTTTCCAAATGTCTTTGCCGGAGGCGGAATTGCCCCGCCCTTGCCCCCTCCCCGCTAATAATCTGCTCGGGTTTGCTCTCCGGAGCTTTTGTTCCCTGAGAGCTTTCTGTATAGCTTTGGAGGCGGAAAGTGAAAACGGCCTCCCTATCTCTGCCCTGGAGGAGCCGAGAACTCAGGGCCCCGCTCCTCAGTGAGCACCCAGAGAAAAGCCATCAGTCACTCCCGTCTCCCCGGTCTCCGGCCACACTCCGTGCTCACCCGGCCTGTGACCACGCTTTTCTATCTCTGGCACCCGACCCCGGGTGGAGTCTCCAAACCCAGCAGATCCCTGCAGTGCACTCCCGCGCGGCTCCTCCCGGGGGAGGAAGGTGAGTCTCCCCAGATCTGCCGCTTGTTGGGTCCCTGCTGGAGGAGCAGTGACCCGACTGTGCCGCAGATCATGGTTTATGGCAACCCCGAGCTGAGAGTCCGCGCCTGGGCTCCACCTCTGCAGCTGGCTTCCCTGCTCCGCTATCTGGGAGCTCTGCCACACTCAGGCACCCCTGGTCTTTCTGTGACTCCGAGGGTCCTGAGACCACACTGTCCCGGAGGGTTCCACCCCGCACTTAGCCACCAGAGTGATGTCCCTCAGCGGAGCAGACTTTTAAAAGTTCCGATTTTGTGCTCTGTGGTTCTATCACTTGCCAGGAGCGGCCGACGGAGTCCCCTCCCCCGCCCTCTATCCTCCCGAATATCGCCTCGGATTCACTTCTCCGCACGTCCTACCTTCCAGAAAGTGGTCGCTTTTCTGATGAGAGAGTTGTTGCTATTCTTTTCTTTGATCTCCTGTTGAGTTAGTAGGTGTTCAGAATGGTTTGATCCCTATCCAGCTGAATTCCTGAGAGGAGATGAAATCCAGGTCTCCTACTCCTCCGCCATCTTGCTCCGCCCCCCCCCCGATAATAATTTCTAATAATTGTTTCTATTTCCTTGGTGGTAGTCATGAAATCTCCTCTTTCATTCATAATTTTATTAATTTGGGTCCTTTCTCTTTTCTTTTGGGTAATTCTGGCCAGTGGTTTATCAATCTTATTATTTCTTTCAAAGAACCAACTTCTGGTTTCGTTGGCCTGATCTACTGTATTTCTGGTTTCTAATTCATTGATTTCTGCTCTAATCTTAATTATTTCTCTTCTAATGTGTGGCTTATGCATTATTTGTTCCTTTTCTCTAGTTCTTTAAGGTGTAGAGTTAGTTTTTGAATTTGGGATTTTTCTATTTTTTTGAGTGAGGCTTGGATGGCTATGTATTTCCCCTTAGGACTGCCTTTGCAGTATCCCATTGGTTTTGGACCGATGTGTTTTCATTCCCATTGGTTTCCATGAATTGTTTAAGTTCTTCTTTGATTTCCTGGTTGAGCCAAACATTCTTGAGCAGAGAGGTCTTTAACTTCCAAGTGTTTGAATTTCTGCCAAATTTTTTCTGTGATTGAGTTCCAGTTTTAAAGCATTATGGTCTGAGAATATGTAGGGAATAATCTGAATCTTTTGGTATCAGTTGAGAACTGATTTGTGACCCAGTATGTGGTCTATTCTGGAGAAAGTTCCATGTGCACTCGAGAAGAATGAGTATTCTGTTGTTTAAGGGTGGAATATTCTGTATGTATCTATGAGGTCCATCTGGTCTAGTGTGTCATTTAAAGCTCTTGTTTCTTTGTTGATTTTCTGCTTAGATGATCTGTCTATTGCTGAGAGTGGAGTATTGCGGTCTCCTACAATTAACGTATTGTTATCAGTTTGACTCTTTATTCTGGTTAACAGTTGACTTATGTAGATGGCTGCTCCCATGTTGGTGGTGTAGATCTTTACAATTGTTAGATCTTCTTGTTGGATAGACCCTTTAAGAATGATATAGTGTCCTTCTGTGTCTCTAACTACAGACTTTAGTTTAAAATCTAATTTGTCTGATATAAGAATTGCTACCCCAGGTTTCTTTTGAGGTCCGCTGGCATGGAAGATGGATCTCCATCCCTTCACTTTCAGTCTGGATGTATCTTTAGGTTCAAAATGAGTCTCTTGTAGACAGCATATGGATGGGTCCTGTCTTTGTATCCAATCTGCAACCCCATGCCATTTTATGGGAGCATTTAGGCCGTTCACGTTGAGAGTGATTATTGAAAAATCTGAATTTATTGTCATCACATTGCCTGTGAAGACCTTGTTTTTATAGATTGTCCCTGTAAATTTCTGTTCTATATTACTCTTGAGGTATTTCTCCTTTTATAGAACCCCCCCCCTTAATATTTCTTGCAGGGCCAGCTTTGTGGTCACATATTCTTTCAGTTTCTGCTGGTCTTGTAAGCTCTGCATCTCTCCATCCATTCTAAATGACAGCCTTAGCAGATAAAGTATTCTTGGGTGCATGTTCTTCTCATTCAGTACCCTGAATGTGTCTTGCCAGGCCTTTCTGGCTTGCCAGGTCTCTGTGCATAGGCCTGATGTTATTCTGATGTTCCTCCCTCTGTACATAAGGAATCACTTCCCCCTAACTGCCTTTAAGATGGTTTCCTTTGTTTTAAGATTTGCAAGTTTTACTATTACATGCTGGGGTGTTGGCCTGTTTTCCTTGATCTTGAGAGGGGTCCTCTCTGCCTCTATGACACAAATATTTGTTTCATTCCCCAGATTAGGGAAGTTCTCAGCTATGATTTGCTCAAATATATCTTCTAGTCCTCTCTCTCTCTCCACCCCCTCAGGGACCCCAATAATTCTGATATTGGAATGTTTCATGGTGTTACTTAGTTCTTTGATTCTATTTTCATGGATTTTGAGTTGTTTTTCTCTGGCCTCCTCTTTTCCCTTCTTGTCTCTTAATTGGTCTTCTAGATCACTAATTCATTCTTCTGCCTCACTTACCCTAGCTGTTAGAGTATCTAGATTAGATTGGATCTCATTGATAACATTTTTAAGTTCTGCCAAGTTTGCTTTCATTTCTACCCTTAAAGACTCTATGTTGCCATTAATTGATTTCTCCATTCTATCTATTGTCTTCACAATTGTTACCCTGAATTCCATCTCTGACATCTTGTTATATCTGAAATCATTTGTAAATCTGTGGCATAAGTCATAGTCTCTGAGCTTTCCTATTTTGGGGGTTCCTCTTTCTAGTCATGCTGTTGAGGGGTGGTTGAGGGAATGTAGAGTCCAAATTATTGACCACAACCCAAGCAAGGTGCACCTGTTTTCTAGGGACCTTAGGGTTGTTGGCCTCTTGTTTTCCCAGCCTGTCTTCTGGGGGAGGGGTCTGTTGTGCTGTTACTCAGGCAATCCTGTTTGGGCAGAGTTGCCCTGCCCCCTGTGGTGGGGGATGGGCTCAGTGAAAAACAGTTTTTTGGGGGGCTTTTCTTCTCTGGTTGCTTTCCCAGGTGGTTTTCCACGTCTCTTCCAAGAGTCAGAGCTGAAGAGATTGTTTCCAACCCTCTGCCTCAGAGTAGAGATATTGCAGTCTGTTTTTCAGTGAGCTCTTCAGATCACACTATTTCCATTTCTGTCTGTGCTGCTATAAACTGCAGCATCCGGGGTTGTGCGCCCCTCAGCCACGCTCCCAGTCCTCACCTCCAGGTCAGGGCCATCTCTGCACTTTGTGCTTCTAAAACGGCCAGCTGCCCCCAGTTAACACGCGTGGCCCTGCCACTCTGGGTTTCTGTCCGGAGGCTGCCCTAAAGTCCTTTCCCTGTCACTACTGGTCTGCAAGTCTGAGCCCTATATCCTGCATGGGAGGCTATTGCTCACCGGCAGTGCAGGATACCCATGGCTCCCTCCCCCTGCCGTTTATCTTCCAATATCAGCCTGTGGAATCATGGCTCCCCTCTTCATTTCTCAAAACCAACCGCCTGCAATATTCTGTTTGTAGAGATCCAGATCTATCTTCTTACATCTCAGGCTGATTTCATGGGTGTTCAGAGTAGTCTGGTAGATATCCAGCTCAGTCCCGGGGACTGGTTGTAATAGGGTCCCCTACTCCTCCACCATCTTTTTATCACTTTATACCATTTCTCTGGATTTCCTTCTCTTAATGAGTTTCCAAAATTATGCTAAATTGAAGAAAACTATAACATTATATGATGTAGCTCTAACTGTATTTACAGGAAACATTTAAAGCAATTATATCATAAATGGAAGGGTGTTAAGGAGTATAAAGGAAGGTAAATTTTCTATACTTCACTCCAATTTTTAAAATGATGACACCAGTATACTGCAGTAAGTTATTCAAATATAATATAATGCCCAGAGTAACCACTAAAAAGCCATATGAAGAGATATACTCAAAAATACTATAGATGAATCAAAATTGAATTATAATAATTCTTTCGCTAACCCATAACAAGGCAGGAAAATGAAACCCAAACATGAAAACAGAGAACAATGAGTAAACAAAAAATAAATTAGTAGTCACAAGCTATAAACATAACAATAATTACATTAAATATAAATGGTCAAAATACACCAACTAAATGATGGAGAGAGCACAGCAGTTAAAACACATGAACAAATATATACTGTCACAAAAAACTCTTCTCAAATATAACAGTATAGATAACTTGAAAGTAAAATGAATGAATATTACAGCAAATATTAATCAAATGAAGGTAATAATGATTATACTAATATCAGATAAGGTAAACTTCAAAATCAGAACTATCACCAGGCAGAAAATTCTATTACATGAATATAAAAGGGTCAGTTCACCAAGAGCACACTGTAATCCAAAATGTTTATAAACCAAACAACAGAGCTGCAAAATATGCGAAGAAAAAATTAGTAAAATTAAATATATACATTTATATATATATTGTGTGTATATATATAATATATATTCAATATATATACACACATGCATTTATATATGCAATATAAATATTTCAAATAATTGAAATAATGTAAAGTGTGGTCACTGATGATAATGGAAAAATAAAAATAAAGCTAATAATAGAAAGTACATGCTTCATATAAAATACATTTATTTCATTTATTCATTTGTTTATTTAGAGAGTGCATATGTGAGCAGGGGTAAGGGCACACAGAGAGGAAGAGAGAGAGAGAGTCTCAAACAGATTCCATGCTGTACACAGAGCCTGATGCAGGGCTTGATCTCACATTCCTGAGATCATGACCTTAGCTAAAATCAAGAGTTGGATGCTCGACCAACTGAGCCAATGAGGCACCCCCACATATAAACCACATTTTTATATCCAGAAGCATAACATTAATATTCTCCAATAGTTGTGTGAGTGTGTGTGTGTGTGTGTGTGTGTGTGTGTGTGTGAAAGTGAAACATATGTTAGAATAACCTCTAGTCTCTGTAGCTTACTGCTTTCTAACTTCATTTGACTCTCACTCTCCATTGGATGAGAACTGGACAATGAGCAAAAAGAGCAATGCTGCAGGAAAGTAGAAATCAGACAGAGGGAGGGATGCAGGACTCTGGGAGGAGGAAGTTCCCAGGTGGTTCCATCCCAGCAACACACGTGGCTCATGTCTAAAATTAAGTGTATCTGTGGAGCACTTTTATTAGATTTCTTCTCTGGCCTCACATTTTTATTTCATGGAGCTATGAAGAGAATTAGGTGCTTTCCTGGCAATGAACAATAATGATAAAAATTAGGCCCTTCTCTGAAAATAAATTCCAATATGGCTAAAAGACTCCTGTTGCCTCTTAGACACAGAAACTTGTGCGGGAATGCAGTTAAATATACTTCAATAAACTTTAATTGTAGCAGAAGTTTGACCCATCTTGCTACATGATCTTGGATATGTCATTAATTTATTTTATTTTATTTTTTCTAATTTATAATTTTGGAGAAACTACCAGCTATGTCATCTTGCCTCCTAGGAATATTTCTAAACTATCAAATGTGAGAAAATCTGTTATAAATAGAAGAAAGTAAAAAACAAAACAAGAAAAACAAAAACAAATCCTAAGGTATTAATTTACGTTCCAATTAATGTAGTAGTGACTTTCATTGACTTTCTGCCTAATAGTTGTACCATACTTTTTTTTTTTTTGGTGCCATACATTTTTTTTCATATTCACAGTATTCTAAGGTTGATTTGTATGTGGTCAAAGTGTTTTTATCAAAAATTATGCAGCTAGAGATCAGCTTCCACCTGACAGCATAAGAAACTCCACTAATCTGCTCATCAATGAAAGTACTGAAAATTATTTAAAAACAATAATTGACTGCCTCTGAAAATAATCCTAAGGGAAAAGAGCAAATTAAAAACATCTTTTCAATAAAATATAGGAAAATTAGGTAAGAAAAGTGAGTCTATGTTATTAGAGCTATGATTGGTCTCTCCTTCCTCCTCCTAGCTTAGCAAGGTAGAGACCCAACTCCAGACTGCTACAATCAAGAACACAAGGGTCCCTCTCCATCTAGCTCCCAGACAGAGGACTATCTTCAAAGTTGGGGTAGAACTTCAGCATTTCTTATTTTTTCTCTAGCTGCCTGTTGCTAAGTCCAAGTCCCAGGTGAGTGCAGTCCAAAAGTAGGGTCTCCCTTCTTCCATCCAGCTCCCACTCAAAAAAAACCCAAAAAAACAAAAAACCAGAAGTTTTACTTTGAGAGAAGTACATTGAAAATACTGCAACCCTTAATAACTTATCTTTGGCTTGTGCCCTGACTTTGTCATGGAACATGCTGGTTCCAAGTCAGAAAAGATGAGCTGAGAGGACCTCAAGTTTTTTGTCCCATCTCCAAGGAGTGATCAATTACTGCTTTGGGAGTATCACTCAGAGAGAAGTTTGCCTTGTTCCATACCCAGCTCCAGAGCCCTGGTTCAGGTATTTTGCCTAGATAGAAGCAGGCCATAAAACAGAAAATTCTAATCTCTTCCAAAAGGCACTAGCCTCATTTATAACAGAGAATGGAGAGTTCAAACCTAAGCACACTCTCAAAAATATTGAAGGTTTTGGTGAAGGCAACTGGGAAGCCAACTAGTTTGCAGAAGAGAAGGTGGTAATAAGACAGCTGGGAAATCCCTCTTTGGGTCAGAACAAACATAGTACACTGGCCTCAGAACTAATGCCTTCAAATTAGCCACAATTTGATTACACTACATTGAAGAGCATGGATGCTCTAGTTCATTGTTGAAAACAATAGAGAATCAGTGAGGAATTAACAAAATTTAACAGCTAAGAGTGGACAGAGCAGTGCTAGGGGAAATTTATAGGTACAAATGCCTATATTAATAAGCAACATGCAACCTCATGTCTATTGTAGCATTATTTACAATAGCCAAGATATGGAAACAACCTAAGTGTCCATCAACAGATAAATGGATAAAGAAAATGTTGTATATACATATAAAATCGAATACTATTCGGTCATAAAAAAAGAATAAAATCTTGCCATTTGTAACAACATAGGTCACCCCTGAGGGCATTGTGCTAAGTGAAATAAGTCAGACAGAGAAACACAAATATTGTATGATTTCACTTATATGTGGAGTCTAAAAAGAAAAAAAATGAAAAGAAAAAGAAAATTAACCTTACAGAGAAAGATAACAGAAGCTTGGTTGCCAGAGGCAGAGGGTTGGAAGTGGGCTGATTGCATATAAAGAACATGGAGGATCACAAGTCATGGCTTAATGACATCTACAGTTGTTTTCATAAGAAAATTACATACAAAACTTGACTTATTCTCTATTTTGATACAAAAGTCAAAGACAAATCTGGTAAGATCACATGTGTGACTTCTATTTTTAAATGGCCAATGTTAAAAACAATCAGATAAACACAAAACTGCACCATTTCTTGTTTTAGAGGTGTGCAAAATGTTAGAGAATTTACTCAAAAACTGAAAAAAGTCTCTGAAGAAATGTGGAATGTATCATCATAATGTTATCTGAATTAAAAATATAAACTAAACCCATGGCGCCTGGGTGGCTCAGTCGGTTAAGCATTTGCCTTTGACTGAGGTCATGAGCCCAGGGTCCTGAGACAGAGACCTACATCAGGCTCCCTGCTCAGCAGGGAGTCTGCTTATCTCTCTCTCTCTGCCCCTCCCCTACCCATCTCATGCTCTCTCTAGCTGTCTCTCTCTCTCTCAAATAAATAAATAAAATCTTTAAATATATATATATATAAGCTAAGTCCAAAATATCTATGTAGTACAAATACGTCATTCATTTTTCTACATGTGAGAGACTACTTTCTGATTCACAGGCTGATTTCTGCCTGTGTTTTCACATGGGGGGAAGGGTGGAGAGCTCTCTGGGGTCTCTATTAAACAGCACTAATCCTTTTCATGAGAGCTCCACCCTCATGGTCTAATCGCCTCCCAAAGGCTACACCTCCTCATAAAATCTTTGGAATTAGGCTTTAACATATGAATTTTAAGCAGTGAATGTTTTATTCTATCCATTGTGACACTAGTCACAATACTCATTTCACCTGTAGTAGCAAAATTCTAGCATTGCATATGTTGCATGAGGACTCTGGAACCTGTGGGGCATAATGAGTCTTGTCCTTTCTAAAGGTATTCAAATTCAATTTTTACTTAAATTCCATAGTAATCAAATCAAACTCATTGGCAGATCTAATTCAAGGTCTTTTTAATAATCATCTTGCTTCCAGCTTTGACATTTGAAGTTAGTGAGGCCTTTGATCACATTACCCATTCACACACAAGGTGATTGGCTGGTGAACACTCATCTAGTCTCACATCAGAAACAAAAAACAGAAGATTACGCTTCCAGCTTTGAGAGGCTGCAACGCCAGGGAAGGATACATGCAAATAATCAAGAAAGTAAAATGTGATATAAAGGGATGTCCAACTGGACAAGATGGTTCAAACTTTTTCCCAATTTGTCCCCACTAAGTTCAACTATAAACCTTAAAAATGGAGCATGAGGCAGCTAATGGAAAGCTCTGAAATGTGCTAAGAGGAAGGTGAGCTTGTTCTGGACCCCAGGACTAGAGAAGCGGCACAGTGTCAGGGTGTCTTGTGACCCTCTTCCTCCCATCCCACAGAGAAAGGTCACCCAGGACATAAACTTCTGACCCCTGAACTAGCAACAGAAGGCAGCTCAGGCAGGCTCATGCATCCCTTGAATAGAAATGAGAATCCTTCTGACAACCTCAGGTGAGCAAGACACTAGGACAAAGGATCTGATTAGGAGACCCAGAAGAAAGAGTGAATACTTGCCTCCCTTCCCCACCAAGGCTGAGAATCCCCTTCTCCTCCAGATTAAAAGAACCTACAAGAAAGACCTTGCTAAAAAGCTTAGATCAGGAAGTTTTTGTCCCTGAAGACCTAGGAGTCTCCCTTCCTATACACAGTCCCTGAGGCAGGCAGACAAAACAGGAGAAAGGAATCAGGCCACAACAAGTGTCTTAATCTAGGTAGGCTCTCTGTTCCCACAGCCCTAAGACCCTCTTCCCCTTCTCAAACTCATCAGGGTATCACACACCTCCCCCACAGAGAGATATTAAGAACCGAACATTGAAAAGTCCTATCTGTCCTATTGGGGAGGTCAAGTAGGGACCATTGGCAAGCCCAGTAGCAGCACATAACTCAAACAAACCAACAAAATCCTGCAAAGGCTCTGAAAATTAAAGTACCAAATATAGGCTAAAAGCCATGTACTAAACCTAAACAATACGACTATCTGCTGAAATATAGATGCCTAATAGACAAAGTGTCCAGAATTCAATAAAAAGGCACAACAAGAACGAATAAAACCATAACTCAAAAGAGAAAATAATTAACTAACCCCAACACCAAGATGGATCAGATGTTGGACTTGTCTAACAAGGATTTTATAGCAGGTATCATAAAAATATCTCATTAATCAATTAAAATCTATTGAAACAAATAAAAATTTTAAAATCTCAGCAAAGAAATAGAAGTGAATGTAAAAACAAAAAACATGTACACCTGAGGGGCACCTGGGTGGCTCAGTTGGTTAAGTGTCTGGCTATTGATTTCAGCTCACATCATGATCTCAGGGTCGTGGGATCAAGCCCGATGTTGAACTCTGCACTCAGGGGGGAGTCTCCTTGAGATTCTCTCTCTCCCTCTCACTTTGCCCCTCCCCCTGCTCACGTGCTTTCTCTCTCTAAAATAAATAAAACCTTAAAAAAATGTACACCTGAAACTAATATAACACTGGATATTAACTATACTGGAATTAAAATTTTAAAAATTTTAATTAAAAAAAATAGAAGCAATTAAAAAGTACCAAATGGAAATTATAGAATTGTAAAATAATAAAGAGAAATTTAAAAATCACAATTCTTCAGTGATAGAGTGGAGATGACAGAAGATAGAATCAGTGACCTAAAGGACAAAATAATAGAAGTCACCTAATCTGAATAAGAGAAAAAAATAGACTGAAAAATAAAATGAAGAGAGCATAAGACACCTAGAGAAAAATCACAAAACATCCAACACTCATCATTAGAGTCCCCAAAGGACAGGAGAAAGATAATGAAGCTGAGAGAAAATATAAAGAAATAATGCCTAAACATGTACAAATTTGAGGAAAAAACTCAAACCTGATGATCCAAGAAGCTGAGCAAACCACAGATTGGATGAACCCCCTCCTCAAAACAAAAACAAAAATGAAAAACCAAACCACAACAAATAATAATTAAACTTCCAAAAACAGAAGATAAGGAAAAAGTTACTGATAGCAGACAGAAAGAAATGACATATCATCTATAAGAAAATATCAATTTGAGTGAGGATGAATATCTCATACAAAAGATGGGTGTAAGAAGTAAGTGCTGAAAGAAAATTGTCAACCTCAGAATCTACACCCAGTAAAACTATCCATCAGGAATGAAGTGGAATGAAAACAATCTCAGACAGAAAAAACTTAACTAGTTTGTCACTAATAGACTTAAAGATTGACCAAAGGAAGTTCAAGCCAATAGTAAATGATAAAATAAGTAATTTTATAGTAACAAGAGAATTAAGGACCAATAGAAAAAGCAGAAATACAGGCATATACAAGAGACTATAATATTTCTCATGTGTTTCACAAAGATATTTTATGACTGCAACAAATTACAATACAACCTGATACTTGAGACACTCACATTTAAGTGAGTAAGTAAAAAGGACCTAAATGGAATGGAAGTGAGGTTTTCACAGTTCACATAAAATGATAAAATATTGACTACTGTAAGTCACACACACACACGTTTGTATAAAGAATATAATCCATAAAAGGAAACTTGATAAATGGACTTCACCAAAATGTAAAACTTTGTGTAAAAATCTGTCAAGAGGATGAAAAGTTTGAGTGAAAAAGTCAAAAAGGTTATTTACTGTTTGATTCTGCTTACATACATGACAAAATTATAGAAATGGGTGACAGATTAGTGGTTGTCGATGTTAGATGTAGTGGGAGGTAAAGAATCAGGTATGGTCATATAAGGGCAATATAAAGAATTCTGTGGTGTTGGAACCATCTAGTGTTTGACATTGGTGTTTGATATATGAACCCACAGGTTCATAATACTGTGTAAAACTTAATACACACACATAAATAAATACAAGTAAAACTGGGGAAGTCTTAATAAGCTTAGTGTATTGTATCAATATTCCAAATGAGATGTTATATAACAGTTTTACAAAATGTTGCCATTGAGGAAACTGGACAAAGTGTATGAAAGATCACTCTATTATTTCATATAACTGCACATGAATCTACAATTGTTAAATTGAAATTGTCATTTAAAAATACAATTTAAGGACTGTAATTGAGAAAGGAGTAAATGATTATAAGAGCAAAGAAGAGAGGTGCCTGGGTGGCTCAGTTGGTTGAGCGTCTGACTTTAGATTTCAGCTGAGGTCATGATCTCAGGGTGGTAAGATCAAGCCCTGAGTCAGGCTCTGAATTGAGTGTGGAGCCTGCTTAAGATTAGCTCTCTCTCTCTTCCTCTGCCCACCCCACCCCCAAGCTTACAGGTGAGTGCACGCTCTCTCTCTCTCTTTCTCAAAAAATAAAAAATAAAAAAGGAGCAAGGAAGAGAATATGAAATTGTGTCATCTTAATTTGTTTCATTAAATAGGGAAATGTACGACCTACAAATAAGGTAAAAATTCAGTAGAGAAAGTTGGAAAAAATCTGCACCACAAAAATCACATTCACCACCAAGAGTCTAGAAAGTGTTCACATGTTTTGCATTACTATTTCCCCTGTCAGAAGCTTGGCTGGGTCAAGGAACTGTTCCATATTATACCTCAAAGGGGGGAATATATTATTTTAATTAATGTTTCTCAGTAGGATTGCTAGATAAAGACCTTCATTTCACTATTGGCCCCTTAGACCATGAAAGAACAGCTTCAAAAAAGAATACAAGTTTAAGTAGCTATGAAAGAGTGGCATGCTCCGTGATTTCTGTGTCTCCTATCCAGGCTTTAATGAGAACACACCAAACAGCCTGGAATAAATTATACAGATTTGCAAGAGATTGAAGAGACCAAGTATTTCAATACTTGCATATTCTGATGAGGAATCTAATGCTGGAACAGTTAGGTAATTTGTCCAAAATGTTAGAAGGAAGAAATAAAGGGAAGCATATTTGATGATAAGTTCTATTCAAATTATATTCAAAAATTTTGTCATGAAAATGAACCACAGGTCCATGGGTAGCAGCACTACTGGGAACACAGATGTGAAAAGAGGTGTCATTCAGTGAATAAAAACAGATCGAGAGTTTTGCTGATTCTCATGCATATTATTTTTTCAATAGAAAGCTTTCTTTTCTTTCTTTATTTGTACTTAACATAAGATTCTGCAAGTACATTTATGTATTAATATTTGAAGATATTTTCTTGGTAAAGAGACACATATTTTTTCATTACACAAAGGACAATTATATTAAAATTCAGCTGGGAACTAGTAAATCCACATAGATTGTCTTTAGATGATGATATTAATTATTAGCATCCAGAATTTTTTTTAAAAAAGAGAAAAAGGATGGGGCATCTGGCTGGCTCAGTCAGAAGAGCATGCAACTCTTAACCTCGGGGGTGTGAATTCAAGCCCCATGTTGGGTGTAGAGATTACTAAAAAAAAATAAAATAAAATAAGAGAAAAAAGAGAAGGAGGAGGGGCAGAAAGAAGAGAAAAAAGGCAATAAGATTGGAGGGAAGAAGGAGAAGAAATGCTCTTCACTTGAAGCAGTTTTAAATCATAAGCTTTGTATGGTGTAGCATTAAATGTGGATAGAGATGATGCATTAACACTTACGTCCTTTCCAGTCTCCTTATGTGGGGAGTTCCCTAATCAAAAACTATTGTACTACTAATAGTTTTCCAACCATTCCCCTTGTTAGAAGATTGTTGGGTGTTTTTTTTTTTTTTAATTAGCATTTTAAAATTGATTAGAAAACTATTAAAATCAATTCCACAAGATATATATTATTAGCTAGGCACTGTAGAAAAGCAGAAGACTGTTAATACTCAGACAGTTTAGAGATACATACTATTGGAAATTGAATACAAAGTTTGAGTTGGTTCCTGCTTGTTTTTTATACATGTGAGTACACTGAGGTTTAGTATAGTTACTAGAACATATAAGTAAACAAATATTGTGCAAAATAGAGTGAGATTATGACTTATAACACACACACACACACACACACACTCCAGAGAAAGGAGCTAGTAGAGTTTGAATGACAGCTCAATCCATATGTTTAGGGGAAGAAGGGGAGGGCTATTCAGATGGGCAGTGAGGTATGATGGTAGTTAATAATAACTAACATTTATAGTCAGCGTATTTCCTACTAGGCACTGAGCTAATTGCCTTCTATAGATTATATCATAGAATATTAATAACCACCTAATCAATAAGTACTCTCATTATCCCCATTTTACAAATGAGAAACAGGTCTAGAAAAGTGAAGTAGCTCACCCAACATCACATAGCTAATATCAGGATTCAAACTCAGCCTAAATCTGAGTCTCTCTAAACCACTTTAATGTACTGGCTAAGAGTTCAGCAAAGTTTCACTTTAGGGAAAGGTATTCCAAGAATCAGCACTAACCTTAGAAAACATAAAAGTTTAAAAGCACTGGTCCCGTCAATGAAAGTAAATAGTTCAATTCTGATGAATTCTATGATATTCTTAAAGAGAGGTTGAAAGCATAGTTGTAAATTATGTGAGGAGACTATGGTAAGGAATACACATGAGAAACTTGTGTTTATGCTGGCAGGTGATAGGAACAGAGAAAGGATTCTAATGTTACAGTACTGTAACCTAAATAAAAAACAACTCATGTGACACCTGGATGGCTCAGTCAGTTAAGCTCTGACTTTGGCTCAGGTCATGATCTCAGGATCCTGGGATCCAGCCCTGGGTGGGACTCCCTGCTCAGTGGGGAGTCTGCTTGTCCCTCCTCATCTGCCCCTTCCCCCTTTTGAGCTCTCTCTTTCTCTCTCAAATAAATAAGCAAAATCTAAACAAACAAACAAACAAAAACCCTCACACATAGGAGTGCAATCAAAATCTGATTTTGTTTCTCACTGCTGCTGACTACTATTAACAAGATACAGTCCTTCCATATACATGCTTACTGCTACATTAAGGATGAAAAATTAATTCCTGAATGAATCAAGAGCAACAAGTAGATAACAGAGCTACATTTCCAGGTATTAGAACATCAAAAAGAGAAATTAAATCAATAATTCAAGATTCCTGGGTGAAATAAAAGCTGGGCTCCATAGAGAAACAGAAGTGAAGGGTGGAGGTAGCCGTGTTCCAAGGAAAGCAAAAATGAAACCGATACATGGAGAGTAAAACTAGGGATGGCAGATGGAGAGTATGTGGGGAGTGAAACCATAGCCTATGAAGAGGAGCGGTGGGGGTGTATTTGTCTCCTAATTCATGCAACACCTCCTGGAAATGATAGTGAATAACAAAAATAGTCCCAAAATAACAAAGAGAAATGAACAGAAGAAGAAAAGTTTTAATCAGTAGATGGTAGTCTTGAACTAATTTAGGGACAAAGGAGAACATTGCCAGATGAACTGGAGCTTAGGGTGCCATAACACAGAAATGGCTGCCCTGGAGTGAAGGCGGAAGTTTGATTTGCCAGGAAGCCCTAGACAGATCAGAACACAGGCGTGAAAAGTAAATCTGAAAAAAAGAGGATTTATGTTTGTTTATGGAGTAGCCCAAACAGCCCCCACTAACAACCTTAGCCACTTCCCCCACCACTATGCAAAGAGCTCCTGGAAACTGCATTGCCACAAAATAAACAACCGTTTATTTTGTGGACAACCGTTTCTTAAAGCATTAGCTAGGAATGGCTTTGTAGCCAAGTGAGGCTCTGGCATCTGAGAATAAAGCCCTCCCTCCACATAGTAGCAATTACGAGATCCCATCTAAATGGACAGCTTCTTACCTGTCTATCCCACCATGCCCAGGATGTCCATTCAGGAAACAGTTGTTTGGGACACCAGTGCATCTGTGCAGCACTGGAGGATACCTCTGCTCTTAGAACCAGCCAATGAGGCAGATACTGCCATTATCTTGACTTTGCAAATGTGCTATGTGTGTGCCCTCAGAGTCCACAGCTATTGAATGTAAATGTATCAGCAGCTGAGCTAAGCTACTCCACGGTATTACTGCCCCAGCATCCATTTAGTTTGGCCAAGTGGCCCTCAAGGACTTTAAATTGACATTAGCCCCCCTCGTGCAAGTGCAGCCCATAGAATCACAAACTTGTAAGTTCCTGATATGACTCCCCAAGTAGTCCCTGCCTCCCAATGCCTATATACCTCGTGTGTCCTTTAGATAAGACCCCAGTTGGTCTTACCTAAAACTCTATTATTTAGTTTGAATTGACCAATCCAGCTCTAGCCCAGAAGCTCCAAAGCACTCCACCCACAGGCCCTAATAAAGACACACACGTCGGGTCCTATTTCTCTCTCTGTCTATGCTCTGCCTTGACCTCCCTGTGTAGCTCCCTTGACGCATGCAGTGTCCTTCCTCCAGGACCTGTGAGTAGCACACTCCTGTATTTTAATTTCTCTTGTGCTCTGTTGTTGAACTATGGCTTACCATCTGGCACCCTGTTCTCCACTTAACAAGTGTTAATTTAACAAAGTCATAACAGAATAGAAGGTCAAAGATCTCATTTGCAGACAATTGACAGCCTAAATATAATTGTCCTAGGTAAACAGAAACAGAAATAACTGAGGATACAAAAGAAAGCATTGAAAAAGTATTAACTGCTGTCCTCAATAAGATTCAAAAAGTGCTTGCATTTATTAACTAAGAGAACAAGAAAGGGAATTTGTGTATAAAGGTAGGATTGCTAAAATAAAAGTGTCAATAAGAAGGGCAGATTATGAAATCAAGATTTAAAAAGCCCCTAAAAGGCAAAGACATTAAAAATATAAGAGAAAAAAATATATAAAAGATCTCTATGGATGGGTCAAACTCTGACTAATAGGAGTTTCCAGCAGAGAAGATGGAAGAGAAGAAATAACAGCCACGAAAAGTTCAGTATTCAAAAAAAAAAAAAAAAAAAGGATAAACATTTAGATCGAAGGGGATGAATGATAAATAGGAAAGATGAAAAAAGTGGTACAAAACTAAAGACATCGTTATTAAATTTTAGAGAAGCCATAATCCTTAGATCCTGAGATCCAGAGATATAAAAGAACACAAAACAGCTCTCCTACAAAGGAATTCAAATCACACTGCTCTGAGACTTCTCATTTGTCAGAATGGATTCTGAAAGGCAATGAAACAGTGTCTGCAAGGTTATAAAGAAACTGATTTGAACTTAATGTTCTTTATCCACCAAACTATTAATCTTGCATGAGGGCAAAAATAAAGACATTTCACCCATCAAGGACTCAGAAATTTACCTACCATCCCTCCTCCCTGCAGAAATAACTTGAATAAGCGTTCCAGAAAAATGAGCATGACAACAAAGAAAGAGGAAGGAATGAGTTTCAGAAGACAAAGTCTAACCTAGAAGTGCAGTTCAGGGATATCCCAGGAGGACAGATTTGCAATCAATTCCAACTGGGGCAAGAAGTGGGAGTTAGGCTTATCTGTCTCCAGGAAAGGGTGGATGCACACAGTTGAAAGAATTGAGATAATTTTTAGAATACAGCGACGGTATGTTATCCTTGGTGAATCAGAAAAAGAGATGAAAAACCAGGAAAAACAGCTGATCAAGAAACTGATAGTCCTGGGATGACTGGATGGCTCAGTCAGTTAAGCATCTGCCTTTAGCTCAGGTCATGATCTCAGGGTCCTGGGATCAAGCCCCACATCGGCTCCCGGCTCAGCAGCGAGCCTGCTTCCCCCTCTCTCTCTGCCTGCCTCTCTGCCTACTTGTGATCTCTCTCTCTGTCAAATAAATAAATAAAATCTTAAAAAAAAAAAAAAGAAACTGATAGTCCAAATGTAAAGCAAGCTACTGAAAGGCATGATTTGGAGCAACTGATGAGCATAAATATAAATGTAATCCCAGTGCACTGGCTATGTAGAGACTGAGCAGAATATGCATAATATGTTATATTGGAAGCCCCAATAAATGGTAGCTACTATTGCCATCATCGTCATCATCATCATCATCATTATTATTATTACTACTATTATTATTACCTCCTAGACCTAGTTAGGTTTTAAAATAAGTTAAAGTCATATACATTGTGAGCACAATATTCTTTGGAGGATTCTTTCCTCAGTCTTTTTCACTTTCATCTATCTTGTACCTCTTTTTACTCTTCTTGGAAATCAAATAACCATTTTGAAAAAATGAAATAAAAATATATGACATTTGGGGGTGCCTGAATGGCTCAGTCGGTTAAGCATGGGCAAGCTCCCTACTCAGTGGGGAGTCTACTTCTCCCTCTGCCCCTCCCCTCTGCTCATGCTCCTTCTCTTTCTCTCCCTCCCTCTCACACACACTCAAATAAATAAATAAATAAATAAGTAAATAAATAAATAAATAAAATATAACATTTGGAATACATTTAGGGAGTAATTTATAAGGAATTATAAAAGTGGTATTTTTAATATGCAAAAATTATAAATTACAAAAGTATTGTCTTTGTTCTTTTTGTGTTTTATTATTGTTTGAAATTGTGAAATACTTTAAGCATAGAGAAAATATCTAAAGACACTTATGTCCCATCTCCAAAATATGTCACAAGTTATTATTTTGACACAAACAACAATCCAACTCACACCCTTGCCCCTTTGTCCGTCTCAAGTATTTCTGACGTAATGTTTGTGTGATTTTCTCTTGGAAGTTTTTATAACTGCACTAAGTATGCATGTATCCATAAAATTATACACCAGTATACCATTGCTATGTTTTTTAAAATTTCTTAAATGGCATAAAATTGTACATATCTTCAAGTGCTTTCTTTACTCAAGACTTAGATAATTTGATACATTTATATCATGTTCATTTGTTCAGAGCATGTTGTTTGGTTAAATGTCCGTATCTTCTCATGCCTTTGAAGCACAACCCTTCGTCTGGCCCTAGGTCAGGATCTGGAAATGATGAAGATGCATCTTCCTTCCAAAGAATCCAAATTTTTAAAATTCCAGGGTTCGCTGACCAGGGCAGGCTGTGAAGAAGGCCTCAGAGCCTGCACTTTGCAGGCATGATTAATGTATCGCTGACGTCCAGACTAGATCCTGGCCCAA
The DNA here is from genome assembly GCF_002201575.2 of Neomonachus schauinslandi. NCBI lineage: Eukaryota > Metazoa > Chordata > Mammalia > Carnivora > Phocidae > Neomonachus > Neomonachus schauinslandi. The sequence continues at coordinate 107,437,541 of NC_058406.1, read as the reverse complement.
CCTGGGAGTACTGTTGGCACCCAGAGAGGAGGGACTGCTTTTGGCCCTGGGCCCTCCTACGAGTCAGCAAAGGAACTGGTAGCCAACAAGGTCTGACCTAAAAGGCATTAGAAAAGTCCCTCCCCTCCTGTCAAGCAAATCTCTCACCACCGGCTTTCTATCAATACCATAAATCTCACCATGAAGGACCCATTCTTAGAGAACTATTCTTTCTGGAAATAGCATAAGCACTGAGTTCAATCAACCAACAATACCTCTTTTAAAATAAATTAATATGAACTGTTTCTGGAGTAGCTCCATGCTGAATGAACAGGACATAGGTGAGTTTGGACAGAGGGAATGATAGAGAAATATGGAACAACCCGCTTGAGAAGTTAGGCCAAGTGGGGGTTCCTGACAGCCAAGGGACCCAAAGCGTGCCCCCTTTGAAAGATGATCTTTGTTTATTTAGTGTGGGTGGGAAAATCTGATTTCTATTGATATATTTTAGTATTTCCATCTTTTAGGATCTAGATAAGAGATTTATTGTGTGTATTTTGCATGTGATTTTTCTGAGCCAGTTCCATTCTCAAGGGGCAATATTTAAAAGTTTGGAAATTATATAATCATAATATATAAATATAATTTATATTGTTTTATAAACATATAACAATAGAAAATTATATAATATAATGAATCTTTTTTTCAGAAAGCTGTATTATAGTACGAATTATTCAACTTCAGAATTTCAACTGTTACTATTCAGATTAGGTAACAGGGAGCTACGGAATGTCCAGGTCATAAGGCCGGATTTGGAGCATTTCCCAGGCAGCTTTCATGTGTGGTTGTCAAAATACTCAAGGTCCAGGCAAGACTAGGAAAGCTTTATTGGGTTTTAAATTTTCCACTACATGAAGGAGCAGCCAGAAATTGTTTTCATGAACTGTACCATTTGTGTGTATGTGTGTGTGCAGACATGCCTATAAAAGGAGTGTATCAGAAATTCAGAGGAACATAATTACTTAAAAAGAGATCAGTTTTATTCTTATAGTCAATATATAATCTGTGAGATGAAAAAGAAAGATATTCAGTTGTGCTTCTTAGGTTTTTGCCAGGAAGGCTTTACGAACAAGCTGAAGTGTTCAAAAAAATAATTGACTCTGTCTGAAAGGTATAGGGTGATTTCTACAATACAAATTGATCACTGTAGCCTTGGCCTGGCTTCTTGGTGCTGCCAGAACAAAGCCTCCACCCCAGAATGGAATGTGGTCCTTGTGACTTGCTTGTCCTACCAGGTTGGTAGTTCATGTCTGTCCACACCATCTCATGGTCATCTGGAACAACTCACAGCTCTTTATCGTGGGAGGCGCCCCTTGGCCTGGATGACTACAATACCCCCTTCAAGATTCCACTGTGGCAATGCCATTTCCTCCAAGAAACCTTCCCTGACTGCCTGCCCCCAAAGTTGGGCAGGCTCATCCATGCTCACTATACGCTAATAGCCCCTTACATCAACTGCAAGTGTCAGGCTCTTGGGGACAGGAAACTTCATGCTTGCTAGTATGTCCTTAGGACTTTACCCATGTCTAGGCACAGTAGGCATGCCCTCCATGTGTTTTCACTTAGTGAATAAGTGAATGAATATCAGGAAAACATGGGCATGAAAGCCTGAGGAAATAGAGGCGAACCTTATGGAGGCAGGAAGAGAGAGGGGAGGGATGTTTGATGGTTGCTGCAGAGATAAGGCTGCCCAGAAAATGTACCAGCTGAGACAAAGCAAGATTTTAGGAAAGAGAACCACAGGGCAGAGGACACAGTCACTTCCCCTGGATCATAAAGGCATAGGCTGAGGGAGTTTCCAGAGCAGCAGATCCATTCCAGAAATGTTTTAAGGTAATTCTCCCATTGACGTAAATTGAGAATAAAGGAGAAATTATAGACTTAAGGAAGAGCAGGCCAGAGGGCGCAGGGGGTAGCAGGTTGAGTATCAAATGTAGATGGTAGCACTGTCATCTTAAAGCCTGGGGAAGGATCTTGCTGGTTCTAAAGAAAGAGAGACCATATCAGGAGACTGAGGTTGCAGGAAATGCCAGACCCTCAACTTTGTACAGTTGTGTTTTATAAGCACAGGTTATCCTATCCTCAGAGAGTGTAAACTCTGTCCCACCCAGAATACAGCCTTGGTCCAGTATTCCAACACTAGGACCACTAGTGATAGGAACAAATGGGAAGGTGATTTGAGAGACATTAAATTCAGTATATACTCTACAGGGAAGAAAGGATCCTCAGAAAAGACCTGATGTCATAAACTTGTCATTTTAGCCAGCAAACAGGAGCTTTCTGGATACCACTCTCTGAGTAGAAAAAAAATATGCATTAGCATACGACTTGTTAGGATTTACTAATTTATGGAATTTGTGTTTTCAAAATCACTCAATTTCATAGAACCACTGGTGTAGATTTGTTGGTAACCTGGAAAAGGAAGGTGATCTGTTTCTTCTGTTTAAACTTTTCCCCAAACATGTGACCTAAGGCTGAAAACAGAGATGATATTGTTAATTATAATAGTTTAAATCCATTGAACACTTGCAAATACCAATCAAATGTAAAAAGTCCACAATGCTTTAGATAAATGTAATCCTCACAATAATCCTACAATGCAGATGCTTTTATTATCCTCTTAGTACGCAGGATGGAAGTCAGAATAGAACTTTCTGATGAAAGAACTTTCCAAAGTCACACAACTGGTATGAGACAAAGCCAGGAACCAGAGCCATCTCACCATAGTCCAGAACTCATGTGCTAATGATTGCACTATGCTGCCTCCCAAATTCTAATTTATGTATAAGCCTGTGAGAACACTGTATTTTGACCTTTTGTTTGTTTTCCTGGAAATTACTATTTTGGAAGAATATTTAAATTGTAAGCTGCTGGCATGATTAGTGTTTTGGGTTGGGGATTTAGCTGTGTACCTATAGTTGCTAAATGGAGGGCCAGTGGTAGTTTCCTTATGAGCTGTATTAGCCTTGCATCTTTGGAAAAGTGATACTTGGAGAGACTTGAGGATGGAATAATCCAGTGTTGGAATGTCTGTTCTTATTTATTGTTGAATTCCTGGCACTCTGCCTGTCACCTATCTGGAGTTCAATACATATTTACTGAATGATTGGACTGATTGAGTGAACTGCAGGCATTTCATGTGTGCTGATGAAAGGTGTCCCAGATCGTACTTGATCAAGTGGAACCTCCAGCCCCAGCCAGGTAATGATCTTTCCTCAGATCACCAAGCTGAAAAGGAACTGGGCAAACTGAGATAGTCCTGAGCATATTTTAGAACCAAATTGTTCTTTTCTCACCTGGGATTCAGGTGCAAGAAATTTCCTACTTTTTAAGACTTAATCTCTGTAAATAAAGATGTGCTCTTTCTAGTCTTTCATGGCATGTGCATTTTTGAAGAGGATACTTATGACAATAAAATGTTTGGTTATATTGTTGCATATGGTCTGGCAATAAAACTGTCCTCACTAGCTTGTCTAAGAAACTTGGTTGGACAAGCCTATGGGGATCTAACCTGACAAGGAAAGTGGAGGGGTGGGGATGACTTCTTGCAGAAACTCAATTGAATTAATGGCACAATTGATTTTATTCACTTCTGAATTGGTGTGTGTGTGCAGAGGAACTATTCAACTCATTGTTCCCAGATGGAGACACAGAGGCAATGATTGGAAAAGCAGCCTCTCCTGGAGCAAAATCTTTACTTATCCCTGCTTCTTACTTCTAGTATGCCTTCAAGGTTGGGAATTAAGGACACTTTCTTTATTCCTAGTGACCTTCTCTTTGGAGTATATTCAGCCACCGAGGTTGGTGTCCAGGTAAGATTGAGGATCTTTCCTAAAACAAACAGCATGGTGTTTAGTTCATCAGGATAAAAGACTAGGTATGTGGTTTGAGCCTGAGGCTTTAGCTTGTAATAAAACTGATCTCCTGTGCCTAGATTTATTTTATCCTAATTGCAACCACTGCAGTTAACCGATTAAGGATTAGGAGATTTAGGATTTAGTCCTAAACAGTAACTGTTCCCTTGGGAACTCACATCATGCACAAGCCATATGACCTCAAGCTTATTATTTAATCTAAGCTTGTTTATTCATCTGTAAAATGTGCTGTGTGAGCACTTAATGAGAGAATATTTGCAAAAGTATAAACTGTAATGTGCTCTTGCTATTAGTAACTTTCATAAAGTGTTTCCCATTTGGTTTCATGTGAGTAGTTCCAAAATTTGATGATAGGAGTTTTACCAGCATCTAAGTGTAGAGAAGCTGCCTAGATATAGTTGATTTGTCTAGAAATTGTTATAAATAAATACCTACTCCCTACCCCACCCTTCACCAACTTTCAACTTGTTCACAATTAAGAGCCTTAAAAAGCAAATTATTTCATTCACTGGCCTCAGCAAAGATAAGCATTTGATGTTGGAATTATTGCCTAGTGAATATTTGCTGTTTTCTTCCTTCTTTTCTTCATTCTTCAAAAATAAAATGACTTTCTGACAGTTTTTTCTATGATTCTTTACACACTTGCTTATTTTAAAATCATACAATGCAGAAATTACTGCCACTTTGTTTTGTTCACAGAAGTATATGTTATTAGAAATACAGTCATGAATGAGTATAGCAATTCTAAAGCCCTGAAAGCCAGATAAGAGTGAATTTTGGCTTGCACAAATCAAAGACAGTGGTTGCCTCAAGCTCACTCATTTCTTTTTTTTTTTCCCTAAAAAGCAGATTATCCATGTTTAAAAAATATATATATCTGACTGCTATACACTGTCATAATAGGTGGGTAATCAAATATAATGTGTTCCAATAGATATTATACAAACATTTTTAAAGGTTTTATCTACCACAGCATGGATTTTTGGATTAAGAATGTAAGAACAGTCTTTATTGATTTAGAATGATTATAAATCCATACTGCCCTCTGGTGGAAACTTTTTTCCCCAAGCTAATGTCAATCTTTCAGAATACTTGCTTCCAGTAAACAAAGATTTCAAATTTTAGCATCTCTTTTTATTTCTTTAATTTTTAAGTAGGGCTACTTACTTAAAGGTAATCTTTGGTATGTGTCTTAGGATATTTTTCTCAAAATATCACTGATATATAGTTGAGATAATAAAATGTGTGAAATGGAAGAACTGTTCTTAAATTATATATATGTAAAATAATTTATATGTTATATATAATTTAATACATATATATTATATACATATGTAATTTAAAATATACATGTTTTAAGACACTTTTTCCATTTCATATGTTGAGGAGGAAACATTTTTATTCTGTCTTTCTAGTTTCTTTGACAGATAAACAGGAGAAGAAATATCTAATTACATAGGTGCAGGAGCTCCATAAGAATATGAGACCCTCAGGCACTCAGACAACTGAGGCTTATATGTCATCCTGAGCTAAGGAGAAGGGGTAGAGGTCTTGGACTTCAAATGGGAGGAAAACAATTCATAAGGAGATGGGAAGAGCAAATGTTTGGTAACCAGATTTTTGCCATGTCATGCAGAGAGTGGGACACAGAGAGAGAGGAATTGATCCTCTGGACCTGCCCAGCCCCCCTCCCCCCAGCTTACCACACCTAGCTCAGACTCAATAGTTATCTCTAGTGAGAGCTCTCTTCCTGGACCAGACCCCTATTTAGGTTCTTTCAGGCAATTAAGGAGGAGGTAAAAGTTTTTTCTGAGTCTTTTAGGCCTTGATTGACATCAGCTCAAAGTAATCCACATGCCAAAGCGGCATATTGTTGAGAGGCTCATTCTGAACTCTTTCATTATACTTTTATTTTCCAGTTAATATTTTTCCATATATGAAATATTTTATATATTTTATGGAATTATAAAATAAGGCATCTCACCAAGATGTACAATATAGTCCACCAATCCTTATTGCTTCCACCAAAATGATGGAGATTTAATCCACCTATTTAGAATTTGATAAAGACATTACAAAACAATTCAAAGAGAAAGTACTTTGAAGAATGGGCTGCCTAGATTTGAAAATCATGGGTTAGCTTGCTTTCTAAAAACATGACCTTGGGGGGTGCCTGGGTGGCCCAGTCATTAAGCATCTGCCTTCAGCTCAGGTCATGATCTCAGAGTCCTGGGACTGAGCCCCACATCGGGCTCCTTGCTCAATTGGAAGCCTGCTTCTCCCTCTCCCTCTCCCCCTGCTCCCCCCTCTCCCTCTCCCCCTGCTTGTGTTCCCTCTCTCGCTGTGTCTCTCTCTGTCAAATAAATAAATAAATAAAATCTTTTTTAAAAATTTTTTTTAAAGATTTTATTTATTTATTTGACACAGAGAGAGAGACACAGAGAGAGAGGGAACACAAGCAGGGGGAGTGGCAGAGGGAGAAGCAGGCTTCCCGTGGAGCAGGGAGCCTCATGCGGAGCTCGATCCCAGGACACTGGGATCATGACCTGAGCCAAAGGCAGACGCTTAACGACTGAGCCACCCAGGCACCCCTAAATAAATAAAATCTTAAAAAAAAAAAAAAAAACATGACCTTGGGCAAACATTTACTATAAATTAGTTTCAATTTCCTCATCTTGAAAGTATGCATAATATTTACAGAACCATTACAAAATGTGTATAATAATGTATATTTTACAGAATGAGATGATGTACACATGGATCGTCAAGACTTTTCTGGAATAAAGTAAATGCTCACCAACTGTCAGTTCCTTCATCTTCCTTCTCTTTGAGCAACAGTTCTCACAGAATATACCTTCAAAAATTGGCACATATTAGGAACTCAGTAACATTGTTAAATTAATGAATAATTTTACAAATGATGGTTGCAAGTGGGAAAATTTCAGCATATTTCTGGATCTAGTTCTAGCCCAAATACTTTCACATTCAACATATTAAAGGAGTTCTAACTGAAAACAAAATTTTAAAACTATGGATTTATGTCATTGTTCCTGAAAGCAGTTGAATATATAACACATCTTTTCTTATTCTTTGTTTGGTTTCCATGGAAACTAGTTTGGAAGGTGATTTTTATGTGTTTATCCCAGTTACTTCTATTACTTCTATTTCCTTGACTCAGAAATATGGAGACTACTCAAGAAAAAGGGACAAGGAGGGGGGCCTGGGTGGCTCAGTTGGTTAAGTTTCCAACTCTTCTTTTTTTTTTTTTAAGATTTTATTTATTTATTTGAGAGAGAGAGAGAGAGTTTATGTGAGCAGGTGGGAGAGGGGGAGAGAATCTGAAGTAGACTCTGCGCTGAGCTCAAAGCCTGATGTGGGGCTCAATTTCATGACCAGCGATCATGACCTGAGCCAAAACCAAGAGTCAGATGCTTAATGGACTAAGTCCCTAAGCTTCCAACTCTTGATTTTGGCTCAGGTCATAATCTTGGGGTTGTGAGATGGAGCCCCGAGTTAGTCTCTGTGCTAAGCAGAGAGTCTGCTTCAGATTCTCTCTCTCTCTCTCTCTCTGCTCCTCTGCCCCCCTCTGCTTGTGTGCTCTCTCTCTCTCAAATAAGTAAATAAATATTTTTAAAAAAGAATAAGGGGCATGGAGAATAAATATATATTTATATCCAAAATCCACACTTTAGCAAGATTGGTACATATCAGCAAATTATCTTCAGGTCTATCCTATAGAGTTTCTCTAATTTCCATTTTCAGTTTTCCTTAAACAGTGACTGCCTCCAAGGGCAGGGGACTTATTTTAGTTGTCTTTGTCCTTATGGAGTCTAACACAAGACCTTGTACATATATGGGTCAAACTTTAGATGTTCAGTGTGAATAAAATGCTCTATTGGGCACCATAGATAATCACTCCCCTTGCTTCTACAGTAAAAGAGATATGCAGCTTCTGTTTATCACATGAAACTGCTATTATTAGCATCTGTCATTTAATGTATTGATCAACATCAGTTTATAATGATACACTTGAAATGTAGGAAGAAGCAACTCACAAAGAAATCAGGAACACTCATTATTAAAGCCCTTGAGGTGCTATCCCAATTGGAAAGTTTTATTACACTTTGGCAATGAAATCATTCTTCCTTCATGGGGCACTTATTCAGACTATGCTATATACCAGGCATTGAATAGGTGCTGGAGATACAAGGATGAACACAACATCATGGCTGACCCCAGGAGTTCTCTGATCTAGGTATGGGAGGAAATATAAAGCAGAGACAAGTACAACTATGGGCTAAGAAAGGACAGCTCACAGAAGGGATACGTGAGTTGAAACTTAGTCAGGTGAAAATAGGGTGGAGGGAATGGACAGGTGGAAGGAATGTTCCACATGGAAAACCATGGTTGATGTTCTCCAGGGGATAAGAGTACCAAAGAGGAGGCAGGTTTGGGGTAGACAACAATGTGGTGAGTTCAGTTTAGCGGGGGCAGGTTTGAGGTAAATGACAATGTGGTGAGTTCAGTTTAGGATATAGTGTGTTTGAGGAACATTAGCAGGTTGGAGGCATGGATTTGAAACTCAGTGGAAAGAACCATAATGAACATGCTGGTTTGTAGTCAATACCAGATGGGTAGTCCATGAAAGCCTAAAGGTGGGAATAACACTTGGAAGGAATGTGTGGGAGAGAAAAATAAATGGGCACTGACAACAGGGTTAGAGAAGGAGTATTCTCAAAACAGTGAGGGTCACCAGGGAAGCATCACTGTGTAGATACTCCATAAGTGTTTTCTAATTACATAGTTAATTTGAATTTAAAAAAAAGATATATAACAAAAGCCTTCCTAATCTTCTTTGGAAGCAATAAAGAATATGAAATAGACATAGATAGATAGATAGAAATAAGATAGATATGGATATATATTCGTAAGAGTGGACCACACACAAATGTAATAATCAAGGTCACTGTTTGAGGAGTTACTATATGCTACACACTTCCTAAAAATCCATAAATATTACCTCATCATCTTATAATGTAGTGATGTCTTATTATTTCAATTTTTTCCATGATAGTATGTACAATCATAGAAGCAATATAGTATGGTTTTTAATAGCATAAGCCCAGAGATTAAAAAAAAAATACCTGCTTTTGGGCATCTGAGTGGCTCAGTCGGTTAAGGGTCTGCCTTTGGCTCGGGTCATGATCCCGGAGTCCTGGGATTGAGCCCCGCGTCGGGCTCCCTACTCAGTGGAGAGCCTGTTTCTCTCTCTCCCTCTGTTGCTCCCCTTGCTTGTGCTCCCCCTGCTTGTGCTCTCTCGTACACTCTCTATGTCAAATAAATTAAAGAAAGAAAGAAAGAAATACCTGGTTTCTATTCCTGACTATACCACTAGCTGTTGGCCATGGACAACTTAAATTCTTTGAGTTTCTCATCTCTCATAATTCATACACATAGTAAAATCACATATTTTTGTATATTATTTTTATCATTGGGTAATTTTCCTAAAGCCACAAAGTTTATCATAAATTGAACTAAGATCTGAATCTAAACATAAGAAGGTCCAAACATATATCTTTAATCATTAAACCCACCTCACTACTCATCTTCTATAGCTCAAAAAATATTTTATATATAAATGGGAAAACTTTTATATGAAATGTTGTATAAAAAGTATCAATATTTTTATATGGAATTCATATAAGTTAATAAGAATTCATGATCTTAATAAATAGATGGCCAAAAAGACATAAACAAGCATTTCATTAGTGAGAAATAGTGCCTAGTAATTTAACATATGGGAAAAAAGGCTTCAACTTTTCTGGGAATCCAATAAATAAAAAATTAAAGCATGAAATATAAGTTTTTCATGTATCTAAAGAATCCCCAGTGAAACTACAAGCTTTAGGGGAAAACATAATTGGTGTATTTAAAAAATAGTATTTTTTTGGCCTTTAACAAAGCTTCCAATAAATGAACAACCATAAAAAAGTGGACACAGAAAACATATGACTGGGCTGCTTAATATGGCAATCAAATAATTTATAATTTTTTAATACATCAAAAGATTAAAACAAAGTGAAAGAATAAATAAACTAAAATGTAAAAACAAAAATTGTTATTTTAAAAATTTACTGTTTTCCAGCTCTTTTTGAAGGATAAATTATTTCATATTAAACACTTGGGACAGACAGCCTTTAGTCACAGATGAAGTAACTTCCGGCTGAAACCCACTTGGTAGTTTACTTATTTGTTTAAAAGGCAAGTAGGGAAACTCGGTGCTAGTGATTTGTTAAACCCTACCATGCATTCAACTGATAAGTTGAAAATAATTTGGAAAAGAGTTTGGGGAGCCCATTCTTTCTTCATAAAACTTATATCCCTTCCAATGAGATATATACAAAGAATTAATCATTCTTTCAGTTCTCCTTGAAAAACCATCAAAGCCAACAATGTATTAGGATTAGGTCTAACAATAGGAAGGGTGAGGTTTTATGCATTTAAATTTAAACAGTTTTAACTCTCTTGACACCAATTCTGAAACACATATCAGGGTATAATATTTGTGTTTGTAACATGGCCTTATTCTTGTAGAAAGATTTTTTTTTAATTCAAAATAAGCTCAAAATAAACCTTACTTCAACCATGGAAGAGAATATGATTGGAATTGATTCTTTTTGGTAAAGACCAGTAGTTTAAATATATGTCAGCCAGCCTTTCTGCAGAGGGAAGTTAGACAATATGAATGAGGGATTCAAGTTGCAAGGGACCCATTTAATATACTATAGAAACAAATGTATAAATGTCTTCATTTGAATATATCTGACTTTCTCTTAAGAAATCATTTAAATCCTGATGGGATTTAGAAGAATGTGAATAAATTACAATCAGAATCAATATGCAACTCATTAATGACATTCCCACTGACTAGCAACTGCTATATATTTGGGAAGTTATATGGGGAAAAGGGTAAAAATGAAACCAGATTTGAATGTCCAAATTTGGCTTTATGATCTTGGGGAAGTTACTTAACATCTTATATGATAAGCTCTCTCATCTGAGAATTATTAATAATTATACTACTTTGAAGAGTTTCCTAAAAATTAAATGATATATGAAAAGTGATTTGTGCACATGCCTTCTCTTACCAATTTTATTTTATTTATTTTATTTTTTTATTATATTATGTTAATCACCATACATTACATCCTTAGTTTTTGATGTAGTGTTCCATGATTCATTGTTTGCATATAACACCCAGTGTTGCATGCAGAACGTGCCCTCTTTAATACTCATCACCAGGCTAACCCATCCTCCCACCTCCTCCCCTCTAGAACCCTCGGTTTGTTTCTCAGAGTCCATAGTCTCTCATGGTTCGTCTCCCCCTCCGATTTCCCCCCCTTCATTCTTCCCCTCCTGCTATCTTCTTCTTTTTTTTAACATATAATGTATTATTTGCTTCATCTCTTACCAATTTTAATCCTCTGCCTCAAACTAATTCATAAATAAAAACACTTCTTCCCAAAGACTCATTTCTACCAAGTAACAATATACTAAGAAAGAGCAATTAAGTTTGGCTATGACTTAGTGGTACATGAACTTTACTTGATTTATAAAAATAGCAAGGCTAACAAGAAATTTCTCCCAAGAGAAAGTATAGTTTGGCTTTTCGTGGCAACAAAACACATATATGTATTCACATAAATGGATGTCTCCATCTCTCTGTGTGCAGTTAATTTTTCCCTATGTATATTTAACCTCTACATTTTTACCTAGAAAATTCCATCTTATAATTTTCAGTTTATTTTTCCACTTCTTCAAAATTCATTTAATAATCTGATTCTATATCCATAATATTCACGCCAACACCTGCCTTTCTGTATCTACAAATGTAGTAAACATATACTGTCATCTACACAATGATGCAGCAATTCCATGACTAGCTATTTATGCAAAATAACTAAATATGTATATCCACAAATAGACTTGTACACAAATATTCATAGCAGCTTTATTTATAATAGCCCCAACCTAAAAATAATCCAAATGTCTATCAACAGGTGAACATTTTAGGGTATAGCCAACAATAAAATACTACTCATTGGTAAATAGACATGAACATACAACATGGATAAATCTCAAAAAATATACTGAGCAAAAGAAGTCACACACTTAAAAGAGTGGATACAGGTAAATGAAATGTGAGAAGAAGCAAAACAATTTTATAATTATGGAAATCAAAACAGTGATTACCCATTGAGGGGCTGGGACTGTGGACCAAAATAAAGGAAGTTTCTCGGGTTCTGGAACTGGAACTGTTCTGTATGTAGATTGTACACACATACACACACATATGAACAGTCAAATTTATAGAATTATAGACTCATACACTTAAAAGGGGGCATTTATTATTTAAAAACTATATCTCATTAAAGTTGATTTAAAAAATATTCATCAGTAAGTGAATGGAGGGAAGCAGATTATCATATATTCATACAGCACTAGAATATACAGCAGTAAAAAGGAATAGATTGTTGCTATATGCAACCATAAGAGAGATGACTTTCCACCAATTTGCTGAACAAAATAAACCAAGTGCACATCGTATGTGCTTGCATGTGTAGAAAGCTTAAGAACAGGAAAAACTGATCTGTGTGATAGTGGTTTCTCTGTCAGGTAAATATATTTCTCCAAATGTATTCAACTGTGTACAGATCAGTGCTTTATATCTCAATAAAAATTATATTAAGCCAAGAAAAAGATAAAATTTCAAGTTCCGAGAGAAAAATGGAATGAATGAACAAATTTATTCATACTATACTACTTTTGGTATAAAAAGACACAAATTTGAAGTTTTACTTATATGGAGAAAAACAAAACAAACAAAAAACAAAATAAAATGCTTTTGAAGCATGGACTAGGAAATGTGAGAAAATCAGAAAAGCTGGGGATTAAGCTGAGAGGTCCAGGGACAGGGAAGGGAGAGAGCCCAGTCACTGTGCTTTTTGAATAATGTACATTATGTATATTGTGCTTTCAAAAGTATAAACATATATAGTAATTAAAAAATTGTGTTGAATGTTCTAGAAAGACTCAGTGAAGGCAAATCACTAATATTAAATTGTGGTGTAGACAAACATAAAGGATTGAAGAAAAATCATAAAAACCAAGGCACATTCTGATTTTCATTGCTCCATGAGTCATTTAAATTTTGATGCACTTTAAAATAAGTAAAAGTACAAATCATTATGGCTGTGTTTAATTCAATAACCACAGGTAAATGCAGTTAGTCTTATAATACAAAAGGATAATATCTATTGAGAACTCAAATTGTGTCACAAATTGTTCCTTAGCTTCATAGGTAATAATTATTTATTCCTTATAATACAAGTGTTACTAGAATTATCCTAATGTTAATATAAGGAAACTAAAGCAAAGAGAAGTTAAGTTAGTTGCAAAGGACCCCCAAAAGAAATCACATTTAAGCCAAGCTGTATGGTTCTTATCCAATATTGAAAGATTGAGGAATGAATAAATGTTGGTATGACTTAAGATAAAATATTATGTTATGGAACAGGGTCAATATTTGTAGATTTCATTAGGGCTCCAATTCACATTTCTCTGCCCATTTCTGATCTCAGGCACAGGGGCAAAGTACAGACTCATGTAGGCCCTGGGTGAATAAGGTCCTCAACTTACCTAGCAAGGTATTCATTTTACTCTTTCTGTGTAGGTGCTTTGGTCTTCCTGTTCTTGCACTTCTGCTTCTTAGAAGCACGTCCGGTCCCTAAATAAACTACTTGCACCAAAAGCCTTGTTACTTTTGATGTATCCTGAGATAAGTCACATTTATGAAAGGGTTAAGGTCTCTGTATATTATTTAGTGATTGTCCTCTGGAGCCAAGGCTAATTCCTAGTTCTAACTGCATCACAAAAGAAACCCTACTTTTTCTCATCTTACAGAGATTGCCAAATGCAGATCTATGGACCAGTTACATTAGAATCATTTTGGATGCTTACTAAGAATACAGATTTTTTGGGAGGAAAATGTTTTAGTCACTCACCATTAAGTATGCTAGCTGTGGGCTTTCCATAGATGTTCTTTATGAGGTTAGGAGGCTTGTAGTTTGTCCTGTGTTTCTATCATAATAAGGTGTTGAATTTTGTCAAAAGGTTTTGTTTGGCACCAATTGAGATGATCATGTGTTTTTTGTTCTTTATATTCTTTGATACAATATATTACCTAAATTGATTCTTTGATTTTAAACCACCTTGCATTCCTGGGATAAATCTCACTTAGTCAGAATGTATCATACTTTATATATTGCTGGACTTGTCTTTCTAATATGTTGTTGAGGATTCTGTCTATATTCATAGACAGATACTGGTCTGTAGTTTTTCTTGTATTGTTATGTGTGGGGATTTTTGTTGCTTTTCATCACTTGTTTATTTGGTTTATCTGCTTGTTATTTGGTTTGTTATTTGGTTAGTGCCTTAGCTGGACTGACTGTTCACTGGTTTCTATTTCCACATAGCATCTGATGTCACTCCCCAGAATGCCCAGCTCTGCACATGGGCACGGTCACCTTGGCATGATAGTGTTTTTGCTTTCTCTTTGACTCTCTTTTCCCTAATCTCTCTGTTAAATTGGTAGCCTCTGATGTAATCACACCAGTTGTTAGCTTCCACTAACTGCTGGCTAGTTGCCCTAATTGTTTTCAGCAATGCCCTGGAACGTAAATCTCTCCACGGTCTGATCCAATTTAATTCAAGTTTCCTTGCAGTGGTAGATTTTAGGCCAGTTTTTGAAGTTTGTTCCTACCCCAGGATGGCTTTTCTTGCTTGTCTCCTTTCCTGGATTTCTCTGGTAACTACTAACTGACTATGGCTTGATTTGTTGCTTTTTCAGAGCTACCAGCATCCTCTTAATTGCTCTCCTCTCTACTGTTTTCAACATCATCCTTAGGTATGAGCTTCCCCACGTACTTTTCCAAATTAAGTTGGTTCCCCTGGGGAGAGCTTCAGAGCTCTCTGTTCTCAGAGCCTGCCTCCCACCCTGGGCAAAGTCTCTGAGTCATGGCTCTAGGGCATGGGGACAGTAGCCCACTTCTAAGTGATGCCTGTCTCTATGAACAGAGAACTGGGCAGGGTATTGGCCTCTGTTGGTCCTGGTTTGTCTGTACTGGTGTGGAACCTCTACCTTATGAGCAGAATGTGGAGAGGTGGATGGGGCCACTGTTCTCACCCTACTGTTCCTGGAATAGAGTTTCTGTCCTCTGTGGCAGCTATGTGAAGGAAGGATCTCTCAACCAGTCTTAGGAGAGGGAACCCTGTGTTCTAAGCTGACTGTCCAGGAGTAGAGCTTCTGTCATGCTGAGCTGATGGGCAGAGTTGGGTAGGTCAGGGCTCAAATGCCACATTCTCTCACTGTTCTTACTGAGATTTAGTAGATTTGAATAAATGTTTCTCCACTTGCTGAATGCCCTTAAGACAATGTATAGAGATTTTAGTGTTTTTTTTTTTTCTATCATTTTCACTAATTATGGTTGTTTGAATAGAAAGATGGACTGTGGGAATCCTCAGTCATCTTTTGGAAGATGAAAGACTCATTTTCTTTTCATTTTATGTGAAGTTTTGTTTGTTTGTTTCTGGCTATCCTCTTGGATTATTTCTTGCACACTGTCCCCTCAAGGGCTCTGTTTTGCCTATAAAGTAGAGCATGGGAAATTTTATCAGAACCCACTCTATTTTTACCAAAAACAAAGATAAATATGGATTTGTGTTAAAAATTTTTCAGTAGAACACTGGTTTTCACAGACTAACGATTTGCTGAGAAACACAAAGACTGAAGATACAGTCATTTGTAATTTTGCTGAACTTCAAATTTGAATCTCAAAGACTTGGAGGTTAATGCTCAGGAATGAGTAAGTTTCTGAGAAAGCAGTCAGCTAACATTTTCATCCAAGGCAGTTTTATTGTACTCTAGTTATCCATTTTCCTAAGGTGACAAATGAAATAAACAAAAACTTTGTTTCTTTGTAAAATGTGGCCCTCATATGAGAACTAAAACTTGGTTATTTAACATATTGTAATGTGCATAGGTAACACATCACTATCATAAATATTAAGAGAAAGTCTGTATCCTATAAAACATTTTCACATTCTAGAATTTGGCCTATCAAAGATACTGGGGTAAGTTAATTTTGACATAGCTGGCTATTTATTTACCCAGTGCTTTTTCTAAAGATAGGATCCTTTGTGAATCTATCTGAATCTCATATGCCAAACAGAGGTCTGACCTATTGCAAATTTTTATTAAGCATATGTGAGAGTGACTTTATATCAAGGTTTAGTTGGCACAGTACCAATTTTAGACAATAAGACAAACATAGCATATAATCTTCCAGTACCAGATTTTTTTTTCAAAGTTCAAACCCATGAATTTCACAGATGACTAAATGTGTTCATAGCTGGTTCTTCCTAGAAGATCTCTCTTCTAAGAGCAAAAATATGTAACTTAGGTTCTTTTCCCATTCTAAAAATTATTTCACAGAAACACATGCCCTATTATGGCCCAAAGAAGTGAATGGTAATTGTTTAATCAGTAATCTTTCTTAATTTTTTTAAAAAAGATTTATTCATTTATTCCAGAGAGCCCTGTGAGGGGTGGGGGACAGAGGTAGAGGGAAAGAGAGAGAAGCAGACTCCCCACTGAGCACCACTCATGAGACTACCACCTGAGCAGAAACTAAGAGTCCCACACTTAACTAACTGAGCCACCCACCTACTCCATCTTTCTTACTTTCTTATGTCTGGAAAAACAAATGTTCTTGGTTAGAACTTTACTCAACTTTAATTTTTCACAAATAAGATGTTACCCTGAGTTTGAGCTTCATACTGCAAAGTCTTTTTCAAAAAAAAAAAAATGGAACTATATATGTTATACACCCTGGATAATTTAATAAAATTTATATTTTAAATATCTATGAATTTAGGAATGAAAGTAGATAGATATATGGATATAGATAGATACAGATAGATACAGAGGTAGACAATCCTATATCTTGAGATTCTAGCTCTATAAATAACTCCAAAATGGAGTAAAAACATTTGACAAAACTACCCATATTTTTTCCTAAATGACTTTGGTCATTAATAAACCCTCATTTATTTGTGGCACAATGGGATTTTATCTTACAGTTAACATTTGCACCATCTCTAAGCTCCAATTTCCTCATCTACATAAAGGATAACCTCATAAAAACCATCTTGTGTTAAAATAAGAATTAAGTTAGGCGAGTGTGCAGGCGTGGCTGGGACTAGACAGCCGCTCCAGAATCTCCGCTAGTTCCACTCTGTTTGCACCAAGCTGCCGCCATGGCCACCTACAAACTGGTGCTGATCCAGCAGGGCAAGAGCACTTGGGACCTGGAGCACTGCTTCAGTGGCTGGTACGATGTGACCTGAGCCCAGCTGGCACGAGGAGGCAAAGCACGATGGCCAGGTGCTGTGAGATGCTGGCTAGGAGTTTGACATCTGCTTTACCTCAGCGCAGAAGAGAGCAATTCAGACAGGGCTGGATGCCATTGATCAAATGTGGCTGCTGGTAGTGAGGGCTTGATGCCCCAGTGAGCAGCACTATGGGGCTCTGACTGGTCTCAGCTGAAACTGCTGCCAAGCATGGCAAAGCCCAGGTGAAGATCTGGAGGTGCTCTTATGATGTCCCACCACCTGGGATAGGGCCTGACCATCCCTGCTACAGCAACATGAGTAAGGATCACAGGTGTGCGGAGCTCACTGAATATCAGCTACCCTCTTGTGAGAGTCTAAAGTCCACCAGAACTCTGCCCTTTTGGGATGAAGAAATACCCCAGACCAAGGAGGGCAAACGGGTACAGATTGCAGCCCATGGCAACAGCCTTCTGGGCATTGTCAACTGTCTGGAGGATCTTTCCAAAGAGGCTATCATGGAGCAGCACCTGCCAACTGGTATTCCCATGCTCTATGAATTGGTCAAGAACTGGAAGCCCATCAAGCCCATGCAGTTCCTGGGGTTGAAGAGAAGGGGGGTAAAGCCATGGAAGCTTCGGGGGCTGCCCAGAGCAAGGCCAAAAGGTGAAGAACAGGCAGACTACTTGCCCAAGGACACCCTCCCTGCCCATCCCATTCCACTGCTCTTCTTCTCTGCACATGTCACACTAACCACATCTGTAGGCATCTTAAGTTTTAGCTGCAGATTGGGATTGGTGGCTCCTAATTTCGTTTAGCCATTTTGTCTCTTGCATCCACTTCCTTCATATAATCTAATCAGAATGGCACTTCTGGGGCATGGGCCTCAGTCCAAACTGAGCGAAGACTTTTATCCAAGAGTAGAGAGTAACACTGGGGTTTTTGCTATTGCTTTGTTACTAAGGACCTGCTTGAGTTGGGATAAGGAGGAACCAGTCTAGGTGTGACCAATGGGACACAGGAAAGCCTATTTGTGTTCCCAGGAGCCAGTCCTCTACTACTTTGTAGTTTCTGTAGTCAAGTGACTGTCTGGGGGGCTCTTTTTTTTTTTTTCTTTTTTCTTTTGTAGACCATGTCTTGCCTTTTCTTTTTGTGGGCAGGATTCTCTCACCAGCAAGAATACAGCCCAGGGAAGGGACCCAAAGGACAAGGAAATCGTATTCTGTTTACAGCTAGAGAATCAGGGTTCTGCTTTCCTTCCTGCTCTGTGCAGGGCATCATGCTAGGAGCTGCTGCTTTGCACTGTCTCTTCTTTCTCCCTGGGGTTGGGCCTGGTGTAAGTTCTGGTGCCAATGCTTCAGCCTGGAAGGCTGAGCTTGGCACCTCTACCCATTCAAGTACACCAACAAAGAAGCCACCAGTGAGCATGGTCTCAGGGGAGGCCCAGAGGCAGTGTTCAGGCCCTGGAAGAGTGCCAATGACTCCAGCGGCCAAGACTGTAGGACAAGAGCTAGCTTGAAGATGAAAGTAACGTGCATGGTGACTAAAATGATTATTTCACCTCTAACCCCAGAAGAACTGGCTCCAGAATATTGGGATCAATCTGAATATTTTATGTGTTGCATTTACTTTTACCAAAAAAAAAAAAAAAAAAAAAAAAAGTGTATACACACACACACAAAACAAAAACCTGTCTGGAGTTTCTAGTGGCTGTTGAAATATTCCCACATGTGATCATCCCAAAATAAGCTATTCCTCACACCAATGTGGGATAAGCAATTTGACGTCTAGGACTAGGAGTTCATCCTACTGTGTTTTAGAATCCCTCTCCCCCGCCTTAATGTTTTTTTATTATTATGTTTTGTTAATCACCATACATTACATCATTAGTTTTTGATGTAGTGTTCCATGATTCATTGTTTTTGTATAGCACCCAGTGCTCCATGCAGAATGTGCTCTCTTTAATACCCATCACCAGGCTAACCCATCCCCCCACCCCCCTCCCCTCGAGAACCCTCAGTTTGTTTCTCAGAGTCCATCGTCTCTCATGGTTCGTCTCCTATGGCAGTGAAATGCCTGTTGATCATGTCCAAGTGTGTCTTTCACTGTTTCTGATCATGTTCCAGTTTTTTGGCCCTGCCACTTGGGCCCAATACTCATTTTGAGTGTAACTGTACTAAATCTTTTTTCCAGATCAGTATAATAAGAGTGATGTGCAAAAAAAAAAATTTGTGTGTGTACATATATATATATATAGATAGATATATATATATATATATGAATTGTTAGATAATATATGTGGTGCTTGTATCTGAGTACCTATCATATAATACACTATCAATAAATATTACCTAATATTATTTATTTTGTCATAATGATAGATATCCTTGAAGGATCTGTTGAAATGTCACTTTCCCATTATTTTCATCATTTCCTGTAATGCCAACATAGCTGTAATTTGGAGTATTATCTCACTTTCAAATATCCCTTTCCATTTGTTTTTAAATTCATTTGTTAAGAAAAAATAATTCAAGGATGCCTGGGTGGCTCAGTCGGTTAAGCGTCTGCCTTTGGCTCAGGTCGTGATCCCAGGGTCCTGGGACCGAGTCCCACATCAGTTCCTTGTTCAGCAGGGAGCCTGCTTCTCCCTCTGCTTGTGCTCACTTTCTCTCTCTGACAAATAAATAAATAAAATAAAATAAAAGAATAAGAAAAAATAATTCAAACATTGACTTTCTGAGACAGAATAACATTCCTAAGCTTGGAACCTAGTTTATTCTGGGAAGTGCAGAGAATAAGAGAAATAACAAGTAATATTTATCATCTTTATTTTAAATTTCCTATATTTTCCAAATTTTCAACAGGTTTAAATAAAATAAATATTTTCCCACCATGAGTTTTTTAACCCTATATATAAATAGTCAATGGTGCTTTTATCTATATATAAAATTCCCTTACTAAAATTTTTTAGTGATCAATTTTTTATAATATAGAAGAAATATATAGTAGCTTTACAGAGATATAATTCATATATAATATAATTCATCCATTGACAGTATACCATATGGTTTTTAGTACATTGACAGTTGTGCAATCATCACTATAGCCAATTTTAGATCATCCAAAAAACAAACACTATTCTCATTAGCACTTACTCCCCATTTCCTCCTAACTCCTCCAGCCCTAGGCAACCACCACATTACTCTCTGTTTCTAGATATTCACCTGGGCAAAACATACAAATAGATATTTCTTTAAATTGTTGTACATGAAATGCCTGTCCATTTATTGAGGGCTTTTATTTTTTTTTCAACAATGTTTTATAGTTTTCAGAGTAAAGTTTTGTACATTTTTTGTTCAGTTTATTCCCAAGTATTTTACTCAAGCAGTAAGGACTACCTGGAGGAAGAGCTCTCATGGCCCAGATCACCCAGACCAGTTTGAGCCAAATCCCTGACTCATGCTTTCTCAGATGGACCATGGAGTGACCAGTGGCATGACCAACAATTACCTTTACCTCATTATAATACTAAATTCTCTGCCCAAGGAGGAGCACAAGCCTCATTTACGTAACGCACAATGTATGTATAGGCGTGTTTCCTTAAGGTACACGGGTGGCCTTAGGCATACAGTGACAAAGCTTCCCTATCTAAATATTCATCCAAACCCCAGATAAAAGGAACCCACTCACCCTTGCTCAGAGAGTCTCGGCTTTGGAAGATATTCCCCGTAATCTCCTTTTTGCTGCAAATAAAGTTTCCTTTGAAAGAAAACTAACCTGATGTAGTTTCTATCTCTGACTCACCAGGGAGCAAATTCATGTTGGTTCAGTTACAAAACCTTAACGAAAAATTTCTGGTTTACCACATATTTTCTGATCATATTCCCATAACTCACCTCCTCTCCTAACAGAAGTCCAAAATTCCTTTTCCTTTGTCTGGCTGGCCTAAGACGGTTTATAAGCCCCTCTATATCTGACTGCCTTGTGAAGCCATGTTTTTTCTTTGACAATCCCTGCTTGTGCAAACATACCTAATTAAAACTGCATTTACCCTCTATTATTAACATGTCTTTTATCAGTTTGATTGGAAGGACTGAGCCATTGAACCTAGAAAGGTAAAGGGAAGAAGGGTCCACCCTGCTCCAAAACATAGTAGATAATTCCCCTGACACCAGATCTCTTGGGACATGGACCAGATCTCCCAGGATCTTGGGAGCCATTCCCACCTTTGCTGTGTGGGAAGCGAGACACCTGGGAATCATGATTGCTGGACAGGCCCATAGTCTCATAGGGAAAAGGGGGCTAAATGGGGTCTAATAGTAACAACAGTTCAAACTTCCTCATCAATGAAGCAATGCAGAGAAATGCTGCTTTAGGAAGATGGCTGTCTGAACTAGAGCAGGTCTTATCCAGCAGGCCAAGAGGACCTGATGCTTGCTGGCAAGTACAGGGGAGCAAATGCTTTTGGGTGAGCCGCTGTCACTCAGCAGCCAGGCACCCTAAGTTCTGTCCACAGGTCTGGGACTTGTAGAGATAAACCAACTTTCAGTGGGGACTTCCATGGGACGGACTCACAGCAATGCCAGCTTCTACCCTACACCATAACACACATCAATCTTCCCCTAGGGGCACTCCTAGCTCTAGGAAGATGGCCTGCTGGGCTCAAGCAACACCTGTTCACATAGGCCTAGAGGTCTTGGAAACCTGAGGGCAGGAGGTACCTAGGAGCAAAGTGTGCATACTATGGCCACTCTAATCCAGCAGTCAGGTACCCTGCGATTGGTACCTGGGTCTGCAATGTACAGATAGTCAGGGCAACACACGAGTACTCGTGGGGGACAGCTAAGGACCACAGGGTCTATCTTGCTCTAACACAAAGAGCTAATCCCCCTGTTACCAGGTCTCATGGGATCTTGGAAGACATTCTGAGCTTGACCAGGGCTAGGTAGGACAGCGAACACCAGGGAATCACAGTCACCAGAGAGGAAAGCAAGGCCATCTGGGTCTGACAGTACCAAATATTTACACCTTGTCATCAAAGCAGCAGCATGAGAAACAGTGCTCCAGGAAGACAATAGGGTGGGCCAATGCAGGCCCTCTCCAAAGGCCAAGAGGGACTGGCTGGCAGGAGCTAACTGTATGTATGACAGCTACTATGACTCAGCCCCCCAGTCCAGGAATTGTGGAGAGATTGAAGGACCCCAGTGGGGAATTCTGGGGTACTTCCAGCAATACACAGTTCCATCCCACTCCCAAACCCAGCTATCTGCTTTCCTGAAACCTAGTCTCACAGAAACTCCTTGGCCATCCTGGGCATGCCAAAAGTTCACTGATGAGAGGTACCTGGCAGAAATGACTCCCAGAAGGGCTTGAGACTCACCCATGCAGGGCCTCAAGGGTTTGCTCCAAATGACCTTTCCCTCTCCACATCACAGGTGCAGCACAAGGAGCCTCTAGCTCCAGCAGAGTGGACTGCCAGGCTGGGCACCCCCAGTACACACAGGCCTAGGTTCTACGGGGGGCCTGACAGCAAGGGGTGGCGGGAGCAAAGTGTGCAGCCCTGGGTGCTCCAAAGCCACAGTGGGATCCCTGGGCTTGGCTCCTGCCTCAGGGGCATGTTCAGTACATGTCTGGGAGGTAAGTGGGAACTTGTGGTGTACACATAGGGCCAAAAGGGCCCTTTCTGTTCCCAAACACAGTGGCTCGCTCTTCTGACACCAGATCTCCTGGGATCATAGTAGCCATTCTGGGTCTAAGTAGGGCTGAGGTGTGAGAACCTGGGAATCGTGATTGCTTGATAGGCCTCTAGCCCAGCCAGGACAAGATGTCCATATGGGGTCTGACCATAACCATTATTCTTTTCTCTTTTGTAGTGTATTAGTGTAGGGAAAGGCTGCCTTGGGAAAGATGTGTGGTGAGCAAGAGTGCGCTCTATCTAACACCTGGTGTGCACCTGAAGCCTGGGGCAGGTGCACAGAGCGAACTGCAGTGCAAGAGCCACTGTGACTCGGCATCCAGGCATCCTGGGACCCACCAGTTCCTGGGTCCAGGGATTGTGAGGATAGACAGGTCCCCCCGGGGACTTGCATGGGACTCACAGGAATGCCCAGGTGCACTTTCTCCAAAAAAGAGTTACCAGTTCCCCCGAAGCCAGGTTTCATGGGGACTGCTTAGCCTTGCCATCCCTGGTTGGCAGAGAAGTTCACTGATGACCGACCCCCAGGGGATCTGATTCCCACAGGTGCCCTTTGCATCAATCCCCAGGAACAGGGCCATGAGGGATCTCACTCAAAAGCCCTGCCTTTCTTGTCTTTGGAAGTGGGGTGTGGGGCACCCCTGGCTATAACGGGATGGACTGATGGGCTGGGGTGACCCCTATTCATACAGGCCTAGAGGTATGGGGAGCTTGAGGGCAGGAGAGTAAGTGAAAAGCACGTGTGTATGAGTTAGCCTCTCCAAACCGGAAGGCAGGCTCCCCAGGGTGGGTTGATCCCAGGGTCAGGGCTGTGTCAGGAGAGTTGGGGTGACAAGCAGGAACCTATAGGGAAAACAAGGGGCTGCCAGGGTCTCTCTGGCTCCAAAACAGAGTGGTTAACTTCCCTGGAAGCAGATCTCTCAGGATATCTGAACAAAACTTACAGGATCATGGAAGCCATTGCAAGCCTGACCGTTGTTAGGTGGGATGGGAGATACCTGGGAATCGTTATTGCTGGACAGGCCCTTTCGGGGTGTGACAGTAACCACCATTCAAACCTGTGGTACCTGTGGAGCAAAGTGTGCATGTGCCAGCCACTCCAGCCTGTCTGCAAGGTAACTTGGGATCAGTCCCTGTCAGGCCATGCAACATGAGGAGTCATGGAGGACAAACGGGCTGCAGCGAACAGTCCATCCTGCTCCAAACAGTAGCTAATGCCTCTTGCCAGATCTTGTAAGTTTCAAGACCAGATCCTCTGGAATCTTGGAAGCCATTCCAGGCCTAACCATGGTCCCTAACCAATGTGGGATGGAAGACATCTGGGAGTTACGGCTGCCAGACAAGCCCTTAGTCCCATAAGGACCTCAGGGCCAAGTTACTAAGTAACTTGTTTTGGGCAGCAAATTTGTGCTCAGAGACTGAGTTTGTCTTTACAATTTATTTAACACAGGTTTGCTGCGGGATTTCAGAAGTCAATAACATACAGGAGGATAATGTCGGTTAATAAGACAATAAATAAGGGACGCCAGTCGGTTAAGCATCTGCCTTCAGCTCAGGTCATGATCCCAGGGATCCTGGGATTGAGCCCTGCTTCAGGATCCCCGCTCAGCGAGGAGTCTTCTTCTCCCTCTCCCTCTGTCTCTCTCCCCTGCTCATGCTGCCTCTCTCCCTTTCTCTCTCTTTCTCTGTGTGTGTCTCTCTCTGTCTCAAATGAATAAATAAAAAATCTTTTTTAAAAAATAAACCAATAAATAAATAACATTCCAGGTCAATCATAGATTAATCATACTGTTGTTCCAGGCAAGTATTGATGAAAAGAACAAAGTCCAAATTTAGCTGAGGTTTACCTTTATATGAGTTTGTCCTTGGGAGATATGGCTTAGCCACCCAAGGGCTGTGTCCAGCTGCCAGTGCCAAAGTAAAAGTCCCCCGTAGCTAGAGCACATTGTTAGGGAACTAGGGTGCTGGTTCTGACCAGGAGAATGATCTTCCTCAAGGGGCCACACTGCACAGCTTTCACCTCTGCCAGTAAGGGAGTCACCTTTAGCGCAGGGGTGCTAAACCCCCCAAGGTCTTCCAAGAGCTATTTGCCATCAGCAAAGAGCCACCCTGACCAGACCAAACACTCTCAGATGTTCTTCACAAACTCTCTGTATTTATAGTCTAAATGTCCCCTTGCCACAGTTGCTTCTTCGTGTTTTTATTGATAAGTGCCAGCAGGGCCCCTCAGCAGCTGAGCTACTGAATTCTAAACTGAACAGATGAGATGATGACATCCTGACACAAAGCACTTCATTATTATATCAAAACAACCCTTTTCTTTTGTCTTTGTCATAACCAAGTGGATTAAAACAACTTCATCTAAATTATAAACAAGTGGATTTGAAATCCTATCAGACCAGTACACGACAGTAACCGCCTCCACTCAAACCCCCCTGACAGAATGGCAGTGTGGAGAAAGGCCACTCCAGAAAGACTGCTGGGGAAGCTAGGGCAGTGCCGATACTTACAGGCAGCTGCAGGGCGGCAAACCGTGAGTCCTCCCGCCACTGTGATGGAACATTCGGGCACCCTGGACCCATCCCAGGACCTGGGATTGGTGAGGATGGACAAGGCTTCTGGTGGGGACTCCTGGCTGTCTCACAGCAATGCTAAATTCTGCCCTGCTCCAAAACAGTGTTTGCTGTTTTCTTGAAGCTAGATCTCATGAAAATCCTGGAGTCTTGCCACCCTGGGCACAGTCAGGAAGTACACTGATGAGAGACACCTGGGGGAAGCGATGCCCAGAAAGGCACTGAGAATCCCCGAGGCACAGGGCCACAAGGGGTCTGACTCAAATGATCTTCCCCTTTCCACATCAAGGGTGTAGTGTGGACACCCCTAGCTCCAGGAAAAGAGCCTGCTGGTGTGAAGAGGCTCCTGTTCACACAGCCTGGAGGGGCTAGAAACCTGAGGGCAGGAGGTACCCAGGAGCAAAGTGCACATGGGCTGGCTGCTCTGACCCTGAAGGCAGGCCTCCCTGGGAACAACAGCCCATAGGTCAGCGCCCCGATGGAATGAGTTAGGGCAAAAGCTTGGGACTTGTTGGGAATGGGCCTGCCCATTTCTTCTAGCTCCAAAACAGAATAGCCAATTTGCCTGACACCAGATCTTGTGGGAACTTGGAACATACCTCGCTGGATCTTGGAAGCCATTTGGAGCCTGACCGTTGTTAAGTGGGATAGGAGATAACTGAGAATCATGATTTTCAGACAGGCTTCTAGTCTCATAAGGATAGTAACCATCATTCAAACCTGAGAAATAGAGTAAATTTAAGAAACCTGTCTAGAAAATAACTGTGGGTAGGGTTATTGATATGCAGAGTTGATTGGAATCAAATATATGGTAAACTACCCAAGTCTCTGAGTTTTCTTGCCTAAAGAATCCATCAGCTGGGACTAAAAGAGAATGTGACTATGTAAGAAATGAAAGAACCATTGGTTCCCAGCCTTCTATGGGCAAAAATGAGGCTTGGGAAGCTGCTTAGTCCCCACGGAGAAAATATGTCCCAATGTCTATTTCAGATGCAGCCAAGGAGGATAAAGGAAAAGGAAGAGTTTCCCATGGTGAGGCTGGAACCATGGAGATCAAGGCCCTCCAGGAAGAAAAATTAAAGCCTAAACAAGGCACAATTCCACCTCCTGAGTAGGGGCCTCCAAAATGTCTGCCCCTAGGAACATTATCCTTGGGCTGTCCCTTAGGAAGAGATGAGAATATGTTGCCTTTGGGAGGGACAATGAGCTGAACATGTGGTAACAGTACAGATTCAGTTGTAATTAGTGTTGTCAAATAGTTCTTTTAGCCCTTGGAGAAAAATGATAGGATTCGATTTCCTTTTGATTGGGTAGGGTCATGTGACTCATTCTATGGCCAGATGGTTTGGAGGAGTATTGATACATGTCACTTCCTGACCAGGACATTTAATTACTCTTACAAGCTCCTTGAAATTTTTGTTTTTTCTTTTCTCTATGATGGGCAACTGGACCCTAGATGTCTATAAGGAGTAAAAACTCCCCTTCACCCCATCCACTGGCCTCCAAATGTCTCTCCTCAAAATGGGCATTTTACATAGCAAGAAATAAACCTCTGTGTTTGAGCTACCAATATTTAATACATTTTTCATTCTTTTTTTCTTACTGTGGTCCAATTTACTTTATCTTGAATGATACATGAGTCCTCTGTTTCCAAGGACCTTTTACCTGGGTAGCAAGATAGACATGCCAATAAATAGATGTCAGGACCCCGGAAGAAAATAGATTTCATCCCAAATGTTCAAAAGTAGGGACTACTCACAGAGATATGCACAGAGTAAATGATCAAACAAGAGATGATGAGGTACACCAAGACTAGTGAGAGCAGGAAGCCATCACCACACTTGGGGTTGAAGGGACAAGGGGAGGAAATAGAGATATTGAAGCCAGGTAGGAGCTGGTGCTCCAGAGGAAGGCTGCCTGGGGACTCTCTCTTACCAAAGGAGGTATGACTGAAGCAGGGGAGGAGACAAGAGACACCAGATTTCTTTCTCCTGTTACTGTACCTATTGCCTCATACCTAGCCAGCCAGGAGTCTGGGAAAGACATTCCACATGGGCTAGTCTTCTTGGGTGTGGAGAAGAATAGAGAAGAAGTCTTGGGTAGAATGGGGAGGGATTGGTCAGAATGACCTGTGGGTGCTCTGATTAAAGATTTAGAGTATCAGGTGGGGTGTTTTCATAAAAGCCATGAATTCTGTTGAAACAAGACTTAAAATAATTTTATAAATTTTTATGCTCAAGAGCACTTGTGTAGAGCAGTAGCATTATCTTTGCGAAATGATTTCTAACAATATTCAACTCAGAAATATAATTGCTTAATTAGTAATTGTGCTACATGTCTATGTTAATTGGAAAAAAAAAAAGATTTAAGCATATTCTCAAAGTACTCACTCCTGAATATATTTTTTAAAAAGAAGCTCAAAAAACTGTATGAAAAAAAGTAAAAATCTAAGCATTTGCAGTCAATGCACTTAGAGATAAAAACCCTCCCTTAGCTTATTTCACATGCTCACTTGCCAACTAACTCCACAACAGCCCTATGAGTTCCTATTGGGCAACAGTATTGTTGGTACTTACACTAAAGAATTTTCATTTTAATAACTAGCAAGAAAATTTCAGTCTTTCTACTTTGACCACATGTGACAATGACCTTCCAGGAGTCAAATTATTAAAATGAAATGTATTGTCACACACATTAATGCAGACAAGTTACTATTACAAAACAGTCATAACTGAAGTTCCCTAGTTATTGTAGAATTATAATATAGTTTCTAAGGATTGGTGTTTAGATGAGAAACAAAACAAGTTGTCATAATAAATTGTTATAAATAAGTTGTTAATAATAAATTATTTGTAAACTGTCCCTACAGTTATAAAATAGATTAACCAAATATGACCCAGTGTTTGGAAGTTCACCTAAAGCTGTGTCCTTTGGAAATTACACAGTTGTGAATAAGGCATCACTCCCTTTTCCAAGTGAGGAGTAAATGAACCAGAGTGAACAATTCCCTGTGTGTTCTTTGTTCTTCATATTGGCTCTTTCATGTTTCTACTGATAGGTATAAAAAGCACATGTCAACAATGGTGTTCTAATCAACAGTGGCATTCCTGTGGCTGTGGGCCATGGTCCCAGTTGCATGTGAACTAAGGTGCACTGCTTCTGCTGTGGGGAGTGGCCATACTGTTGTTCAGGAAGTTTGTTTTTCTGACTTCCCCAAGTGTAGTTAGAGTTACTATTCCATCCTTCTGAAATATCATTTCAGCTTGGTGAGGCACAGACGTCTTGTGTAAACTCTTCCTTACTCTGGTTCCCAAAGACTTCCATGCTCACCCATGAACCTGTTAGGGCTGGGTTGAGAGCTTATTCCAGTGGAGCAGGCCTGCAACTGCACACTCCATCAGTCATACAGCAGGGTGGGGGTGGGGGCCAAGTGTCCACTGAGGACACAATGAAGATACAAAAAAAAAAAAGAGCAAGACTGTGCAACTATGGGGTCTTTGGCCAGAGACCTGTGGAGGTGGATGACACATCACTCATGAGCTTATCCCCCCACCTGCCACTCACTTCCCTCCACAATGGTGGGATATGACTGGTGAGACAGAGAAGAGGTACCTAAAGCCCTGCTTCTCAATTTCAAGCTATGTTAAGAAGTATTTAAGGTATCTGATCTCACAGAAATCCAAAATAATTGCATTGTTTGCAGATTTCATATTCTTTTAAAAACCTTTTTGGGATTTCAAATGTTGGGTGTCCAGTTGTTTACCCTCCTGGTCTCAGATGCAAGATTATGAAGAGAAATAAGAATAGATAGGGGTAAGAAGATGATTGAAATGAGTCAGGTAACAGATGAAGATGAGTTAGTCTGATCCCTGAATTAATATTTTAGGGCTATGCAGAAGCATTTTCTTCCCTCATTTCTCCTTCTATTTAAATTCAGAATTTTTACCTCTCTAAAAAGATACTTAAAATCTATTTCTTTCCATATTCATGTTGTATTTCATGATCATTATTCTTTTCAATTTGAAATAATTCCACTTCAATTTTCCATCTTGTTTCCTGTCCATTGTTTCATTGAATGTATTTTGAGAACTATCGTATATTACTTTGAGAGGGTTCTTTTTTATTTTCCATCAACTAATTTTTAATGATTTAGTTTCTTGACAATCAGCCAATTTGCATTTGCATTGTTTGCCTTATAATTGCTCTTTTTTTTTCACTTCATGTTCATCTTATTTTCATTCTTCTTAGTCTTCCCTGAAGATGTTGCAAAGTATATTTGTCCAATATTAAAAGAAGGTATCTCCTAAGGGTAAGATTAATCATGTTTCCAGTCTTTGTGGCTTTAAAACTATTACCTTTATTTTTAAACATATGTGAATCCTAAATGTAATAGAAATTCTTAGCAGAAGCTTATGAATATTAAATACACTGGCAAGAAAATAAGTTTATATTGTATTTAAAAACTACATGTGGGCAGGACTTCTGGCATGGAGGAATCAAAACCTCAGTGCATATGCTTTCAAATAAAAGCAACAAAAATACTAAGTAAATTAACAAAATCATTTTTTACAAAACTCTGGAAATTAACTAAAGGTATACAACAATCTGAAGAGCATTTATTCAGGAAAAACTACCAAACCTCTCCCTGCTCCTTTAGCAGTCTTGATAACTAGCAGCCTGGGAGCACAGGATGGTACAAGCTAGGCTTGGAGCATTTTGAAAATCTCTATCCCTAGAGTATTGCCACTATTTGACCTGTTGAAGCTCCTTAGAAAAGCTACATTCACATAGTGTTTTCATTATTTGATCTGACTCAGAGCTTTGCCCTTTTGAAAAGCTTTGTCCCTGGGGCAAATTTTTTGAAAATAATCAGCTGCAATTGTTTAGCATTGGCAGCTGCCTAAGGCTGTGATACCAGTTTGTGCAAACAAGGGCATAGCCAAAAATTTTAAATAATGATCTAGGGAAAGATGTTCAAAGAGGGCTTTTAAAAGTGCAAACATATTCCTGGGGTATAGAAGGCCATGTGCATATGCAAGAAAGTCCTAAATGGCCCCAGTCACCTCTAGGTGATCTTGAGGCTTGGTATAAGCAAACTTGAAAGTTAAGGAGTAATTGTTAAGTATACTTGAATGTCAGATCTCTCTCTCTCTCTCTCAAACACATACACACACACACACACACACACACACACACACACACACACACACACCCCACCTTGGAAAGAAGTAGAAGACTAACTGGGCCAAGGCATCTAAGGAAATCATTGACCAATCATTAACTAAAAACTAAGCTGACTGAGCAGAGACGTGAGTGATCACATAAGATAAGGAATACCGACTTCACAGACTTAATCCAAGAAAGTCAATAAGGAAAAATAATAAAATAGCAATAACCACAAATCCTGCAGGGGTATGTGTGTGTGTTTGGGGGGAAGGGGTGTATGGGAATCTAATTTCCAGAGTTACAACATTATGTTTTCTATATGTCCAATTTTCACCAAAATATTTTTTTCTTTTATTCCTTTATTATTTTTTATTATGTTATGTTAATCACCATACATTACATCATTAATTTTTGATGTAGTGTTCCATGTTTCATTGTTTGCGTGTAACACCCAGTGCTCCATTCAGTACGTGCCCTCTTTAATACCCATCACCAGGCTAACACATCCCCTCACCCCCTCCTCTCTGGAACCCTCAGTTTGTTTCTCAGAGTCCATAGTCTTCCATGGTTTGTCTTCCCCTCCAATTTTCCCCCCTTCACCAAAATATTTTAAGACACACAAGGAAATAGGACACTAGGCTTCCAGACAGCATTAAGTAGCAGTTGGCAAAGATGTAGAAGGAGAATATTATCAACCAGCTTGAACTCACAAACACCTTAGGGCACTCCAGCAAGTAGCAGGATATATAATGTTTTCCAGTACACATGGAATAGTTCCAGTATAGACTATTTGACTAGGCCATAAACCAAGTCCTAATAAAGGTAAAAGGATTGAAATTATACAAAGTATATTCTCTGACTACATTAGAATTAAATTAGAAATCAATAGCAGAAGGTAATTTGGGGGAAGCATAAATATTTGGAAATTAAACAGTAGCTTTCTAAGCAATGCAAACTACACATGGGTAAAAGAAGAAATTGCCAGATAGATAAGAAACTTTTATTTGAATGAAAGCAAAATAAAACATATCAACATTTAGGGTATATGACTGAAGCAGGATTAGTTTTTCTAGTCTGCTTTAAATGTCTATATTAGAAATGAAGAATGATCTCAAATCAATAATCTAAGCTGTCCCCTTTAGGATATTGATGAATGGCTAAATAAATTGTGTTATATCATTACAATGAAATATTATTTGGCAATAAAAAGAAATAAAGTACTGATACATACTGTAAGACTGATGAACTTCAAAATCATTTAGGTAAGGTGACAGAAACCAGATACAAGAGACAACATGCAGTATGATACCATTTATATGAAATGTCCATAAATGAAGATTTACAGAGACCAAAAGTAGATTAGTGATTGCTTGGGGATAGGAGTACAAACAGATAGTATCTGTACATTAGCATGAGAGATCTTATTGGGGGGGGAATGGAAATGTTCTAAAACTGATTTATGGTGATGGTTGTAGCACTCAGTAAAGTTTCTAAAAATCATTGAATTGTACATTTTAAAGTAATTAATTTTATAAAATGTGAAATATACCTCAATAAAGCTGTTTTTAAAAAGCTATTTATATCTATGTAAAGATAGATAGTAACTACAGTATCACTTCTAGGTATCTCCCTCTAAAAATATATTTAAAAAAAAAAATGAAAATGTAGCTCTGTCAGCAATAATTAGTTTATAGCCATTCCCTTGAGTACATTATGATGGGTAAGGGTAGATTTTTTTTTTAAATAGTCAATCAGTGAAGCACACAATTTAACAAAAGAAAGAGAAAAATAAATAATGTATAAAACTCAAATATATCGAAATGTCTGCCTGGTAGATTATACTGTAATTCTTTATACAAAATAATAAACAGCAAGAGAAGCAAAATTTTGAAATCTTCAAATTGTTTTTCATTCGTGTATTCATTATTTATTGCTGCATATGAAACCTACCCACACACCAGCCTCTTATTTCTCTAAGGAATGTTCATGCACCACTCCCATGGAGTGGCCACTTTACTCAAAATTGCCCCACTTCCAAAATCACCAACTCCACCATTCCACTCTCTTATTACAAACCTCCATCCTTTCAACTTGTTTGCTTATTTGATTCCTTAGCTCTGTTCTTAAATCTTAAAAGATTTCAATTTATTGAGTCCTCTGAGTTCTCCTTTCTACCACCTTCTCATTTCTTTTCTCTTGAACTGTCATGAGTCATTATTTCAATAATATATCTGCTGTACTAGTTAAGATTAAGTTTAGATTGATATATTAAAAATAAAAATAACAACAGGATAGATGTTTATTTTTCTCTAACTACTTAAAAGACAAATTTAAGTAACTGAGAGAAAACCAATGTCAACATAGAATTCCATGCACAACACAAATGCCATTCAAAAAAAAAAAAAAAAGTTAAGTGTATTGCATCAAAAAGAATAAAACGTCTAGGGATAAATTTAATAAAAGAGGTGAAAGACCTGTACACTGAAAACTATAAGACAATGATGAAAGAAATTGAAGAAGACACGAATAAATGGAAAGATATTCCATGCTTGTAAATTAGAAGAATTAATATTGTAAAAATGTCCATACTATCCAAAGCAATCTACAGAGTCAGTGCAATTCCTATAAAAATTCCAATGGCAATTTCCATAGAAATAGAACAAAAATCATAAAATTTATATGGAACCACAAGAGATGACAAATAGCCAAAGCAATCCTGAGAAAGAACAAAACTAGAGGCATCACACTATCTGATTTCAAACTACAAAATCATAGTAATCTAAATAGTACATTATTGGCATAAAAACAGACAAATCCGGGGAACAGAATAGAAATAAACCCAAATATATATGGTCAATTAATTTATGACAAAGGAGCCAAAAATATATAATGTGAAAGGACAGTCTTGTCAATAAGTGCTGCTGGTAAAACTGGTCAGCTACATGCAAAAGAATGAAACTAGACCACTATCTTACTATCTTACACCATACACAAAAATCAACTCAAAATGGATGAAAGACATTAATGTAAGGCCTGAAACCAAAGATTTCCTGGAAGAAAACATAAGCAGTAAGCTCCTTGACATAAGTCTTGGAGATAATTTTTTAGATCTGAATTCAAAAGCAAAAGCAACAAAAACAAAAGTAAACAAGTGAAAGTATATCAAACTGAAAAGCTTCTGTATGGCAAAGAAAACCATTAACAAAATCAAAAGTCAACAACACATGAAAATATTTGATGGGAGAATCAAATGGGAGAAAATATTTGCAAATCATATTTTTATAAGGGGCTAATATCCAAAATATGTAAAGAACTCATATAACTCAATAACAGAAAACAAACAATCTGATTGACAAATAGGCAGAGGATCTGACTAGACTTTATTCCAAAGAAGACATCTAAATGGCCAACAGGTACATGAAAAGATATTCTACATCACTATTTATCAGGGAAATGCAAATAAAAAACACAAGGAGATATCACCTCACACCTGTTAGAATGGCTATTATAAAAGAGACAAGAAATAACCCCTGCTGGTGAGAATGTGGAGAAAAGGGAGTCCCTGTGCCCTGTTGGTGGGAATATAAATTGATACAGCCATTATGGAAAACAGTATGGTGGTTCCTCAAAATATTTAAAATAGAACTATCATAGTTTCAGCAATTCCACTTCTAGGTATTTATCCAAAAAAAAAAATAAAAATAAAAATACTAATTTGAAAAGATATCCGTACCCTCATATTCATTGCAGTATAATCTACAATAGCCAAGAATGGAAACAACCTAAGTGTACATTGAATTGATAAATTTTGTATGCCATAAAAAAGAATGAAATCTTGCCATTTGCAACAACATGAATGGATCTTGAAGTCATTAAGCTAAGTGAAATAAGTCAGACAGAGAAAAACAAATATTGTATGATCTCAGTTATATGTGGAATTTATAATCTCACTTATATGTGGAAACAAAAAATAACCAAGCCTATAGATATAGAGAACAGACTGGTGTCACCAGAGCCTGGGGGTGGGGAGCCAAATGGGTGAAGGAAATCAAAGGGACAAACTTTCAGTTATAAATTAAATTAGTTGTGGGATGTAATCTACAGCATAGTGACTATAGTTAATAATACTGTTTTGCGTATTTGAAATTTGCTGAGAGTAGATCTTAAAAGTACTCATGAGAAAAAAAAATTGTAGCTATGTATGGTGACCAATGTTTACTAGACATTGTGGTGATCATTTTGTAATATATATAAATGTCAAATCATTTAGTTGTACACCTGAAACTAATACAGTGTTATATGTCAATTATATGCAAGTTTTAAAAAACTGATAGACATAATATGGAAAACCCTTAGTAAAGTGTTTGCTACATAGTAGGCATTCGATAAACAATGGTGTAACCTAACAAAAGGTGAAATAATGTATTGTGAGGTTTGTATCATATCTATAAATAAAATTATGATAATTCAACAAAGAACAAGAGTAGAAAGCAAATATCAATATGGCACATTAAAACTCAAGTGATAAACACAAATTGTGTTAAATGTGCAAGGCCTAAAAACCTAACTTAACAGGTAGATATTGTCAGATTGGATCTAAAAAAAGCAAGAACTTAATTGATACTTTAAATATTAAGTTACATATAAGTTAAAAGAAAAGGATGCAAAAAGATAAATTAGACAAATGCCAATCAAAAGAAAGGAATAAAAAGGGACTTTTTAATATGATAATGGCATCAATTCAGAATAAGCACCTAACAGCCCTAAATGCTGCACATTATAACAGTGTTTCAAAATACATGAAGCAAAAAGTGTAGAAGTAAAAGGAAACAGACATATCTACAATCATCACTGAAAAGTTCAACACTCTTTTTTTAGTAATTGATAGAAAAAATAGCAGAGATTCAGTAAGGATGTATATAGGCTTGAACAATACAATCAGTTCACTTGACTTAAATTGATATTTATAGATGTTTATAGCCAATAGAATACAAATTCTTTTCAAGTGCATGTGGAGACTTCATAAAAAAAATTCAGATGATTTAAACTTGATCATGAAGGACTAAACTAAAAATTAAGCAGGGAAACATAATTAGAAAATAAGCAACATGAGAATAAACCAATGGGTTACAGAAGAAGTCACAAGAAAAATTAGAAAACATTTTGATCGGAATGATAATATGCATTATATCTAAATGTTTAAAATGCAGTATTAACAGTGCTAAGAGGTAAATTTAAAGCATTAAATGTTTATATTAGAAGAAAAGAAAGGTTTCAAACCAATCACATAAGTTTTTAATTTAAGAAACTAGAAGAAAAGAAGAGCAAATTTAACACAGAAGCAAAAAGGAGTAATGCATATTCTTTCATGAGCTAGGATAAAATAATGACATTTTTCAGACAAAAAATACTGTTTTATATCATATAGAGAGAGCTTTACAAAATAGACTATTAAAGAATGCTCTTAAGAAGAAGAAAAAAATGATTCTATAAGAAAGTTCTAAAATCTAAGAAAAAGTAGGGAACAAAATAACAGAGTAAATATATAAGCAGTCAATGCCTGGACCATGTATGCCTTTAGAGCTCGGACCCACAATCTCTGCAGCAACCAATTCTAGAAACAAAATAACCTCTGCAGAAATTGTCCCAGACCCAATCTACGGACCACGTGCTCCCCATCCCTGCTTTCAACTCAGGACCAGACAGAGAAAGCCAAATTTGCTCCCCAAACCAATTACATAAGATATCCTGCTTCTATTTATCCCACCTCCAGCTTCCTTATGCCAACAACTTCCAATCAGAGAACAATCGAAGCCTTCACTTTTTTCACTATAACACTTCCTCACTTGCCTGCCTGCCTTTGAATATCTGCCAAATCTAAGTGATAGCGACAAACTCCCTTGCTACAGCAAACTCTTGAGTAAATAGCTGTGGTTTGTTCTCATTTGGGTTATCATTATTACCACAAAAGAATGGTAAATATTTGGATAAATATAAATAACAATTAATTTCATAACACATTAATAATTATTTCTAATTTTCAGAGTCAAAACAAATAAGAGGAGACCTAAATAAATAGAGAGATGTACCATGGTCACAGATTGGAAGTCTCAATATAGTAAAGATGTCAATTTTTCCCAAATTAATTTATATAATTATCCCTTTTAAAATCTCAGCAAGGGGATACCTTGGTAGCTCAGTCATGATCCTGGAGTCCCAGGATTGAGCCCCATGTTGGACTCCCCGTTTAGTGGGGAGTCTGCTTCTCCCTCTCCCTTTGCCTCTCCCCTCTTGTGTTCTCTCTCGTGTGCTCACTCTCTCTCAAATAAATGCGTAAAATCTTAAAAAAAAAATCCCAGCAAGGTTTTTGTTTTGGTTTGGTTTTAGTTTGTTTATTTTCCTTACATAAAGAGTTACAAATCATTATGACAGAGGACATTCCAGAAAATTAGACTTTATCCTAAGTTTTTAGTATGTGCAAGACTGTATGACATTAATCTTATGGGGACTATGGAGATTGTTTTGTTTTTCTTATCTTTATGTTTGGAGTTTTCCTTTTAGGTTATTTTTTATTTATTATTTATTTATTTATTTATTTTCTAAATTTTATTTTATTATGTTATGTTAATGAAGCAGATGCATAGTGTGTGCTCAGGGAAGAAATAGAGCTGATGCTTTGAGGTTTTGCCTTGTGATTTTAACCTTGGTAAATATTAAAGTATAGCTCACCTGGTAGCCCAGGAACAGGGCCCACAAACATAACATGTTGAAAATTTCTTTTATCTTTTCCCCCTTTGATCAATAATCATTCCCGAAGTATTAATGATCAACTTTATGCTTTTATGTGCCTCTTACCAAGGTGACTGGTTGGTATGTTTCGGGTCCATTCCATTGAGTCCTTCATTGCTAGGTGTGAAAATTTATAATATATAAAATACATAAAATATATGTGTGTGTGTATATATATATATTTTAACCTTGGTTTCCTCATTGTTGTGAAATTATTGTAATGTAAATGGTAATGTAATGTAAATGGTATTGTATTGTAAATGGTAAGAAACTTAAAAGTGATATATGTTCTCTCTATAAAGAGCAAACATAGTACTTGTGCTTGGATTAGATTGACTAATTTTGCATTTGGTAAAGCATTTATTACAAACATACATGAACAATAAAAGAATTTCGATAAGTACAGTTTGAAGGAACCAATATGGCATTGGAATAGACTTAATAGACAGGAGAAAAATCCAAAGAATCTTCTACATACATCTCAATAAAAGGGTGGGAAAATTTGTGATTATTCATGAGGAAAGATGGAGCATGTGCCTTGAGTAAATGTATATGTAACATATATCGCATGTTTACTTCTTGGTGGAGACTTAACATCAGAATGAGGCAAAATTCAGGCCCTGATGGCAGGAAGTTTTCTTAGGAAAGGAAGAAGACACTATGGACATGCACTGAGAGCTTGTATAAGTGCATGCCCATAGTCCCTTCTCCTTGTCCTAGTATAACCTCCTACAATCAGGATCTTATGCTCTTTGTCTCTGGTAAGGAATGCAGGGCCTTGCTTGTTCATAGGCTTGAACCATATCAGTTGACCTTGACTCCAAGCTTCTGAAGAGACAGCTAGTGGGTTTGTTAGTGTGGTTTCTGAGGAGGATTTGAATACAGGTGCAGCAAGTGGTGTTAGCTATCATATAGATTTTGTCCTCATTCAGCAAGCAATCAGGTAATTAGTAAGAGGCTTCTTGGCTGGCAAAGCTAAGGACTTACCATGAGGGCAGGCTTCAGGGCAACCAGGACCTGGGATTGGATTGCTTTCTATGTGCATCCCCTGAACCTGGATATGGGCCCAGGTAGCCAGGATTTGGTCTCAGAGCCCAACAAGTTTTTCGATAGACACCAAAGAGCTCTTTTTAAAAAATTATATGAAAAGGCCTAGAATAGCTCAAACAACCTTGAAGAATAAAGTGGAGGCACTCTATTAAATTTTATTATGAACTCAAGACTGCGTTTAAGCTTTTTTTTTTTTAGAGTTTTTTTTTTTTATTTACTCGTGAGAGAGAGAGAGAGGATGCACCAGTAGGGGGGAGGGGCAGAGAGAGGGAGAAGCTCAGCAGGGAGCCCAATGTGGGACTCGGTCTCAAGACCCTGGGATCATGACCTGAGCCGAAGGCAGATGCTTAACCGACTGAGCCACCAGGTGCCCAAGAATGTGTTTAAGTTTTAACATAAATTTACAAAACAAAAAAATAAATAAAATTTAAAATCCAACATCAAAAATCGAAGGGTGAAGAAGGAAGAAAAGTAACCCCCTTCCCTTTCAGTCCCAGCTTTCATGATGGGGCACCAATAGATACTGCTTAACATTAATAAAACAAGGAATATTATTTGAACTCATGGAGAGAACTTCAAACAACTTACAGAAATAATAAACACTGGTGTTTCTGAGGAATGGGACTGGAGAGGAGTAGTAAGGTTGAAGACATTTACTTTTTATATTTAACCAAACTGGACTGCTTGAAAGGTGGCTTATTCCTAAATATGAATATTTTATATTTATAATGAAATGTCAACATATATGTTTACACACAAAATGTCCTTCATGATCTTCCCATTTATCATCGAATAAAGATGGTGTCTTCAACATGGCCAACCATAGCCTGCTAGACTCAGCCTCTCCTCCTCAGCCTCATTTTGCAACACATTTCCTCTATCCCTTCTGTACTAACACAGGGGCCTCTTTTGGTTTCTAGGTATTCATCAGGTTCCTGTCCATTTATTATTCCTTCTACCTGGGGTGTCTTCCCCCCAGCACCTTGCAGTTAGCTAATATCTACTCAACTTTCTGAACTCCATTCAAATATCACTTAATCAGAGAAGTGTCCTGATTCCTAAGAAGAACTGATTTCTTGTTAAATGGATTATCTTTTACACATTACCGTTCCCCTAATCTGTAGTTCATATTTTTAGGAGTAATAAGTCTCCCTTTCCTCTCTAAACTGTAAGCTCCATGAGCTCATGGCTCTGTCTGTTTTGCTCAATATGGCTCCCCCAGTGTCTAGCACATGGTCTTGCACATACTGGGCATTTGATAAACATTTGTTGAATAAGTAGTGAAAATATATAAATCAAGCTTTTTAAAGCCCCGTACACATCCTTGCACAGAATGTATAATTTCCAAGTAACCATCCTTGAAGGTAACAGTAAAGGGGAAATTAAATCTATCTCTTCCCTCCCACACTCAGTCACATGCTTTTCAATATGTTTTAAGCCATTGCAATGTAACAGACTCTATTCCAACAATGCACTCAGAGTTATAACACCTTCATACTTTATAACTCTAGTCCCAAGAAATAGGACTAATACCTATATTATAGGCTAACCATATTATTTGAGACTTTGGCAGGTGTCCTTGTTAATTTTGGAAGACTTAGGTTGACTGGCAATGTATCCAAATCAGCAGATGAGTCATGTCTTAACAAGGATCTACTGTACTGTTAAATTTTGGCTGAGGAGTGACAGAAGGTCCCAATAGCTTATCTTGGCTCAGATCCACTGCCCTCTTACACATTAACAAACAAGACCAACCTAAGAACTAAGAGAGTAGCAAGAGTAGAGGCAGGACCTTACTTAAAAGACGTCTTAGAATTTCATGTTTCCTCTCCCCCTCTGATTTTCCCCCCTTCCTTTTTCCCTTCCTTCTCCTAATGTCCTCCATGCTATTCCTTATGTTCCACAGATAAGTGAAACCATATGATAATTGTCTTTCTCTGTTTGACTTATTTCACTTAGCATAATCCCCTCCAGTTCCATCCATGTTGATGCAAATGTTGGGTATTAAGGAGGGCACGTATTGCATGGAGCACAGGGTGTTAACGAAAACAATGAATCATGGAACACTATATCAAAAACTAATGATGTACTGTATGGTGACTAATATAACATAATAAAAAAATTATTAAAAAAAGAAGTCTTAGAATTGTTTATACGTCAACCTGTCTTAAGATGCTTCAAAGAAAAACAAAACAAAAAGGTACTAAGGGTCACCCTAGAATCATAGCAACAAAGGTCAACAACAGTGTTTCTGAAATACAACTGCTATTGGATTTTTAAATCACTAGTGTAGTTTCTTTTAAAAATGCTTTTATAACAAAAAATGATGTCACTTAAGGGTGTCATATGATTGCTGACAACAAGAGCTATCATTAGGGGCGCTTGGGTGGCTCAGTCATTAAGTGTCTGCCTTAGGATTGGGTCATGGTCCCAAGGTCCTGGGATCGAGCCCTGCATTGGGCTCCCTGCTCAGTGGGAAGCCTGCTTCTTCTTCTCCCACTCCCCCTGCTTGTGTTCCTTCTCTCACTGTCTCTCTCTGTCAAATAAATAAATAAAATCTTGAAAAAAAAAAGAGCTATTACTAACTCAACTCCTCTGCTAGAGATTTTGTAGTAGGAAAAGCTCTAGAACAAAACAGATGAAAGCAAGGGTCCTGGAGCCAAGCTAACTGGATTTGACTCTTGTCTTTAGAATCTATGCGTGATTATGTGGGCAATCCATGTGCAAAATGCAATTTTATCAGGACTGAGTTAAAAAGAATGTGAGAGAATTAAGTAAAATAAAACCTGTTAAATTGCTTAGCACAGAGGGGCGGAGCAAGATGGCGGAGGAGTAGGAGACCTGGATTTCATCTCCTCTCAGGAATTCAGCTGGATAGGGATCAAACCATTCTGAACACCTACAAACCCAACAGGAGATCGAAGAAAGGAATAGCAACAACTCTCTGAACAGAAAAGCGACCACTTTCTGGAAGGTAGGACGTGCGGAGAAGTGAATCCGAGGCGATATTCGGGAGGATAGACGGCGGGGGAGGGGCCTCCGGCGGCCGCTTCTGGCAAGTGATAGAGCCGCAGACCACAAAATCGGAACTTTTAAAAGTCTGCTCTGCCGAGGAACGTCACTCTGGTGGCTAAGCGGGGGATGGAACCCTCCAGGACAGTGTGGTCTCAGGACCCTCGGGGTCACAGAAAGACCGGGGGTGCCTGAGTGTGGCAGAGCTCCCAGGTAATGGAGCAGGGAAGCCGGCTGCAGAGGCGGAGCCCAGGCGCGGGCTCTCAGCTCGGGGTTGCCATAAACTGTGATCCGCGGCACAGTCGGGCCCCTGCTCCTCCAGCGGGGACCCAACAAGCTGCAGATCCGGGGAGACTCACCTTCCTCCCCCGGGAGGAGCCGCGCAGGAGTGCACCGCAGGGATCTGCTGGGTTTGGAGACTCCACCCGGGGTCGGGTGCCAGAGATAGAAACGCGCGGTCACAGGCCGGGTGAGCACGGAGTGCAGCCGGAGACCAGGGAGATGGGAGTGACTGACTGCTTTTCTCTGGGGGCTCACTGAGATGCGGGGCCCCGAGTTCTCGGCTCCTCCGGGGCGGAGATTGGGAGGCCACCATTTTCACTCTCCGCCTCCAAAGCTGTACAGAAAGCTTGCAGGGAACAAAAGCCCCGGAGAGCAAACAGGAGCAGATTACTTAGCCGGGAGGGGGCAAGGGCGGGGCAATTCCGCCTCCGGAAGAGACATTTGGAAACCACGGCAACAGGCCCCTCCCCAGAAGATCAGCGAGAACAGCCAGCCAAGACCAAGTTTACCGATCAATGAGAACGGCAGAACTCCATCGCTAGGGGAATACTGCACATAGACTTCATGGCTTTTTTACCATGATCCTTTAGTCTTTCAAAGTTAATTTTTTTTAACTGTCTTTTTTTTTTTCTTTTTCAATTTTTCTTTTTCCCTTTTTCAACCAACATCTTATCAATCCCTTTTAAAAAAAAAACATTTTTATTTTTCATTTTTAGAGTCATATTCTATCCCTTCATAGTAGTTACCTGTATTTTTGGCTTATATATATAGTTGTTCTCTCTTTAAAACTTTGAGATAGTTTCTTCTAACAGATTAAAATATACCCTAAATTTCTAATATATGGTGTTTTCTATTCCCCTGCCTGATCACATTCTCTCCCTTTTTTTTTCTTTTTTCTTTTTTTAAATCCTCTTCTTTCTTTTTTCAAACAACTTATCAATTCCTTTTATAAAATTTTTTTATAATTTCCATCTTTACAGTCATATTCCATCCCTTCATCATATCAACCCTTATTTTTGTACATATATAAGTTTTTCTTTCTTTAAAATTTTGGGAGGCACTTTCTTCTAACAGACCAAAATACACCCCAAATCTAGTGTGTGGCACTGATCTATATACCAGCCTGATCATATTTGATCACATTCTGTTTTTTTTGTTGTTGTTGTTGTTTTGTTTGTTTTTGTTTTTATCTTTATCTTTTTCTTTTTCTTCTTTCTCATTTTTCTCTCTTTCCCTTTCTTTTCCCACTGCTTCAGGTCTTTTCCGATTTGTTTAGAGTATATTTTCTGGGGACGTGGTTACTCTGCTAGCATTTTGTTCTCCCATTAATCTATTCTCCTCTGCACAAAATGACAAGATGGAAAAAATCACCTCAACAAAAAGAACAAGAGGTAGTACCGACTGCCAGGGACCTACTCAATACGGACATTAGTACGATGTCAGATCTAGAGTTCAGAATCATCACTTTAAAGATACTAGCTGGGCTTGAAAAAAATATGGAAGTTATTAGAGAAACCCTTTCTGAAGAAGTAAAAGAACTAAAATCCAACCAAGTAGAAATCAAAAAGGCTG
The DNA here is from genome assembly GCF_002201575.2 of Neomonachus schauinslandi. NCBI lineage: Eukaryota > Metazoa > Chordata > Mammalia > Carnivora > Phocidae > Neomonachus > Neomonachus schauinslandi. The sequence goes on along the minus strand of NC_058406.1, from coordinate 107,394,039 downwards.
TTAATGAGGTGCAATCAAAAATGGGGGCGCTAACTGCTAGAATAAATGAGGCAGAAGAGAGAATCAGTAATATAGAAGATGAAAGGATGGAAAATAAAGAAGCTGAGAAAAAGAGACATAAGCAACTACTGGATCACGAGGGCAGAATTCGAGAGATAAGCAATACCATAAGACGAACCAACATTAGAATAATTGGGATCCCAGAAGAAGAAGAAAGAGAGAGAGGGGCAGAAGGTATAATGGAGCAAATTATAGCAGAGAACTTCCCTAATTTGGGGAAGGAAACAGGCATGAAAACCCAGGAAGCACAGAGAACCCCTCTCAAAATCAATAAAAATAGGTCAACACCCTGACATCTAATAGTAAAACTTACGAGTCTCATAGACAAAGAGAAAATCCTGAAAGCAGCTCGGGAGAAGAGATATGTAACCTACAATGGTAGAAACATTAGATTGGCAACAGACCTATCCACAGAGACCTGGCAGGCCAGAAAGGACTGGCAAGATATATTCAGAGCACTAAATGAGAAAAATATGCAGCCAAGAATACTATATCCAGCTAGGCTGTCATTGAAAATTGAAGGAGAGATAAAAAGCTTCCAGGACAAACAAAAACTAAAGGAATTTGCAAACACCAAACCAGCCCTACAGGAAATCTTGAAAGGGGTCCTCTAAGCAAAGAGAGAGCCTAAAACCAACATAGACCAGAAAGGAACACAGACAATATACAGTAACAGTCACCTTACAGGCATTATAATGGCACTAAATTCCTATCTTTCAATAGTTACCCTGAATGTAAATGGGCTCAATGCCCCAATCAAAAGACACAGGCTATCAGACTGGATTAAAAAACAAGACCCATCGATATGCTGTCTGCAAGAGACTCATTTTAGAACCAAAGACACCCCCAGATTGAAAGTGAGGGGGTGGAAAACCATTTACCATGCTAATGGACACCAAAAGAAAGCTGGGGTGGCAATCCTTATATCAGACAAATTAGATTTTAAACCAAAGACTGTAATAAGAGATGAGGAAGGACATTATATCCTACTTAAAGGATCTATCCAACAAGAGATCTAACAATTGTAAATATCTATGCCCCTAACATGGGAGCAGCCAATTATATAAGGCAATTAATAACAAAAGCAAAGAAACACATTGACAACAATACAATAATAGTGGGGGACTTTAACACCCCCCTCACTGAAATGGACAGATCGTCTAAGCAAAAGATCAAGAAGGAAATAAAGACTTTAAATGACACACTGGACCAAATGGACTTCACAGACATATTCAGAACATTCCACCCCAAAGCAACGGAATACACATTCTTCTCTAGTCCCCATGGAACATTCTCCAGAATAGATCACATCCTAGGTCATAAATCAGGTCTCAAGCGGTACCAAAAGATTGGGATCATTCCCTGCCTATTTTCAGACCAAAAAGCTTTGAAACTAGAACTCAATCACAAGAGGAAAGTCGGAAAGAACTCAAATACATGGAGGCTAAAGAGCATCCTACTGAAGAATGAATGGGTCAACCAGGAAATTAAAGAAGAATTAAAAAAATACATGGAAACCAATGAAAATGAAAATACAACTATTCAAAATCTTTGGGATGCAGCAAAGGCAGTCCTAAGAGGAAAGTATACAGCAATACAAGCCTTTCTCAAGAAACAAGAAAGGTTTTAAGTACACAACCTAACCCTCCACCTAAAGGAGCTGGAGAAAGAACAGCAAATAAAGCCTAAACCCAGCAGGAGAAGAGAAATAATAAAGATCAGAGCAGAAATCAATGAAATAGAAACTAAAAGAACAGTAGAACAGATCAACGAAACTAGGAGCTGCTCGGTTCTTTGAAAGAATTAACAAGGTTGAGAAACCCCTGGCCAGACTTATCAAAAAGAGAAGAGGGGCGCCTGGGTGGCTCAGTCGTTAAGCGTCTGCCTTCGGCTCAGGTCGTGGTCCCAGGGTCCTGGGATCGAGCCCCGCATCGGGCTCCCTGCTCCGCGGGAAGCCTGCTTCTCCCTCTCCCGCTCCCCCTGCTTGTTTCCTCTCTCGCTGTGTCTCTCTGTCAAATAAATAAATAAAATCTTAAAAAAAAAAAAAAGAGAAGAGAAATGACCCAAAGCAACAAAATCATGAATGAAAGAGGAGAGATCACAACCAACACCAAGGAAATACAAACAATTATAAGAACATATTATGAGCAACTCTATGCCAGCAAATTAGATAACCTGGAAGAAATGGAGGCATTCCTAGAGATGTATCAACTACCAAAACTGAACCAGGATGAAATAGAAAACCTGAACAGACCTATAACCACTAAGGAAATTGAAGCAGTCATCAAAAATCTCCCAAAAAACAAAAGCCCAGGGCCAGATGGCTTCCCAGGGGAATTCTACCAAACATTTCAAGAATTAATACCTATTCTTCTGAAACTGTTCCAAAAAATAGAAATGGAAGGAAAACTTCCAAACTCATTTTATGAGGCCAGCATTACCTTGATCCCAAAACGAGACAAAGACCCCATCAAAAAGGAGAATTACAGACCAATATCCCTGATGAACGTGGATGCAAAAATTCTCACCAAAATACTAGCCAATAGGATCCAACAGTACATTAAAAGGATTATTCACCATGACCAAGTGGGATTTATCCCTGGGCTGCAAGGTTGGTTCAACATCCGCAAATCAATCAATGTGATACAATACATTAACAAAAGAAAGAACAAGAATCATATGATCCTCTCAATAGATGCAGAAAAAGCTTTTGACAAAGTACAGCATCCTTTCTTGATCAAAACTCTTCAGAGCATAGGGATCGAGGGTACATACCTCAATATCATAAAAGCCATCTATGAAAAACCTACAGCGAATATCATTCTCAATGGGGAAAAACTGAGAGCTTTCCCCCTAAGGTCAGGAACGCGGCAGGGATGTCCACTATCACCACTGCTATTCAACATAGTATTGGAAGTCCTAGCCACAGCAATCAGACAACAAAAAGAAATCAAAGGCATCCAAATTGGCAAAGAAGAAGTCAAACTCTCACTCTTTGCAGATGATATGATACTTTATGTGGAAAACCCCAAAGACTCCACCCCAAAACTGCTAGAACTCATACAGGAATTCAGTAAAGTGGCAGGATATAAATTCAATGCACAGAAATCAGTGGCATTCCTATACACCAACAACAAGACAGAAGAAAGAGAAATTAAGGAGTCGATCCCATTTACAATTGCACCCAAAACCAGAAGATACCTAGGAATAAATCTAACCAAAGAGACAAAGGATCTTTACTCAGAAAAGTATAAAATACTCATGAAAGAAATTGAGGAAGACACAAAGAAATGGAAAAATGTTCCATGCTCATGGATTGGAACAACAAATATTGTGAAGATGTCAATGCTACCTAGAGCAATCTACACATTCAATGCAATCCCTATCAAAATACCATCCACTTTTTTCAAAGAAATGGAACAAATCATCCTAAAATTTGTATGGAACCAGAAAAGACCCCGCATAGCCGGAGGAATGTTGAAAAAGAAAAGCAAAGCCGGCGGCATCACAATTCCGGACTTCCAGCTCTATTACAAAGCTGTCATCATCAAGACAGCATGGTACTGGCACAAAAACAGACACATAGATCAATGGAACAGAATAGAGAGCCCAGAAATGGACCCTCAACTCTATGGTCAACTCATCTTCGACAAAGCAGGAAAGAATGTCCAATGGAACAAAGACAGTCTCTTCAACAAATGGTGTTGGGAAAATTGGATAGCCACATGCAGAAGAATGAAAATGGACCATTTCCTTACACCACACACAAAAATAGACTCAAAATGGTTGAAAGACCTCAATGTGAGACAGCAGTCCATCAAAATCCTAAAGGAGAACACAGGCAGCAACCTCTTTGACCTCAGCCAAAGCAACTTCTTCCTAGAAACATCGCCAAAGGGAAGGGAAGCAAGGGCAAAAATGAACTATTGGGACTTCATCAAGATAAAAAGCTTTTGCAAAACAAAGGAAACAGTCCACAAAACCAAAAGACAACCGACAGAATGGGAGAAGATATTTGCAAATGACATATCAGATAAAGGGCTAGTATCCAAAATCTATAAAGAACTCATCAAACTCAACACCCAAAGAACAAAGAATCCAATCAAGAAATGGGCAGAAGACATGAACAGATATTTTTCCAAAGAAGACATCCAAATGGCCAACAGACACATGAAAAAGTGCTCAATATCGTTCGGCATCAGGGAAATCCAAATCAAAACCTCAATGAGATACCACCTCACACCAGTCAGAATGGCTAAAATTAACAAGTCAGGAAACGACAGATGTTGGCGGGGATGTGGAGAAAGGGGAACCCTCCTACACTGTTGGTGGGAATGCAAGCTGGTGCAGCCACTCTGGAAAACTGTATGGAGGTTCCTCAAAAAGTTGAAAATAGAGCTACCATATTATCCAGCAATTGCACTACTGGGTATTTACCCCAAAGATACAAAAGTAGGGATCCGAAGGGGTACGTGCACCCCGATGTTTATAGCAGCAATGTCCACAATAGCCAAACTGTGGAAAGAGCCAAGATGTCCATCGACAGATGAATGGATAAAGAAGAATTGGTATATATATACAATGGAATATTATGCAGCCATCAAAAGGAATGAGATCTTGCCATTTGCAACAACTGGATGGAAATGGAGGGTATTATGTTGAGTGAAATAAGTCAAACAGAGAAAGACATGTATCATATGATCTCACTGATATGAGGAATTCTTAATTGTAGGAAACAAACTGAGGGTTGCTGGAGTGGGGGGTGGCGTGGGAGGGATGGGGTGACTGGGTGATAGACACTGGGGAGGGTATGTGCTCTGGTAAGTGCTGTGAATTGTGCAAGACTGTTGAATCTCAGATCTGTACCTCTTAAACAAATAATGCAATGTATGTTAAGAAAAAAAAAAAGAAGAAGAAGAAGGTAGCGGGATGGGAAGAATGAAGCAGGGGAAATCGGAGGGGTAGACGAACCATGAGAGATGATGGACTCTGAAAAACAAACAGGATTCTAGAGGGGAGGGGGGTGGGAGGATGGGTTAGCCTGGTTTTGGGTATTGAGGAGGGCACATTCTGCATGGAGCACTGGGTGTTATGCACAAACAATGAATCATGGAACACTTCATCTAAAACTAATGGTGTAATGTATGGGGATTAACATAAGAATTAAAAAAAAAAATTGCTTAGCACAGGCCCTAGCACATAGTAAGCAGTTAATAAAGGATAGTTCTTTTTATTACTGCTATATGCTGGGTACTATAGTTAGCACTTTATAGACATCATCTCAAGTCCACAGAACAATTCTGCAAGATAATCATCAATATTCCCATTTCACCAGTAAGTAAATGGGATTTAAATAATTAGCCTGAGGTCAGCAGCTGGTAACACTAGTCACTATTCAAATCCAATCCTACTGAACTTCAAAGTCTGCAATCATTACAGACCTCTGAAACTGCATGATTTAATGGGTATTTAGACTACGTCGTGTTATTCTTTATTACATCCTAACCAAACACAATTACCCCAGTCCACATAAAGGCTATAATTGTTTGATTTACAAATAGTTAGAGGTCAATAAATGGTTGTTCTACTAATATCATTTAAAAAATCTGTAGACTTAGAGTAGAATGACGGCCAATGTATGTGAATTCTAGGTCTCCATGGCATCGGTTGTAAAGTGATAAATTATACCTGTCTTAGAGAGTTGTTATGAGATTTAAGTAAGATTCATAAATATAATTAGTGCTAATCTTGGTTCAAGGTAGTAGGCACTCAACAAGTGTTTATTGAAAAAATATGTTATATATATTATATGTGACACTATATATATAACATATATATGCATGTGCTTCTTTTTTTAAAAGATTTATTTATTTGAGAGAGAGGGAGATAGCGAGTGTGAGCAGAGAGAGGAGCAGAGGGAGAGGGAGAGAATCTCAAGCAGACTAACTGCTGAGCAAGGAGCCCCATGCAACACGGAACTCCATCTCATGACCCTGAGATCACAACCTGAGCCAAAATCAAGAGTCAGAGTCAGATACTTAAGCAACTGAGCCACACAAGAGCCCCATATATATGCATGTGCTTCTAAGAATACACACACAAAAAAAAAAAAAAAAAAAGAAAAAAAGAACTAAAGGAATGAAAGAAAGAGGGAAGGAAGAGTTAGAAGTCCTTACAATTTGAAAACTAATTAGTTCTACCTAAAACTGAGAGTAGAGTCTGCCTTCACCCCTATTTGCACCCCTTCATTTTCAGATGAAAATGGTTCAGATAAACTATAAGCAGTGCCCATATGGCTGAAAAGGTAACTATATTACCTTTCAGAATGTCTAGTGATGAAAAAGTAAAGGGGAAACAAGTATATAGTTTTTAAACTCCACTAATTCCAGAGCTGAAGGGCACAGAAGCATCATTGATGGTGGTTTGAATGTAACAAGGGGAAGGTCTACTGTTCTGGGTGCTCACCAACCAGCAATAGTTCTCAGTTTCTTAATCTGTATGTAACAGGATTTTCAACTGACTGACCTGGGTTAGGTTCATCCTGGCATTCAACCACCAGGGAATGTTTGCTGGATGGGGAGAGATCACCTATCAGGTATCTATTTGCATAAAAGACCAAGAAGCCTTCCAGAAAAAACTGAATCAATGGGTGTCAATCTGAAGACAACTGGTTCAGTGTCAAAGAGGAAAGGTTAGTTTGCATTGAGCATAGTATTTGTCACTTCTGTTGTACTCTGAGTAAGCTTCCATGGCCTTACTTCTTGTTCCTAGTTTCCAGAAGGGGGAGCTAAAATAAAGTGTAAGTAAAAAGTGTGAGGCTATTGTAAGAAAGACCTTTAAGCCATGCAGGTGCTGTTTTCAATGATCTGTGTAGCTGAGAATAGGGCAAGTCTGGGTGAGAGTTTCTTTCTCTGCTGAGGGCTGGAACACATGCGAACACCAACACCGGAGTCTGAGCAAGATGCATCTGCATTTGGAAAGGAAGCCAGAGGGAACATTCTCCTCCAGGGACTCTATGGAAGTTTTGTGATAGTGTTGATAACTTGCACCAGATGTTCAGCAGTTCTGGTGGCTGCGGAAGGCCTGACTCAGGGCCAGGAAAGGAGACTGACATTAACATGACTACCAAGATGGGTGGAGTTGGGAGTTGGTCAAAACCTGAGAAGGGAGGTCTTTCTACAAAGCTGATGGGACAAAGCAGGAGAACTACTCTCCAAGTGATTTTATTTATCCCCTCCTTTTTTTTTTTTTTTTAATCCCTAGGCTGCTATAGCTTAAGAAATATTAAGTCGCCTGTAAAAAGGCAGGATTTATGATAAATCATTTTAAATTTTCCTTTCCAAATCAAAAATTGAGATTTTCTTCACATAAATGTACTAGCAATCATGTTGATGCTTCATTTGAGTGGTTCATCAACCTGAATTGACTAGAGGCTTATCTGGTGAAATACCTTGAAAATACACAAGTTAAGTGTTCTTATGAGGAAATGATGATGATAATGATGATGATGATGAAGAGCATAACAGTTCCTAAAATTTCCAGATTATTAATTTAAAAAAAAATTACTTTGGAATTCATGGACTCACTGCTGGTGGAAATAGCCAACATTTCTAGTCCAAGTACAAAGAAAAAAAAAGCAACTCAATCCTATTTTCAAAAGAGAATTACACAATACATAGGACCACTTACTGAATAGTAAATTTAATTTGCCTAGGACAGTCTACAGCTGTTCAGTTTCCATTCCATTTGAGAGTAAGATCTGTAGGTGTTCTGGCTCAGTTATTTTTCCAGCAGGTGTCCTCAGAAGAGCTAATAACTGCAGAGAGAGGGAAGGTCTCCCTTTGTGTTCTGTGTTCTGGCAGCCTTCCTACCGGGCACACCCATCCTCCTCACACTGATACCTAACCCTATTGTCATTACCCAGGCATTTCATGCTGAACAGTCTTGATTTTCAACATCATTGTCAAATCAGTGACTTCCCTGAGGCTTGTGGGTGATTATTCTCCAGTATAAAGTCTCTACTCTGACAGACACAAGTGTCACTTTGATTTATGTCATGGGAATGACGTGGACCATTTGGCTCTGAGTTGTCCCCATACAAAGGTACTTTGCCATAGCCTACATATTTAAAGATAACTGGCTACCATGAATATCTTTCATTTTTATTCCTTATCATAACTTGATAAATGTTCACTATTATCTTTAGAAATGAGGGAAATGTTTGTTGTATGTGGAGGAGACAGGATTGTTGTTTTGTGCCCAACAGTGATATTCCTACAGTCTCTACAGGAGGGATATGGCAGGGAGGGGGCCCTTGTCGATTAGAGAACTTGCCCCACAGCCGCTTGGCAAGTTCACCGTTCCTTAATGGTCACAGGTTTATTTGTTGGCTTTATGATAAGTGTCAGAGACTAAAGAACTTGCAACTTATCTTTGGGAACACCACCATATTCATAAAATTTGGAGGTTAGAATTCAAGGTATCTATGCATTAGAGCAACTAAGCTGTTCCAAAATCATAGCTTATGGTCAAGGGGAATTCATTCTTTAGTTAATTATAAAGAGAAAACCCAAAACTGGGAGGCAGGACATCATGCTGAACACTTCATCCTTTCATGGTAAGTTCTTCTTTATGCAGAAAGATATTTCATTTAGGGTGATGTGGCTTAAAAGTCTTCCTTAGCACTTCAGTGTAAAATTATTGACACCAAGGCATCTTGAAACTTCAGTCATTTTCTTCCCATAAGTAAGCTGATATTTCCCAAGGTGAAAGTACAGTTGTCACTTTAAGCAATATCTGCTGTTTTCAACAATCTTCAACATAGCACAACGGCATCTGTTCTGATGTGGTTCTGTTCCAGGTGTAGAAGTGTAAGAATGAGAACCAAAATTAAACATGGACCATTTCACAAGTGGAGGAGAACAGAGCAGGACAGGATACTAATTTCATCAGAGTATGAAAATAGAGATCTATTCCTTCTTTCTATGTTGATTTCTTTAAAGGGCTTTAAGGAGACTTTGCAGAAGCTGATCAATTACATTTCAGAATAAAAGACATGCAGGGCATACCTCTGCTAGTGCTACTGTCCGCTAGTGCTTTATACTAGAAGTCAGCACATTTCAGATCTAATCCCCTGTGATGCTAAGGAGGTTCACATCCTTGAGCAAGCCTCTTCTTACCCTCCCTGGCCAAAAAAAAAAAAAAAGAGAGAGAGAGAGAGAAAGTATTGCAATATATTGCTAAGGTCCCCAGCTCTAACAGTCCATGATTTTTTTCTGTCTTGGTTTCTTCTTAAGACTCAAATCCCCTTACACTTCTCTGAAGGATAATTGCTGGTTCTGGATCATCTTTTGCTCATCATCAATATAATTCAAGATATTGAAGATTCAAGAGAACTTGAAAGTTTAGGATTATTCTCATGCCCTTTCATCCATAATCACTTTCAAATGATTCATGGTGTCTACAGCTCTTTGAAAGTGCAATAATGAATTCCATCCGTCAATAGAGTTTGAGTTTGTGTGGCTGTGCTGGAGAGGGAAGGAAGGCATCTCTGACTGTGGATACACAATGACAAAGGAACCCAGCTCCCAGCTCCTAGAAGGGCTTCCACAACTGCTGTCAGCCAATTACCTCTAACTGCTGGCAAGAGTTACATTAACAATGACTTCAGTGTTAGATCTTAATTCTCTTCTGCTGCCAGCTATGCTGGATGGCCACTTCACCTGTCAATTGGTCAGTGGGGGCCAATTGTCCTTTAGTGCCAGCAAAAGGTTTATATTCAAGGACAGGGTATTAAGGTCCAAAGGGATGAGTAAGCACAGTATTTATTTCCCATTATCATACTAAGACTTTAATTTTTAAAGGTAAGCCAAACAGCACTTCTAGAAAAGATCACTCTACCTATGTGTGGGGAGATACGTTTCTTTTTAAACAGTCATGGTATAATTTAGGAAAATGTCTACTTTAAAAAAAATCACAGCATATGAAATGACATTTCTGTCCAGGAAAAATCCAGATATTTCTATCTATTCACCAGTGGTGATTCCAAATAGCCACAACAAGGGTCTGCCTGGCCAGGCTCTTGATCTTTTTTTCTGGGGGCTTGCAAATGCTATAACTGGTTTGACTGGTGGTGAAAGCCATGTCTCTAGAGCAGAGAAAAGTAACAAAGTGCTTGCAGATGCCTGGAAAGCTCTCATAAACCCTATATTCTCTGACAGAAGTACACTTTTGGAAAAAGACCTACCAAGTTTGTGACCCAAGACCTAAATTTGGGAGATAATCATAAACATGGCATAATTTAGAGTTTGCTTCTCTAAATTGTCTTGGAAAGTTTCAAAGTCTGCTGCTTTAAAGGATTTCAATTTTAATGTCCAGGTAGATGTGTTGATGACTCAGATCTGAGGCATCAACACATAGAACTCCTCCAACATATAGAACTCCTCCAGATGTGAGCAGTGATATGAGCACACGTGTGCCAACTGGCCTCTTGTCCTCACTATCCCCAGCTTGGTGTATAAGTGATACCTATGTTTCCTTCCCAGTGACTTAGGACCTCAGCACCCTGGAAAGTCATTTGGGAGTCCCACAAACCTGTCCCTCATGGTCTTCAGGGCAAGTGTTCAGTTTCCATGTAGAATACATAGCGTTCTTCCTCCTACTACTCCTGTCTCTCTCTGAAATATGCTGCCATATATTCCAGGCATCTTTTCTGCAAGGAAGAACTACTCCCTTCAAGCACTCCCTTTACTGCACTGAGAACCAGAGTATCTGGCAGGCCCTTGTTTCTCACAGGGCAGCACCTCCACTCCCACTGGCACCCACACGTGTCTCAGCCACTGCTAATACCTGCTGGCATGGCTGACGCTACAGCTAATGCCCTGGCCCCTGTGGTTATCAATACTTTGTAGTGTTCCACTGTCAGGATGGCAAGTACTCTCATGAGCCACCCTCTGCAGGTTTTTTTTCTTTCTTTTAATCACCTCTGCCTTAGAGATTCCAAAGCAGTATTGTCTACCCTGTAAAGATTAACAGCATTCTAGTGAATCCATATTTCAGGTTCACTTTCTAGGCCCTACCCCAGCTGAAGCATAGCATCTTGGGGTGCTCAGCAAAAAGAGATACTGGAGTGACAGGCACAGAGCTGTACTCAGAAGCACTCATCTCTTTGTGTCCTTACAGGATCAAGCTTGCCGAGCCTGGCTCCCTGTTCTTCTGGAGGAAGGGCTGCAATTCCTGCCTATAAATGACTGTGGACCAACCTACCCTACCAAACATGCCCACTCATACATGAACCAATGGATGCTCATGCTGGGAGCTAGGCAGTCATATGACACACGTATATGCACACACACGTGCACATGCATGCACACACACAGACACACACACACATATGGAGAGAAAGAGAGAGACACTTCCCGATGGTAGAACGCCTCCATTATATTTGTACATATTGATTCTTTATCTATTGATTTATTTTCCCCATATAATCTCATTAAAGACTGAGGTTAACAAAGGTCATCACCTCCAGCTTTGAAAAACCACGTGATGTTTATAAAATAAGAATGAATGATTAGTGGTTGTCTCCTTTGGCAGACCAAAAGACCATGGCAGTTACTCACTTAACACTGAGGATTCTAGTCCACGTGTCTTCGCAGAAGTCACACCCAACACCTGGAGGTAAATGGTATCAAGTCTGAAATCAAGCAACCATGACCTGGTGTTTCTTAGGTAGAAAGGGAGACACAGCAGAGATGGTGGAGGATGGGATATACATGGAAACAGAAGCGCCACACACCATAGATTCTAAACTCCATGTGTCAGTATTCTCTGAGTGGGGAAGAAAGTAGGAAGGCAAATTTTCAGAGTGGCCATGTTTTGCAGTTGGTCATGAATCTAATTCACACCTATGGTGGGAAATTATAGTCATAACAAAGTGGTGAAATAAGTAGGATTTGAAATAAAATCCCTACCTCCACCAATTTCTTGCCAGCAGTATGATTTGATCAAGATATTTCATTTGTGTCTTCATTTCCTCATCTCCAAACAGGGATGATAATATCTACTTTGCAGGATTAGCCACTTTGGGGATTAATTAAAGCAATGTGTATGGAGTGCTTAGCATCCTACCCAGTTCATATTAAACATTCACAAATGGTAGCTAGTATCATTATCCATAACTCCACAAACTGCCTGGTACTGGGTACCTTTAACCTACCTTATAAACCACAGTGGTGTAGCAGAGCCCAGCAACAAGGCGCATAACCCTGCAGACAGGCCCACTGAGCAGACATCTCTGGCTCCATCGCCTTAATTTGGAATGTTCTTGGAACACCTTGTTCCTCACCTTCAAAACTCTACCTTGTAGAGATCATATGAGTATATACGAAAAAGTCACTGGAGGTGCTTACTAAGTTTTGAATATAACACTGTTAGTTTTGCCTACCTCTTTCTTGGTAACTGTACAGATTGAAGAACACCATAAATTTTCTTTACTTACCTATCTTGAAATGCCAGTGTAATTTGTTGTATGGTATCATTTGTGTTTCTACAAATGACATAAGTCATTTGTAATTAAGAATAAATTTAAAATTCAACATTTAAATGGCATTCACCTGAAATTGGACTAATTACAACATGGGAGCAACTTAATGCTCTCAGAGTCCAGTTAAATCACCCATTTTCCACAAGGTGGCAGACCTTGTTAAAAAGTTATGGAAAAGAATAACAGAAAAAGAAAGCAATATGTTTTCCAAAATTAACCAATAGGTGTCTCTTTGCAACCACATATCCCTGAGTTGTTGCATAAAATATAGATAATGTCAACATTCTGAAGTCTTCTTACTCATCTAACAGATAAGATCATCAACATTTTCCACAAGGTAAAACAGAACACTGAAGAGATTCATATAGCAACCCAAAGGGAAATGGGATTATAAAACTATCACTAGAAATAAGATTCAGAATACAAGTGATTTGACACAAAATAAATCTCATCAAAATGCTGGTCCCATGTTAAACAGGGTTTTCTGTTAGAAATTATCTTAAATATTTACTGATTCTATATGATTACCACTTACTGAGCGAATAGCATTAAAACCAACTCCAGACAGACACACAATACTAATGTCTATCAACCTGGTGAATGTGGCCCCGGGAACACACAGGAAATAATGGAAATTCTTAAGCAGCAGAGGGACATCCTGATACCATTTTTGTTATTGTTTTTCACCCCAATTCTCACACACACACACACACACACATACACCTTCGCATTTGGTTCTGTTGACAACACGGAGTAGATACACTTGTGTATGTCGAGTGTGTATGTGAGTTTCACTCACAACCCCAGAGAAAAGGGGTCTGTCTCCTTGTTATGAAGCTCAGAATATAGAAGCAGAATCCTATGCTCGCTCTGATTATTTTCCCTTTTATATTGGGAAATATTTGTTCCTAAATAATTCTAAAAGAGACAAGGGAAAAGTATTAAACATAATTTACAGATAGACAAACCAAGGTACTAAAAGGAAACACTTCTCTTTTAGAGATTGGTTTATCTTATCTGAGGGTGAATTAAATTATGAATTAGGAATATAAATACAAATATATTAAGAAATAAATACAAATACAGATATATACAAAATCATAAGATGATATCATGTCTTTGTCATTCACACTTCAAAGTAACATATAATAAACATTTTGCTATTATGTAAATAGTTTTAAAAAGTAGTAATATATTATAATATTCTCCAGATATCACAGTCAAACTAATGGTATTCCATAACTGCATATCATTCAAAGGAGTTAATTCCTGCCCTGTCCACTCCAGGGCGATCCTGCCACAATGAAAACTAGAAAGAGAGGCCATTCATTTTGGGAGACAGGGCCCAGCACAAGATGGGCGTTTCTGCCTCTGCCAAGCCACGGTTTCTTCTGGTGTTAGATTTACTCCATTTCCTAAACTAAGTAGTCAGTCCGCACTGCCTTTTACATACCTAAATTCCTAAATGTACACAAATCTCTGTGCAAAGTAAATAAATCTGAGGTGTATGCCCAAACCTCATAATTCTAATTTATTTCCCTATCTGGCAAGGCAAGAATATGTCTTTCATGAAAAAGCCCGTCTCCAGGAGAAATCCCATCAGTACAGGAAAGCCTGTGGAGAAGGGCCGGCCCTCCCACAAGGGCCCAGAACTTTAATTTACAAAGTTTTCCACCAATTATCTTTGTTGACTTCTTCAGAAAAAAGAGGAAATAAGGGACTGTCAGATAAGTCACATCAAGTCACACCCTAATAAAATTCATGACAATTCAGAAATTAGACTGCATGGGCTTCTAACATCCCACATACCCCACAGAAGATCCATGAAGGAAGGGACCCTCTAGTGTGCCCCACCACAGGGTTATTTTCAAGCCCTAACCTTCCCCATGATAAGTGAATTACACTGAACATCGGTGGAATCAAGGCCATTGAGCCTGGAAATTGCCCACGGGCAGTAGTTTACCTCCATTCCTCATTTCTCTCTACCCCACATTCAGCTGTCAGGAGCCTAGGGCTGAGCCTGTGCCTTCCTTATGTTGTATGTGACCTGTGTCCACCAGCGTCACCCTAGCTGGGCTGTGTACACCCTAACATCTCAGATAAGCATCTTTTCTCACTATTCCAATGAGCCTAATTATGTCAACCTAAGACTAATTTCTTGCATTAGCAAAACCCACTGGGATTTGTTTTGCCCAAATGAAACATTTTAAACCTGGTGTCATTGCCTCAGCAAAGATTTTTGTCCCTTGGCAAGACAGTCTTTTAGCCAGTGACCAAAGCTAACTTCTCTATATCATCCCTCTGGCTTGCAGGATGGGAACCTTCCGTCTTGTTTTAGCAGAGTCCTAGCAGCTGGCCTTGGGGCGGGGATTTTACTTCCCTTCCCCTGTTTTTACCACACCGTCCTGGCGCCAAATGCCCTCTGCAGTGTCTGAGCAGGGCACCTGTGCAGACTGACTCATGCTATCAGCGCGCAGGCTCTCCTTCTCCTGACAGCAGACCAGACCTCACACAGGTTTATGTGTGACTAGTTACCACGCAGACCTGTGTAATGACATGCCTCATACACGATCCTGAACACTATCTGCTCATCCCAGTAGGTGCGGTAACATGTCCTGACTCTGATCTGTGTCATGCGTGATGAGCCCCCCTGGACATGTGGTGGGGAACTCGGCTCAGTTATGCATCTGTAATCCAAATTCAAGGTTTTTTTTTTTCTTTTCAAGCATAGTGAATTACTGTTAAACTTTTTAAGTGAATTTTTAAAATATACACGTCAGCAGGTTATCTTGTGTAATAACTACCAAGAAATCAATACCAAAATGTTCTCTGACACTCTTTGGTACTATCAATAGGCAGTACAGAGTGAAAGGAAGAAATACAAACAATTTACCTTTGCTCAACTATATTATATTTCTAACAAAATGTGCCTTTTGCAGGAAATGGGGCAGAAAGAGCAAGGAGGACTCCTGTTCCAATAAACCAGGTGCAAGTAGCAAGCTCAGAAAACTTGCCCTGAATTATACTCTAGTTTATAGTTTGCAGAGCAATCTAATCCATATTCACATTTTCCTGTCTGCTACAAATACTATTCCTATTAACATAAAGACTCTTCTAAATTCATTTCTTTGGCATTTAAATTATGACTGTTGGAAGAAAAAAAATAGAATCATTGAAATTGGCTCAGAAACTTGTGAGTGCCCCTACTTTTGTCCTCCCCCCTCCCACCAGCACACAGGTTTGTTTTCTCCTCCCAAGATTAAGAAGTTATGCAGCCTGACAATGCATTTTCCTCTTACAAGTCTTGACTTCACCACTATTATTTTCTTTTTCACTTTTTTCTTCCAGCACCTGTTAGAAACAAGGGTAGGGTGCTTGTTGCAAATCTGTTCTTTCCTCAGTCTTTAAGCAAAAGGTAGGGAGAAAAGTCTGGAATGGTCTGAGATGCTTGAAAATACAGTAGAAATTTTACTTTTAAAATTAGCTACCCTGGAGGATTTTTAGATTTAATACCATATACAAAAAAATCAAAGTATTTTCGCTGGTTACTAGACTAGCTCCTTAGAACTTTAACCAAGCAGTAGACATAATGGCATCCTTTCTTTAAAAATACAATCCAGGAAACTGGCAGATACTGAGATGAATTTTGATGATTTTATACTGAAGAAAATAGTACCATATAAAAGCAGATAAATATTTGAAATGAAATAATTGTCTCTAAAGGCCCATTCATTATATATATGTATATGAGATGTCATATATATACATATATAAATACATAGAGATACATTTTGGTTCCTAATGACAGGTTACATACTGCCCCTCTCTCTGTGCAGCGTTCCTTCTTATCTTTGTTGTGTCCCAGTTCTTCCGATAAGCAGGTCTTTCATGGGCTACAAAGCATTTCTTTCAAGCCACCATAGCTAATATGGTGACATGATTACTTAATTTCCACGAGGAAGTGCGCCTCTGGCTTTGCTGAGCCTTTAAAGACATGAAGTGCATTCCCAGCATTCAGAACACTCACGGCATGTGGCTCGGCCCCTTTTGCAGACCAGGGAAGCCCCCCACTGTGGGGGCGCCCTCCTCACTCACAGGGGCTTTTGTCTTGACGGAGCTACCTTCCTTTTTCAAAAGCCAAAAGTTAATTGTTCAGTCCCTGCACAAGTAAAACCTCTCCGAATGCCACTTCCAAATATAGGCTCTCATTAATACCAGAGGCTGACCTGGGATCTTGTAGGACACCCTTTCCTTCCTCTAGCGAACATTTTGTCCCATTGCATTTGCTTTACCCGACATCTGGAAGCCAGGCCCGCTTTAGAAATCACACTTCCTAGGACTTATCTAGCTCTCTGAGAGCACGAATAACTGGCAAGCTAAAGAAGTAAAATTAACCTCTCTTGAAAATACTTAGGCACATTTTTTCGTCTCCACTGAAATCCCGAAGAACAGCCCATTTTGAACCAGAATAATTTAGTCTGACAACAGATTCTTCCTCTGTTCACAGCTGTCCCAGAGGGAGGAGCTGAAATCTGAAGCTCTCCGCTGTGATTGGATCCTTCTTGCAAAAGAGAGGAAAAAAAAAACCCTCCCAGCCAAAACGGGCTCAGTTCGTAAAGGAGCCAGGCGACTTCAGAGGCGCCGGCCCGTCCGCCTGCCGCACCTGAGCGCGGCCCCAGCCTGAGCCCAGCCGGCCGCGATGCTCTAGGGACCGGCCGCGTCCTCCGCCGGACCGTTATCCGCGCCGGGCGCCCGCCGGACCCGCCGGCAAGATGCCGCGCTCTTTCCTGGTCAAGAAGCATTTCAACGCCTCCAAAAAGCCCAACTACAGCGAACTGGACACACACACAGGTAAAAAATAAATAAATAAATAAATAAAATTTTAAAAGGAAATGATATCTATCATCTCTCTCTCTCTCTCTAGATTATATATATATATATATACATATATATATGTATATATATGTATATATATATATACATATATATTGATACATGTTACAACTCAAATATTATTACAAAAGAACCAAAGACAAAGTTGTTTTCCTTTCAAACAGTGTCCTAAAAGAGAGTTCAGATTATTTTGATCATTTAGGGTAAGTTTTAATTCAAAACTTTTAGAACTCTTAACTGACAAGGAAAACTTCATTCAACTCTTGCAACTTCATTTTCTAAAGCTTGTATATACATGCATAATGAGTATATGGAGGATGAGTAACACAATACGTAAATGTTGAATTATTGCTTTTTTCATGTAATAAGGCTCCTTTCCTTCAGAGAGCAGCTTGATCTACACGTATCTTTGTACTCACAGTCATAGAACCTGCAAATAACCCATGCATAAAACAGAAAATAACTTTTTTGTATCTTTAAAATAATATATAAGTTTTTCCTCCTCAGTGCAGACTGTGAAGGCACTCACTTGGCTGCACTCCCTCACTGCACAGCATGTTATAGCTCCTGTCACACTATATATGCAGGAGGCATAGATGTGCATTAAAGCACAGTAACTCTGTAGCAGCAAGGGTGGAAATGAAATGTTTTATCAATGCCTATGTCTTCCTAAATGAGTCTATTTACTTCATTATAAAGTCCTCTGTGTGTGTTGTGTTGCAAAGTAGCTCCTTAGTGTGTTTTCAAGTTATTTTTTTACCTTAATCTTCTTTCCTTTCCTTTTCTTTCCCCTAGTGATTATTTCCCCATATCTCTATGAGAGTTACCCCGTGCCTGTCATACCACAACCAGAGATCCTCAGCTCGGGAGCATACAGCCCCATTACCGTGTGGACTACGGCAGCTCCATTCCACTCCCCATTATCCAATGGCCTCTCTCCTCTTTCTGGATACCCCTCAACCTTGGGGCGAGTGAGCCCCCCTCCTCCATCTGACACCTCATCCAAGGACCACAGTGGCTCAGAAAGCCCCATTAGTGATGAAGAGGAAAGACTACAATCCAAGCTTTCAGACCCCCATGCCATTGAAGCTGAAAAGTTTCAGTGCAATTTATGCAATAAAACCTATTCAACTTTTTCTGGGCTGGCCAAACATAAGCAGTTGCACTGTGACGCCCAGTCTAGGAAATCTTTCAGCTGTAAATACTGTGACAAGGAATATGTGAGCCTGGGCGCCCTTAAGATGCACATTCGGACCCACACTTTACCTTGTGTCTGCAAGATCTGTGGCAAGGCGTTTTCCAGACCCTGGTTACTTCAAGGACACATTAGAACTCACACTGGTAAGAGAAAAACTAGCCAGGAATGTTACTGTCTGATAGAATGAAGCTCTGGGCTGGCTGTTGAATTTGCATTAAGTAGTGACACAGTGTTTTTAATGATGGATGATCATTTATAGCTACTTCCTGATGACTCAAAAAGTTGTTAGAGCAGAGCGCTCCATTTCTTGTTAACAACCTCTGCTCCAGAGACTGCAAACAGCATTTAGACTTTGGAAAGTAGATTCAGAAGGTTTGGTATCAAAGATCAGTTAAAAAATCAGGAAAGATGTACTTGAATGTGTGTTCTGTGAAACTGCTCCCAGTATTCAGCAAACACAAATGTTGCTATCTTAATCAATTGCTCTGGTAGATATGTGAACGGCTTGCCTATAGTCTTCTGTTGGTAACATTCTTGCTGTGATATCTATCACCCCTTAGTAAGTTGGATAGTTAGAACTGAATTTACTCTCCATTGTTTTATTATGTTTTGTTTTTTGCTGCTGAATATTTTATTCCTAACACAAAATCATCCTAGGGAGCCAAGGCATTTATCCAACCTTAGTCATAATACAGAAGGAGGGAAAAGGGGAAATATTAGGAAATATTGGGAGGAGCTCAACATTAGCTGCACCTGCTGAAGCAGAAAGCTTTAATATGTGAAAGTCCTAGAACTACATGAAATATTTCTGCATGACTGGCAGCAGTAACAATATTCTTGGTGTGATTCTTTTTAATGCAATATTCAAATTTATCTTAAAGGGCCAGATATGAAAAAAAGTATCTGTTATGGGGAATTTTAATCAAGTTTTTTTTTTTGACAAAATGTGATTGTTATTCGCAAATGTTATCTGAATGTTATCTGACTTCATGTTTCCTCTAAAAACACTGACTGTCTTTCTTTCTCAACCCCCACCCCCACCCCCCGGGGAGAAGCCTTTTTCTTGCCCTCACTGCAACAGAGCATTTGCAGACAGGTCAAATCTGAGGGCTCATCTGCAGACCCACTCGGATGTAAAGAAATACCAGTGCAAAAACTGCTCCAAAACCTTCTCCAGAATGTCTCTTCTGCACAAACATGAGGAATCTGGCTGCTGTGTAGCACACTGAGTTACGCAATCAATGTTTACTCGAACAGAATGCATTTCTTCACTCCGACTCCAAATGACAAATAAAAGTCCAAAGGCATTTTCTCTTGTGCTTACCGACCAAATAATGTGTATAGACACACAGACACATGGACACACACACACACAAACACACACACACACAGGCACACACAGGCACACACACTAAAAGCTGCAAGAGCATGAAATCCATGTGTTCATATTTAATCCTTTCCATGTGAAGTTTAAAATTACTATATATTTACTGACAGCTAGATTGAGAGGATAAAAGACAAGAATCTTTCTCTTCAAAAGATGAAGCAAGAAGCACATTGCATCTTTTCTCACTAAGAAAGAATGCAAAGATTTACATTGCTGCCAAATCATTTCAACTGAAAAGAACAGTATTGTTTTGTAATAGAGTTTGTAATAGAATTTCCTATAGGAAGAGAATTTGCCAGACACTATCTCAGGTGCCTTATAAAGTATTCCAAGTTTACTTCATTACATGTCTGATGTCTGGTTATCATTGTTGAACTAAAGCCTTTTTTGATTACCTGTAATGCTTTAAACTGTATTTTTAAGAGAGAGACCAAGAAAGAGAAAAAAAAAAAAAAGAACAAGAACAAAACACAGGAGAATGTATTGAGTGTTTTGTTTTTGTTTTTGTTTTCGCCAATAAAGAGTATGCTCCTTGGGGGAGGAGGGAAAGAATAGCTTTGAACATTCCTGGTGCATGCTCCATGTCTTACCTTTTAAAAGAATTTTTAATGATTTTCTAAAATTAATTAAAGATGGGAATAAGTGCAAGAAAGGATTCTTAGAAACTCAGTAATGTACTTAAACTATTTTAAATGCATACAACAAATGCAATCCATACAGCACCCTTCCAAGTGCCTTTTTAAAGTAATTGTATAGATGATGAGTCAATGTAAATTTGTGTTTATTTTTATATGATTGAATGAGTTTTGTATGAAAGTGAGATGTTGTCTATAGCTGATGTCTATAAACAACCTGAAGACTTGTGAAATCAATGTTTCTTTTTTAAAAAACAATTTTTAAAGGTCCTTTTTTACAATAAACATTTTTGATCTAAAATCTATTGTTTGTATACTATTTTCAGAGACTTTACTTACTTCATGATTTGTATCAAACTTCTATACAAAGAATTGTTTTTTCTTAATAAGAGAAAAAGTGAATAACATTTTTATGAATATCAAGTGTTATTTTATGTATTAGATTATAATAAAGTATACTGCTAGTATTTTTTCTTTACTCTTAAGATAATACTGTCACATTCAAAAAGATAATATCACAATAGTAATAGTTTGTTAGTATATCCCTTTAACAAAAAATCGCACTTCAGAGTGCTAAAAATATTCATATTATTAATAGTCAAGAATACTTTTCAAAACTTTTTATTTATGATGACTTTATTAGGTTGCTCTTTGCAATCAAATTACAATCACTCATTGTAATGAGTGATTATCACATAGACCCTGGAATAGTTTAAGTTTTTTTTTGAATAGTTTAAGATTTTTAAAAGAAATATCATTTAATGAGATGTAAGAGAAAAAATAGAAAATCTACATGTAAAGATCAGGATAAAATGGATTTATCATATCTTACACAAGTTGGAAAATTAAACCATGCAAAGAAAATTCCACATTTAGTGATATAAAAGAAGGGATAGGTTTGATGGGAGCAGGGATAAATTATACAAAGTTAAGTTTTCCATTTATAGTTTTTTGAACAAGCCCTGACCCAAACTCAAGATATATTTAATAAAATATAGCTCGAGCAGCCATTCCTTATACAAGCACATGCTTACAAAATTCTTGGATTCTAACTCATATGTAAAAATGTTAACCATTATAGGCATTGTGACAATTACCAAAGTGTATTTGAATCCAAACTCCAAACCCATTATGAGGATAGTTCCTGCTACCATTAAGCACTTCTTGTATACTCAGAACTTGCAGAATTATTGTTTTTCCTTCTAATGTCCTTGTGATACAAATAAAAGCCAGAACTAGTATCTCAAAGATATTAGTTATAGACCATTAATAAGTGACCTAAGATACCAATACTATTCCCTTAATGTTCACACACACTCCACTGTATGTTATATTTAAATTTTTAGCAACTCCAACTTACTGGCTTTATGTCCTTGTGCAACTTACATATAAAAGGTGTGCATTTGACTAAAAAAAGAAAAACTTTTAACTTAACATTCCAAATATATATATATATATATATATATATATATATATATATATATATA